>NW_004955430.1:22204369-22285913 GCF_000276665.1 Chinchilla lanigera
TGCTAAAATGTTTGGTATCTCCCCATTTGTCCTAGCCAAGTCCTTGGTTCTTGCTCAGTAAAAGGTTACTGAAGATAGTAATCAGGAGGCAGTCAATCCTAGAGGCTGCTAGCACCTGATCACAGAATTTTGGCTCTCATGGTTTGATGTTTTTCTTACTTTTCTTATACATCTGTGGGCACCTAGTTCAGAGGATCTGCTCACCCTGGTCAGAGTTGGAGAAGTCCAACATACCTAACCATTCACAATCCTCAGGCAAAGTAAAAAAGGCAAATGGGCTCTTAAAATACATCTCACAAAACTTATTTTAGAGCTACACTTGCCGTGGCCTCAGCTTTTCCCCCTCACTTTGACTAAACTCCAAGCTCTGCCTAGGGAGCCTATGTTTTTTAACTCTTTTGAGTTTATGTATGGTAGGCCACTTCTGCTTCATGACTTCTCGGCTCCCAATAACCTCCCCCCTATGGCTGATTATATTCCAGTCTTATCCCTCCTCTGACACCTGCTACAGCAGCAACACACACCATAACATTCTCCCTCTCTGACCAAAGAGTCATTGGGTCATTCAACTTCACTCCTTCCAGTCCCAAAATAACCCTTGTGGTTCCTCTTTGTCAGACAGTCTCTCACACTTCTCTAACCTTACATTGTCCTTCCTCTGCATTCCTTACTGCCAAGATCTATGTATGGCGCACCCCACAAAGTAAAATGCCTTACATCTGTCCTTTCCACATGCTCCAGGCATAGGAGGCCCTTTAGTGCTCCATCACTCACAATAGTGGTCAACCAATCTCGCCTGCTTAATTTCACGGGAAACAAACTCCTCTTTACAGCTAAATGAACTGCCTCCTTGTGCTCATTACATAACATATACACAGGACAAGGCCATATGTCCACCTAAGGGATGGTTTTATGGGATGCAAAAGGGGAGCATACATCTGTCTCCCCACTAGATGGACAGGTTCATATACACTGGTCCTCCAGGTCCCAGCCCTGACAATCAATTCCCAGGAAGTCATAGAAGAGTTAATCATATCACAACTCCAGGACACTCATCTTGTTAGCAAAGCTAGAGTGATCCATGTCCCAATACTCAATGGAGTGAGCATTCTCACAGTCCTCAGAGTCAGCCTGGCAGCAGCAGGAATAAGCATGGGCATCTGCACCCATGAACTTCACGATCACCTCTCCCTCAAACTTCCCCAAAGGATTAATGACATAACACCTGCCATACATTCACTTCAAAATCAGATAAATAGCCTAGCTGCAGTCACACTTCAAAACCAGTGTGCTCTTAACATGTTGATGGCTCAAAAATGGGCACCTGTGCTATGCTGGGGAAGAATGCTGTTACTTTGTAAATGAATCCAGGATCCTCACGGATAAGGCAAAAAGTCTCTGCACCTGGCTTGAGCACAAGTGCCAGGAACTAAAAAACACATATTCCTCCTCCACATCAAAATTGTGGTGGAGTGACACATTTAAGATCCTGGGCACCCTTCCTTGTTCCTCTGGTGAGCCCCATAATCATGATAATAACTTGTTTATTCATAGGGTCCTGCCTTTTTAAACTTTTTAAAATTTTTTTTCAATCAAGTTTCCAATCCATAACCACAAACGAGCACATCACTCTGTCAGAAAATCCCAATACTGGCTTCTGCACAGGTGATACCCATTGTTTCCTCCCCCCTAGCACAATGACTCCCCTATTCAGCAGGAAGCAGTCTGAGAGGGTCATCACCCCCTATAACTAAAAGAAGTGAATGATGGATTTTCAGCCTTAATAAAAATTCTGCTAAGTCATCATGGTGGCGAGCCAATATGGTGTGGCCCCCTGGAGGTCATGTGGCAAGCTCCACCTTCCTCCACCCCGGTCATATTACAACTTCCTACCTCCTTTTTTACAACATTCTGTTTCCCTCTTCCCACCCCCTCTCCAATCACTGCCTGCCACGTTGCACAGACCATCCTCTAAGCCCCACCTGCAGCTTGGCCCTATATAACCTTTATTCCTCCAGCCAGGCCCTCAGAATCTCCATGTCCCTCCTTTCTGCTGTTGTCTTCTCCATGCCTGCAATAAAGGCATTTTTCTACTTTGTTCTATTTTTATCTGCTCCAAAAAAACCTAACAGTCACCCAAGGCCCTTCCTGAATATATGATTCCTAGCAATCTCCACCCATGTCCTCTGTCTTGGAAGCAACCTTGAAATCTCTATTTTTAAAAAGAGCTATTAATTAACAGTGAAAAACCAATGGTTAATTTGGTAAATACCATCAATGATTTAAGTTAAAAAGGACAAAGAAGCTGGTTATGTCAGTGAGGTACATCATGCAATCTGGAGTACATCATGCAATCATTCCTCAGTGCTGTCTGCAGATGTTCCTGTGGATTCATATTCGTATTCTAGAGTACTTGCCCAGTTAATAGTGCCATTTAAAGAAACTAATTACCCATGTTAATAGTAATGCACAAATATTTCTGGAAATCTTCACTGTTAAAAGTATGCCTCAGGGCTGGTCACAAAGCTAGTGGCAATACCTCAAGGACATTACTTCTTTGAGTGTGATCTACAAACCAGCACTGGTCTGGGAAGTGCTCATAACTTATCCATGAAAGATAAGGACACAACTTGAGGGCAATCATTTATATACCCTCAGAGGAATGACTGTGGTACAGCTGATGTCTTGGACCTGAGGACTATTGTGTGGCCATCCTATTCATTATAGATACACAGCAACACCCCTGCCATCTACCCACTAGGTGCCAATAGCATGCTTTCCCCAGTTTTGACAAGTCAAACACCTCCCAGCTGACGACCAAAAGTGTCCCCAGGCATTGCCAAATGTTAGCACCAGAGAAAATGCTCTCAACTGGGAATCACTGCTTTATAAGAGTTTAACAAAGTAATTTTATATCTATTGAATTAATAATACAAAAATAAAATTGGGGCTTGTTATTCATGTGTCCTTTTATTTCTTTTTTTTTTACAACTTTGTTGTTATAATACTTACTATTAATTTGTGTTAGACTAAAATAAACAAACCCTTCCCCTATAGAGCTCCACACAAAATGATAACAGAAGATCACTGTTAAAATAAAGAAGTAATCTTTAGAAGAAAGGTTCCAGCTTTGAACTATGCCCATCATCCCTCTGCCTCCATAGCTTAACATTACAAGGTGACTTTTTAAAAAACTATCTAGCCTTTACTTTTTATGTTTTTGTTTATGTACTCCACAATAGAAGAGTCTCCAGCACTCTCATCATTGCTATCAAGAAAGAAACCAGCACTATGTTATCTTTCATTTCAGAGAGAATGTTTCCCAGAACGATGGAAATTTGCCAAGTAAATGGTGGGACAAAGCAGAGTCAGACCCCACAAACTTTTTATAATAGAAAGGCCTGGATCATAAACCACAAACTGGCCAGGCACAGGTTGAATTTGGTCTATAGACAGGTTTTACTTGACTCCTACATTGATTTTTAAACAACAATTACTGCACTATTTCAACTAAAAAATCCCAATTCCCAGCTTCTTTTGAAAAATCAGAACATTTTGATGATACTAGGCCCATATTCTTTCATGGTGTCAATTGTTGAAAGTGAAAAATAGCCACTGACCTCAGCTGTCTTTTGCTGTCCCCTGACAAAGCCCGTGGTGGTCTATGTAGGCATGTGTGTGTCAGCAGCTCACCGGGATAAGCCTATAAAGCAAGGAATCTGGATAGCTGGAGAAGCACAGAGGACAGAGGATTTGTCCACTGAAGGCAGAACATGGTGGGGCCAGGAATGCTCTAGACCTAAGGAGGGCAGGTCAGAGGCTCAAATGTTTCAAGTAACTGGACAATTTGAATTCTTGGCTGTGGGTAGGTGAGCTTCAGCTATGGCTGGGTACAGATTGTCTGAACCCAATCTTCCTGATTACACTATTGGATGTCAAGTCATAGGACCATCACCTGGGCAGCAATGATCCTCCCAAACTGGAATGTAGGATCATCTTTCCAATTATTTGGCCTTACAGTTCTTGAAGAGCCCCCTAAATCCCACTGCTAGAAAAGACCTAACCAACTTGGCAGTGAGCACTCAAACCAAAATTAATGAACCTTAAGAAAATAAGTGGCTGTGACATTGGCTGCACTCTGACTGACAGGGAGCAATTGGCATCTGTGAGCAAAACAGTCTGTATGCACTGTGCACAGGCTCTGAAGCCCCGAAGACACTTCATAGAGAGGATTAAGACAGCTATGTAAAAACATAAAGTGCTATTTCAGAGGCTGAACTGAATCTTGGAGCAGACCAAGCATGAGTAGCGTAATCTCTACTTGGGGGAATTGGAGCTTCCTGAAAGAGAGGGCATCTGAGCTGGGATCAGTTTAGGTAGTTCACTGGGTGAAGAAAATGTTTCAAAACGAATGAGCCTACGCAAATGGAGAAGGTTGGAGGCTCACTGAAACAAGCAGCCATTTAGTATTTCAAGAACAGCGAGTGAGTGAGCACAGTGGCAGGGACCTGAGAGAGGGTTTGTGATCAAGTTGTGTCTTCACGTCAGAGTGGCTAGACTTGAGCTTGTCAGTAGAATGTAGGCTCAAAAATAATGATATTATTAACATTTCTTCTTTGGAGGTGAAATCTAGTGGCAAATTAGAGACAGAGAAAGCTGGAAGAACTGAAGCCAGACAGACCTGTATTGAGCCTGTTGCCAAAACTGAACTAAAGCCAAACCTGAACTAATGTCCTAAGACATTAGAGAGGCATTTTCAACTTATATTACATGTGGGAGAGGGAAGAAGAGAGAGAAGCTGAGGATGAGTCACTTGGGGAGACTGGGTAGACAACAAGAGCAAATAATGCTTTTAGTTTTGGAATTAAATATTTTTTTCCTTCTGAAAAAAAAACTTTAAAAATAAAGAGGAAAAAGTACGTTAGAAGAGATATGTAGATAATGAGCTATTTGGGACAAGTTTGAAACGTGGGAACTTCAGGTAGATTTGTCCAAAATAAGTTACTGGTGTCTCATACAGCAAGAGAATAACAGAGATGTCAGGACACAGATTTCATAAGTAACTGACGAAGGGTTGGGGGTGTGGCTCAGTGGTAGAGTTCTTGCCTTGCCTTCACAAGACCCTGAGTTCAATCCCCAGAGTCACACCAAAAAAGGTAACTGATGAAGCCATATGAAATTTGAAATCACCAGAAGAAAAAGAAGATCTAGGAAACACTTCAGTTTGAAGACAAACACATGAGAAAATCCAGTAATAAGAGATAGGAAAGACAGCTGGAAAAACAGAAAAGGAAAGACTCATACAACAGAAGCCAGTGGAGAAGGGACCTCCAAGCCATGGTCAACTCACGGTGTCCCTCAGAGAATACAGCAGTGTCAAGCACCTAGTAAATACACAATAAACGTGCATTATTTCTATTCCATGGTTTTTGGCATTGTAGTCTTCAGTTTACAGTACCCAGGAACCACTTAGAGGAAATTTATTGCAATTCGTGAACCCACTGCTGAAAATCCAAAGATGCTGATAGACATGGCCTGAGGCAGGATTTCAACTTCTGCATTTATTTATTTATTTATTTTAAAAAGAAGAAAAAACAGAATTTCAAAACAAGATAGTAGGAGAATAACAATAATTCATAGACTATATATTGCTATCTTCAGAGTTGTAACTCAGCGTATAAGATATAGGCATGAAATATTGTCCAAACAATATTAGCACAAACTTTTCTTTTCAATGAACTAAGAGAAACTAACAGTCTACCTATCTTAGCTATATTGTTTTTACATATATGTATATGTTGTTCCTTTTCCCTTCCTTCCTTTCCCTTATCAGTTTCTCTTTTCTTTTAAACAGTTTCTTCCCAATCCACAATAATTTCTTCATTTTAAATGTGCCCACCCTCTCTCTGGCAGTTTCGGTACTAGGGGCAAAGAATCATATTTCCAGAACAAGTGTTTTGTAGAAAGGATTAAGGATTAATCCCTCAGGCCATGTGTGCCCTTGAGCCCAGCTATTCCTTGACCCGTGGGAGTGTCAAGATGGCCCTGAGGCTTCTTGAGGTCCTCATCAATGTGCACAATGAGGGAAAAAAAGGGGTGCTTTTGTGAAGATTTTTAAAACTTTTGTTTTTAAGATTCCTTGACTCTGAAGGTGCTTTCACCCAAATTAGTCATTTGTTTGCTTTAATTGTTACTGCTGTTTTATCAGGAGATGGGGAGCAATTTTGGAAAGAGAGCAATTTGGAAAGAGATACGTGTGTGCAGGTAACTAACCTTCAGAGAGGCACAGTGGTTTGGGGTTATATTTATAGTACAGCCAGTACTGCTTTGTGATGGTTTCAAACCTGTTGTTATGAAAAAATAAGAGCAATAAAACTTTAAATGGGCTCAGTGAAGCAAACATTATCTCCCAATGATGATATTGGATCAACTTGAGGACTTAGCACAAAGGATGGCTCTTTCCATAAATAAATGGAAAAAACTGACTGGAGCTGAAATCAGATTCCTTCTGGCAACTCTATGCAAAGAAATTAATTCAACAGGAGGAGCCAGGGGCCTGGCCTCCTGTGAACCATCCAAATGCACCTCACATGCTTGATTGTTTTTTTCCTGGCAACTTTAACTTCCTGTAAACACTGGTTTTCACTTATACTGCAGTGCTGGGAGGAAAAGCAGTACCAACAGGGTCATCTTCTGTTCTTCCCCAAGTCAGAGCAGATTCTTATTAACTAATCAGAATTCTTTGTATTTTTGATTAAAACATTCGAGTGTTGCTGCTTAGAAGGCTTCTAGAACCATTGATCTGAGGTTGCACAGGGCTATCTGGAATCTCCACACAGGGACTTTTTAAAATATTTTGGCCTGCATAATGTTTTTAATAGTTTCTAAATAATTGCTAGTTTTGTTTTGCTTGTTTTTCTCCTAAGGTGGAGAGTTTGCATTAAATAAAGATTTGAAAGTTTTACGGCATGCATGACTGTGATTAATTGGAGCCATGTAAAAGCTGCTGCCTTTATCAGAGAAATGCATTCTCTGCATTTACCGTCTCGTGCTTCAGTGTTCTCACCCAAAATGGGGAGATCATATTATTACTCTTTCACACAGTTGATATGATGAACAAACAAGCTGATTTATGTAAAACACTTACAGGCTAGCATTAAATAAGTACCATAGTCTCCACCCAATCCAATTACTTTTCTGTGAAGTACATAATTTATGTGTTTGCATTTCAACCCTCACTGTAGAACATGCTGAAGATCATAGATATGCAAGTTTTGTGGAAAGCTGCAGAGGCTGGAGGATCCTCAGCACCTTCTTGCCAAGAAGAGTTGGTGCCATGGAATTTCAGATCTGGGGAGGGTTAGAATAGCCTGCTGGGGGAAAATAGTGAAGAGGCCAACTGTGTAATGCACTGTAAACTTTCTTCTTTTTTTTTTATTTTAAAGAGTAAAAGAAGAATAACATAGTAATAGGGGGGCTGACCGAATTACAGACAAAGTGGTAGGAAATTATCATGGTTGTTGTTTTACCTATTGTTATCTACATGATAGTTTCTCAGAAAACAAATAGACAAATAATAGTGAGCTACAGACAAAAGTGATAGGTTATTATCAATGGTTGCTGTACTATATTTTGGTATCTTCAAAGTGGTTTCTAAAGCAAATAAATAGAGCTATATATGAGTGACCAACTGAATATTCATTGACTACTCTCAATGGTTATTGTAGGAAACATATAGTAAAAACATACATCTATTCACGAAATAGCATAAGAACAATACAAACATTACAGAGTTATAGACAGATTAGTAGGAAAATATCAATGGCTGCTGTAATACATGGTGGTATCTTCAAAGTGGTTTCTAGGGAAGACAGAGATACGCAAGAAAGATCTAACAAGTAGTTACAGCCTAAGGGTTGTGAAAAATAGCGTATTTCCTTCTCACCAGTGACTCCTTTCATGGAGGTGTGACAGCTGGAGGGAAGGCCAGGATTGAAAAGAAGGACAGAGAGACTTGCACCTGTGTCTAGCAACAGGCTGTTTTCTTTTTCCTCTCTAGTCATAATTACCCAGGGATCCTCCATGGAGATAACAGTCTGGCCAGAGGGAAAAGGCAGAGTATGCCCTGGGCCTCCTCATTTCTGTTAGACTAACTGGTAAGATGGGTCTGAGCTCTGGGGCGCGCTTCAGAGGGCAGACCGATCTCCACTGATCACCTCTGCATTCAGGGTAAACTTTCTTCTTTAAACAGTAGTGTGTGTTTTCCAGGACTAATATCCTGAGAAACCATCAAACAATTCTGGGATTGTGTAAGAGGAAGTCAATAAAAAGTTCAAGAAGATATGTGCTCCTAAAAGTCCCTACCTGGAACAGTCCTGTGGTATCGATCCAAATTATTCAATTTGTCACCAAGGACAGCCCCATTTTACTATGCTGGTTGTTTGCACTGGTCTTTCTAGAGCCACCTTCCACCTTTCTCCACCTACCTGGCCCTGGCAGCCTGACCTATAAGAACTCTCATTGCACCTCCCTCCGGGGCCTAGCTGGATACAGCCAGTGAGAGGCATTGGTGGGGCTCAGAGAGGCAAGAAAGGTGAGCTTGAATAAGTTGTATCTCCAAACAGATGATCCCTGGCTCCCACCAGGAAGCCCTTTCCAAGCAGCTACATTTCATTAGTTCCAATAATTGCTGTCCTACCTTTGCCACTTCAGGCAGGTGGAGGAACAGATTCTTAATGTCAGTAATACAAAGGTGAATGTGACCCCTCCTTCAGCGGTTTCTCTAAAGCTCACTGGCCCCTTTGAGAACAATCCCTTTTTTAAAACTCAATCATTCCCATTTCAAGGTACCATTGCTTTCCTACCAGGACCTTGTCTGCTAAACTTACATACTTTATAGGATCCATTACCACCTGTGTGTTTAAAAACAGGCCCTTCAAAGCCTTCTGAGCCATGCCTTTATTGGTAAGTTACTGAATTTCATCCCATCATTATACTCTAAGCAATGCGCAGTCAATTGTAACTGGTAGATTAAGTAATGTGCTAATCAAAATATTTAATATTGCTGAGTGGTGAAATTTTAAAAAGTAATAATATTAATCTATATGAGCCTTTGCTGACTATTACCTTGAAGTAGTGAGGAAAATGCCAGAGTGCATGTGTTCCCTAAATTGCCTTGGTACAAGAGTGTACGCTGTCCTCCCTTTCACCCCAGCCCTGCAGAACATATACAGTACTTGGGTACTCAAACACATGGAGGGATTTCAAGGTGAACGAAAAATTTATGTGGAAGGAGAAAATGAACTTGTAAGTGAAAGAGAAGAATTGCTTGACCCTTATGATAGCCACAGGCCATATATAAATATGGCTGTTGAAATCTGGCTGGTCCAAATTGAAATGTGCTGGTAGTACATGATGCATGCTGGATTTCAAACACTTACTATTAAAATGTAAAATATCTTATTAACAATGTTGTGAATGTTGTGAATGTTTAGATCACATGTTGACATAAGTTTTTTGCTATATTGGATTAAATGCAATATCATCAATAGTTCTTGAAAGGTAGCAGTAAATTAGAAAGGACTGTTCTATGCCCCTCTACTCCCCTGCAAACCTCAGTGCTTTACTGTCTATCTGTTTGTCTGTCTGTTTGTTTGAGAGACGTAGTTTTGATATATAGTTCAGATGGGCATCAAATTCACAATGCCCCTTCCTCAGCTTCCCAAGTGCTATGATTACAAGCATGCACCACCACATCTGCCTCCTCTAGACTTCGCAGACTAAGTGAGAAAGCAGGGTAAACATTTATACTGCCCACTTCACCGACAGCCAGTCTTCTCTGACAAGACCCACATATAAAACTCTTTTGTAAACTGAGCCCAGGTGGAGAAGGGGTTCTGTGTGGCCTAGTTGTTAGCCAGGACCACTTTTCCTTTGAGAAGTACGTGCAAGTCTTTACCACACTGCATCCACATGAAGAAGGAAGTCATATGCCTCTCCTCCATTCTTTCTACTTTCTCTTTTCTCATTTTCTAGAACTGTTCTCTTCCACGCTTTTCACATGGAGCTGCAAGTAGTCGATATCTCTTTTTCATTGATCTTTCTTGCAATTTAGCAGACTTTACCTAAAGTGAATGGGAAAAGAGAAATTGTTTCACCCTAAGACACTGGGGATTTTCCACTGGCCACCTTTCCTGACAATCTACTGCTTACCCCATTGCTTGGAACTCCTTTCTCATCCCTAAATTATTTTCATTTCTTTAGTTGCTTATTTATTTATTTTTATTTTAAAGAGAGTAGTAAATGAGAAACAAAGAAATAGAACAGTAGCAGCATACCAGTATCACAAACATAAACAAATCAAAGCAGAATATTCAAAGTGATACAGAGTCTCATGACAAAATAATAGGAATCAATAGTGGTTGTTACATTACATATCACTATCCTTGCTGATGTCTGATGGTGTACTGAAATGAACAGTTAATGATTACAAATGTTTATGTTCTGATCAATTGTGCATGCTTGTGTCTGGTGGTCTGAACAACTGATTTGAAGGTAACAATATGCAATGAAATTACAATGTTGAACTCCTACCATCTAATCTAGTGAAACTCTGTATTATCTCTACTGTATTATCAGAGAATTATTTTCTTATTCCCTATAATGGTTTGATCAACCTCCCATTCTTACATCTGGTAATCTTTAGTTGCTTATTTATTATGCTATACCTTTCAGACCATGGCTTGGAGTCTCATCTTCTAGCCCCAGCAGAGTCTATGAAATAATATACCTAAAGAAAGCCATTTCTTCTCAAAACACTCAACTAGAATCTACAAGTAGTTGTGTGACCTCTCTGTTTCAATATCCTCATCTTCAAAATGTTAAACAAAAAAAAAACAGGTGTGGTGGCGCATGCCTCTAATCCCAGCACTCAGCAGGCTGAGGCAGGAGGATCATTGTGAGTTCGAGACCAGCTTGGGCTACAAAGTGAGGTCACAGCCAGCCTGAACTGTATAGAGAGACCCTGTCTCAAAAAGACAACGAATGAATAAATACCACTGAGTTTATTGCAACTCCTAAGTGAGAGAATGCATAGAGAGAGCACAGAACAGGGTTTTAGATATAAAAAGTCTTAGTATGTGCTAACTAGCATCCTAATTAAGAGGAACTATGATATTTGCCATCAAAATAACATCAGCTTTCATCCCACTGCAGGAACAACTTCTGTGATATGATAATGCTTCTCCTTGGGAAATCCTGGAGCAGGTGCTGAACTGTCCTCAAATCTTTCCCTGTCTCCCATTCCAGTACAATAGCCTGGACTAGAGAAACCCTACCTCACCCCACCACTAGGTTTGCAGAGTTTTCTGGTGACTGCGTGCTCACAAAATTTCTATTGCTTCTGTATTAGGTTTCTAGACCTGCTGTAAAAATCACCACAGACGTGGTGACTGTCTTAGTTACTTTTCTCTCTTTGCTGAGACAAAATACATGACACTCAGAGTTAAAGGGGGAAAGGTTTATTTAGCTCACAATTTGTAGAGGTTTCAGTCCATAACTGACTGGCTCCAAGGCAGGGTGGCACATGGTAGTAGGGCAAAAGTTCATAGCAGACCGAAGACAGCAAAAACCACAAGCAAAGGGTGGTACATGACTCTGTCCCTTATATTGCAAGCAGGTTACCTTCCCTATGTGGCACTCATGCCACAACTATCCCAAACCAAACCAACCCATGGACCGATTTACTAATTGTACACCCTTAATCCCAGCATCTCACACTCTAGATTTAACTCCCTCTGGAAAGTCTGCCTCCCCCCATGACTGCATGAGGATTTGGGAGAACATCTGGACACAGCCATAACAGTGACTAAAAACAACACATATTTTTTCTCTCCTGGTTCTAGAGGTCAGAAATATAAAATGTATTTCACTGGGCTGAACTGAAATTGTCAGCAAAGCTGTGCTCCCTCTGGAAGAAAGGAGCCCTTGCCCTGCCCTTTCCAGCTTCTAGAGCTTCCATCCTCACATCCCCTAGCTCCCAGCCCCTTCCCACATCTTCTATACCAACAGCACAACATCTGGCCCACTCCTCAGATTGCCTACTTCTTCTTTCTCTGTAGACAAATCTACCATTGCTCCTACTGCTCCTCTAGTCCCCTTGTGACTACACTAGGGGCCCACTGAGATGATCCAGGGCAATTTCTCCATCTCAAGATTTTTAATATAATTGTATCTGAAAAGCATTTTTGCTGTAAGGAAGCATAAGTTTCAGTGATTAGGGTATGAACATCTTTAAAGATCGTTAGTCACCTACTCTACCTCACAGTTTGACTAGTTACAAATGAAGGATTTGATCAAGACTTTGCCCCAACCCAGCCTTTTAAAAATGTGAGGAAGGGCTCCCAGGGCTTCAGGCATGATCCACAACATCTGTGGGGCAGGGGGTGACAGTTCTCCAGCGGCTGGCTAATGATGTCCTGAACTCAGACACAACTCACAATGTCCACAGAGTGCAGAGCATCTCTTTGAGTTCCCCCAGTGGCTGGCTAATGGCGCCAAGTGGTAGATATTAAACTCTATTTATTCATTCATGCTTCTATTCATCTAATCATTCGTTATCACTCAATAAACAATAAACATTTAATAAGACTGTACCATGTGCCAAGTACTGTGGTAGGAACTAAAAATACATTCCCAACCCTCAAGGGAATTATGGTTTATGGGGATTGCAGGTATTAGAGGCGAGGGAGCAGGTAGATAGGCCAGATAAATAATAGGATTTCGATGCTGTTCTCCAGGTGTTTCTAATGCTCACCTTGATCTGGGAAACAATGACCAACTGCCTAATCAAGAGCAAAATTTTTATTAGCAGGAGAGAATGTAGGGGAGGGATATTAAGCATGGTTTTTGATGAGTTTTGTGCCCCCCTAAAGAGCAGCCAAGCATCATACAAAATTGTTTTTCCAGTGGTAATGTCCAACATGTTCCTTTTGTTTCTTTCATGGTGGTATCTTTTGTTGCATTTATCTCTAGGCTTCTCTTGCACTTGATACAAAAGCATTAGCAATGGTAACAGAGCATGTTTACCTGACTGCTATCTGTAAGAGCAATTGGAAAGTGCATGCCCATCACTGACTAACTGCCTGGCTTCAGGCACCTTGTTCTTTGTGAGTCTTCATGAGCCAAACAAGAATAAATATATAGAAACTCAGGAGTTGTTGTGAAATACAAAATATCTGTGAGAAATAAAATCCTTAGGGTAATCTCTAGTACATTGTAAATCTTAAGGAAATCATAAGGAAATAATCAGGAATTCACCAATACAGAAGAACAGGGACACTTTAATGTATTTGAACTTGAGGCAGCTAATCTCCAAGGATGGCCCCCAGTGCACCAAGCTTCCAATATTCATGCCCTGGTGACATCTTATTCCAGCAGTCATGGATAGGCCCTATGATTCCTTTTGACAACAGAATGTAGCAGAGGTCATACCACACTCAAATTAGGTCAAAAGAAAAGGAAGTGCTCACCTGAGCCTCTTGTAAACTCTAGTGTCTAGGTTCTAGTTCTTTGAAATGGTTATACTCTGAGGGAACTCAAACTAATCACCTGGAGAGGCGGGAGGGAGAAACCAAGATGCCTGGCCAGCCGCTGGTTATTTCAGCCACCCTGGCAGATGTGGCAGACTTGTGAGTGACGAAAGCTACTCTGGACATTTTATTCAGGTGAGCCTTCAGTGAGTACCACCCTTAGCTTCCATTTTGCTGGAACTGAAAGTAGTCTCCAAGTAAGAAGGCCTAGCTGAGTCCATCAAAGAAACATAAATTATTTTAAAGCAATAAGTTTGGAAGCAATGAACTACACGGCAATAGACACCAGAGTATAACATAAACAGTTTTCTTCACCTAGTGTTTTGCAAAGATATCACCTGGCTCTGAAGTGCACCTGTGAGGAGCACCTGAGACAGGCATCAGTGCAGGTGAAGCTCTTAGATGGTTGTGGCTTCCCTTGGAGCAAGCCCTTCCAGTTCCAGGTGTTCTTGGTTACTCTTCTCTCATCACTGAGACAAATACCCTATCCCCAAAATTAAGGAAGGGAATGTTTATTGACTCACATTTTGTAGAGGTTCCAGGCCCTAATAAGCTATTTCCAAGGCAGGATGGTGCAGCAGAGGAGCAACAGTGAAAGACAGCAAAAGCAACAAGAGCAAAGAGGGGAGAGCAAGCCTCTTTCCCTCCCTTACATTGTATGCAGGCTACCACCCTAGGGAGGGTATAGCACTCATACCCCCAATCCCAGTACTAGAAAATGAACCAATCATTAACTCTAGATTCAGTCTCCTCCAAAGAGCCTGCCTCCATGTCCTCATGAGTCCTTGGGGGGACATTCAGACACAAACCACAACAGTTGGAAGAAGGAAGAGTTTGGCCTTCCACTGCATTCCACAGTGAAGAGTGAATGACAAGGCCAGCCCAGATTTCCTGGGAGGGGAAAACATGAGGGTATGAGTAAGGGAAGCCTGAGTCACTGGGGATCATCTTTGAAGACTAGCTGCCTCAAAAGTAGATAAATGAAAGAGAATCACTGTCCCTTTGTGTAAGGCTAACTTATTAATTGGCTACTGAATTCTTATATCCTGCAGTCAAATTATTTCATCCTATCTGTTCATTGAAGTCTGTTCACAGAATTACATTAGAGCTACTACTTGAGTAGATTAAAGAACAAACAATCAGGTCTGGAGGACCCCAGTCACAGACTCCATTTTATTTACCTATTTTGTAACTAAGTATTATGTAGCTGAAGCTCTGATTAATGTTCACAAAAACTAGATATTCAAGATTATGGACAACCATTACTGTTTTTTCTATCATTGTTTGGAACACAAATTTAAATTCTTAAAGGGGGAAAACGTATCATGTTCTGCTTTTCTATTTTGCCTCACATACCAAGGAGGTGGTTATTTTGCAATTGCATTAGTTAAGCAATACAAATATACTGAAATCTATCCTTATCAGGAAAGTCACGGGGGGGATACAGTTCCTTTTCTACTTGCCTGGATTAGGATCATTCTCACCACGTCCTCATTGGGTAGAAAACATTTTGAAATTGGCGTAATAAATATATTTCCTTTAGTTTAAAGTAATTTTTAATTTATTGACTTTATTTTTAGAGCACTCTCAGATTTATAGAAAAGTAAACAATGCTTTGAGCAGAAAGTTTCGGTACACCCTCCTTCCTGTACTCTGCTCCCATTTTCCCTCCTAGGAATAACTTGCTTCTTGAGCTGCATTGGTTACATGGATGAGCCCACACCGATAGGTTAACTAAAGCCTGGGATTATGCTGGGTTTACTGTTTCGGTTGTACGCTGTATGGGTTTTACTCTTTGTACTCACCATCGTGGTATCATGTTGTCCTAAAAATCTTCTATGCTCTACCTGGCACATTTCTTCCAAAATTTTTTTCTCTTTTGTACATTTTTATTAGTGCATGTTTTGAGCATATAAGATTACCTGTATCATGAGGAGTTTGTACATGTACATAATGCAACTTTATTTTTTTAATCCCCTTCCCTTCATATCCCTCCCTGCTACCTCCAACTCTTATTCCCTTGATGAAGCTGCAGGGGTTGGAGAAAGCCTTCTGAACTGTTGGTGAGAATGTAAACTAGTACAACCACTATGGATACCAGGATGGAGAATCCTCAATAATCTAAAAGTAAAAATTCCATTCAATGCAGCTATTCCCCTTCTAGGTTATCTTCCCCAAAGAAGTAAACACATCATGTTACAGAGATACATGCACACCTATGTTATGGCAGCACAATTTATAATGACTAAACCTGGGAAACAGCTTCTTTGCCCATCAACAGATGAATGGATAAAGCTTTACCCATTTTATTGTCTCAGATATGAGGGTACCCCTCTGTCATGATGGTTAGAACTGATATTACTTGTATGTCCTCTCCTCTACCTTCCCTCTTTCTCTTTCTTCCTTCCCTGCCCTTCACTTCCCCCTACTTTCCTTCCCTTCCCAGCCCCCATCACTCCCCTTTCCCCTTCCTCTCTCCCTTTCTCCCTCCCTCCCTTTCTTTTTAGCACAGTGATGGCATCTTAGCCTTGAGGAAACACAATAGTAAAAGAAAAAGCCCCAAATCAATGCTCCCTGCTCTTTTGTTGCACATTACTGAGAATAACTAGCAGGCCCACTCCATTCTTTTCCAGCTGGAGGCTTTACCTGAGGCCACACTCTGTCTGTCATGTGCTCACACCATCTTCTACCCTGCAATGGGAAGCTGATTTTGTGTATAGATAGCAAGGAGCTACTTTGTGCATGAGGGCCTGTCTCCTCCTCCACTCTGCTCTCTGCCCCAGATATCTCCCTGTTTGGATTTGTCATTAATTCCCAAGTTCCCAGTCATGTGTTGTCAGTGCAGAGTCCAGGCAGAAGTCCGAGGGAGACGAGGCCGCACGTTCCCAGGCTGTCTTCCCGAGGTCACCTCGACCTTGCTCTATCTACTCCTTCACAGAAGATTGTTGCTTCTGCAAAGTGGCTGACTCTACTAGAATCTTTCTCCTTTTGGGGTTTGTAGATACTCTTTTACCTCATTTCACTGGGCCAGGGATGGAGGCAGCTTGTATTTTCATACTATCCCTTGTGTCTCTATGTCCCTTGGCCACTTCTTCATAATTAGTCCCTCCTAGAATTGTCCTCGTTTGGATGTGCCACCTCTGTGCTTTTGGGCTTTCAATAGCTGCCAGTTGAAGAAAGAGATCAACTTCACCTCGGGGGCAGCAGGCCTAGGTCCCAGGGGATGAACCATGATTGGACTGAACAACTCTCGATGCTCTCAATCTTTGTTGCTAATGGTTGATCTAGGCCCTAGATTTTAGGAATTCTGATATATGTATAAGGAAATCTGCTAGAGTAATTCTCCTTTTGAATATAAAGACAGACATGACAAAAAGAAATTTGGCCCTATTTATTCCCTACTGTCATTGGTACTAGTGCAAGTATAGTGTGCTTGGAGGTACAAGAACAACTATGTAACCATGAGGTAATCAAAAGAAAATTAAGCAAAGAAACAACCTTACCAAGTCCAGTCAAGAAAAAAAAAAAACCATATATATATACATATTTACATGAGTCCTGTAGGGTAGGTCATTGATGGCATTTCAGAGACACAGCATAAAATCTGTGCCTTAGTCACTTTTTCTCTCACTGGGGAAACCACACAACACCCATCCTTAAAGGAAGAGAGGACGGTTGGCTCCCTCATGGTTGGCTGGCTCCATGACACAAACATGGGAGACGGGCATGGCTAAGGAAAAGGTACCTAACACATGGCACCCCGGAAGAAGAGCGTACAGGGAGAAGCAGGGAAGGTAGCTATATCCTTCCTGGTCATGTCCCCAGCCTGCCTCTTGTGAACAGGTCTCGACTCCTAATGGCACACTGAGCTGTGAACTCATCAGTAGATTAATCCACTGATGAGTAGAGCACCCTCATGATCCAGTCACAGTTCAAAACAGATGAGAATGTCTTAGTTACTTTTCTCTCATTGCTGAGGCAAAATACTCAATGCCCAAAATTAGAGGAGAAAAGGTTATTTAGCTCACAGTTTGTGGAGATTTCAGTCTATATTCAGCTGGCTCCAAGGCAGGGTGGTAGGGCACAGGGGCAACAGGTCAAGGCAGCAGAAGACAGCAAGAACAAGAAGAGCAAAATGGGGGAAAACAAGCCTCTTTCTCTCCCTTATATTTTAAGCAGGCTGCCCACCCTTGGGTGGGTGTAGCTCTCACAGCATCTCCGTGCCTTCCTCTTGCACAGGATGAGGATGTTTACAAAGTGAGGACCCTGCCACCCTCCCCTCACTGAGTTGCTTAGTTAAGCTTCTAAGCTTCTCAAGTTGGCACAGTGTATCAACTATTGCAGAGAATTTAGGGGAGCATTTTATACCTAAACCGTAAATACTGAAACCGTAATTACCTGGTCTGGTAAGATGATTAAACTAGGTGAGATGACTAAATTCTCTATTGCTGTGGCATGGAAAATCAGCAATACCCATTCCTACCTAGTAGAATGAGGTAGAAGTCTGATAATAAGTGAAGCACATAACATTCTCCAGTTCAGGTTGGAAAGCAGGGGGAATGGCAGAAGACTGAGTCTGAAATGAAGGAGGCTGTATCATAACTTGCCTTGGCTCTTGCATATTGTGAAGTACAGGCTGAGCCCTTCACTGTGCACAGGGCCTATGGACCCCAATGGACTGCACTGCCTCAGAAGGTTCTCTCCATTCAGGATCTGATGACCACAGCCAGGCCATTCAGTTGAGTCGTTATTCAACATTTCTAAAGTTTCTTGTCTTGGTTCTTAATTTCTCTCCTCAAGGTCTTCCAGAATCTCACCTTACCTAAACTTCCACTAACTGCCTTTGCTGGTCTCTTGGATTCTTAGCCTGTGCTTTTAGAGAGTCTAGTTACCAATTACCTCTGAAAAAGAATAGTCATTCTCTATCTAGGGGCAAGAAAACCAATATTAAAGTAACTACTTATAACAGTATGCATCTAAAATGTCTCCCAGGGGCAAAATAATGGGTTTTGAGAAATAATTGGATGCTGTGGATACTACCCTCATCAGTGGATATCTGATGGGATCATAATTTGACAGCATTATTTATATGTAATGCAAACAAGGGGTGGGGTCTAGTAGAAGGGAGCGGAAGAAGACAGTGAGAATTTGGAGGCTACATCTGGTCCCTCACCACTTGATCTTTAGCTCTTTTATTCTTCTCTCCATTTCTCAGCTGCCATGAGGTGAGCATCTTTGTTCCACCATGTTCTTCCACCATGATCTTCTGCCTTACCACAGTCCCACATTTTGGAATCAGCGAAAAACCATAGACTGAAACCCTTGAAACCAGGAGGGAAAAATAAATCTTTCTTCCTCTAAATTGAATTTACCAGGCATTTTGTCACAGCAGCAGAAAGCTGCCCAACATACTACTCAAACCAGGAACTAATCCTAACACACCTATGAAATATGCACTGCAATTGTCCGCCTTCTAGGACTGACACTTTTAGAAGTAAAATGACTTAAGCCTGTTTTTACTGGGTGTAAAATTCTGAGCACAGCTTTCTTTGCATAATCTGGATGCTCTTACACCTCAGCTGTGATTTTCATACTCCTAACTTCTCCCTTGGTCTCTGTCTGCTTCTCATTGACTCTTACAGTGCTCAGCACTCATCACACTCTTCCTAGGGTAGAATTTTGATTTAACCTTCAGGTTTCATTCTGAAGCTTTAGATGCCAACAGAGAAACCTCGGATTCTTCTACAAAAGGAATAGACTTCATACTTGAATAAGCCTGACATTTACTCTGGATAAGAAGCAATGCCTAACTTCCATTTTTGGTGTTCTAAGTTTTTAAAAGTTTGTTTCTGTCTTAATTTATATTGAAGTAAATCAACCCAGCTATGCCCCTTCTGGGTATTTTCCCAGAAGATCTGAAAACATCATATCACAGCAATATATGTGCACCCATGTTCATAGCAGCACAATTTGCAATTGTTAACCTGTGGAAGCAAAACAAAAGTCCATCCATTGAGGACTGGATAAAAAAATTGTGGTACTTTTATATAATGGAATATTACTCAGCTATAAAGAAAGATAAACTCGAGGATTTTATAGGTAAATGGTCACAACTAGAGACCATACTCATAAGTGAAATAAAACAGACCTGCATGTGTAAGCATCATATTGTCTCACTAATGTAAGACCTGAAAGAGTGAATAAAAACTAGGAGGTGTGATAGATACTGTGAAATGAAAGGAAAATGCTCAAAAGTAAAAGGCAACTGGGATGTGGGAAAAGAGAAGGAAAGAAGGGGAAATTTTGTAAGTATGTATATACAGGACTGTCTTCTATTGCTCTCCAGAAAGGGACAGTTAATGATTACTTGTTTAATCAATCTTGTATGTCTCTATTTGTTTTCTTGAGAAACTACTTTGAAGATATCAGTAAGTAATACAACAGTTGTTAATCTCCTACAACTTTGTCTGTAACTCTGTTTTGTTTGTATTGTTCTGCAGCTATTTTGTAAATGTGTATCTGTTTTTTAATATGTTTCCCTCTTTTATTTCTTAAAATAAAAAATATATGGTAAATGAGATGATAAGACATATTACTGCTGAAGAGAGATTAAATAATCAACATCTATTCTCTTTGGGGGTAAGGATAGTGTAAACAAAGGGATTATGAGACAAATGACATTCACAACTGTCACTGGGCTTGTTAGATATACAACCAGGATAAATAGCTGGCTCCAGAAGGGTTTTAGCAAAGGGAAAAGTGAGAAACAACTCAGAAAATTCCATGCCACTCAAGAAGGTTTCTTTCTGATGTCCAAGTGTCTAATGTCTTTGTTTCTTTGTTTTCGTATTACTCTGGGCAATATGATTTTAGACATTTTGGGGACACAGGCAATAAAGTGTTGATGATGCTCTCTGATTCACTTCCTATAATAGGATTAAAAATCACAGTCCTATTCTATTTTAAAAGTATGACTTTTATAGGTTTTGTTAAATGTGTTGAGCACACATCCTCAGTGGGACCAATGCTTTGGTAGACTTTGTAGAATTGGCACATGAGAGAATGTTGCTAATGTAACAGACAATAAAAACCAATGCTTTATCATTTATTCAGCATTCCTGTATTCTTCCATGTTATAAAATAATTTGATGTTCTAATTTATTTAATCCCCAAACAACTCCATAGGGAGACACTATTTCTTGTATAGGTGAAGTCACTGAAACATGAAAAAGGTTAGCGATTTGCTCCAGGTCCAGGTATCAATAGAGCACAGATTCCAAACTCATTCACCTCATTGCAGAGCTCACACAGTTAAACACTCGAACATACTGAGTTTCTTTTACCCGCAGTAAAAGTTCTTTGTGACCTGATATAGACTCTGTGAAAATAGATATGCTAAATTATCTAGGTAGAGGTTTTTGTCGGATTTCAAGTCTTAGAATCAAACCAAGGAAAAGACAATCTTCGATCTTTGTGCTTTAGGGACTTCGGATAGACAGGGAGCTCATTTTGTAATAAATCTTCCCCTCTATCCAATTATAGGTGTTTATATTTATGTCAAATTCTTGATAAATCTTCATTTTCAAAAATTATATCATAATTCATTGCAAAGTATAGTTCAAAAGGAGGGAATGTTATTTAAATTATTTGTTCATTTGTGCTTTTTCATACTTTTCCTGGTGATTATTACTTTGTATTCCTCCTTTACTCTAGAAGTTCTAACAAGAAATAAACATCCTCTTTGGAGTGAATTTTCTTTTCTGGTCTTTTTGAGACAGGGTCTTCCTATGCAGTTCAGGCTGGCCTTGAGTTCACTTTGTAGCCCAGGCTGGCCTCAAACTTGCAACGATCATTCTGCCTTAGCCTCCTGAGAGCTGGGATTACAGGCTTGAGCCATCATGCCCGGCTTACAGCAGAATATTAAGCAACAGTAAATATGCTCACTTGTAGCTTATGATTGGAAAGCTTCACAACATTGCACAGAGTTAAATATATCTAAAATTTGAAAACAGAAGACTTTCCAAGTTTTAAACAAATACCAACATGTGTCAAGTATCTTTTGTATGTAACAAACTAACTTGCGTTTTGCAGCTTTAAACAATGAACAATTATTTCGTTCCTGGGGCTGTGAGTGGCAGTTTAGGTTGGGCTTATCTGAGCAGTTCTGCTACTCTCTCTTCTGGCCTCACTTGTGTATCTATCAATCAGTTGGTGTGAAATAGTTGGGACTGGCTAAACTTATGGTGGCCTCATCCTAGATGGCTATAATGATCACCACGACTCTCTGTACAGTCTCTCATCCTTTAGAAGACTGGGCTAGGCTTGTTCTCATGCTGGTAACAGAGTAGAAAAAAAGGCAAGCCTCGATGTGTGAGCTCCTTACTAGGGTATATTTGAGTCACACTGGTTATTGTTCCATTTGTCAAATACAGTCACATGGCCAAGCCTGTAGGCAGAGCATGCCCATCCTCTGGTGTGACTATAAAGAGCTATGAACAAATTGGATGTCACAGTAACAATCTATTCTAAGATATAAATCCAAAGACATAAAATTTAAGGGAGAAATATTGTTAGCAATAAGAATAGCTAAAATGAAAAATAGTTTCCATTATACAAAGCCACATAACATTAAGTAATTACATAGGACCAATTTATGCAAGGAAACTAATGTTTCCTATAGGGAACCATCTGATAAGTTTGAATTTTAAAGGACAAATTATAGAATATCAGTATTAAAAATAAATGAATTATGAGATATATCTGTAAGATAGGGCTCAAAAATTCAAAGAATAAATTGAGGTCTGAAAGTGCACGAAGACAACTGACAGAGTTGGACAGAGTTTTCGTATTGTTTTGTTGTTCCTTGTGTGTATTCTGCTCAAAGAAGGAAAGGAAATAGGCAGAGACAGGGAAGATGGCATGCTAGAAAATGGTAAGGGAAAGCAGAATTGCCCCCATTACGATAGGCTTCCACTTTCTCCATTAAGAAGAAATATCTTGAAATGGAAAGAGTTGAACTATATTTAAGTAAAAGCCAAACATCTAGTTATTGAAGAGTTAAGTTAATTTAACGCTCAGTGAACCAGACAAGATAATGACAGCAATTGGAGTTGTGATGTAGAATGTTTAGTATGTGTCAATATGTGTGGGAAAATGTGTGGAACAAAAAATTTCCAGAATGTCAATGATATCTGTTAATACAGTTAATATCAAAAAGGTTTTATGTATATATATCATTGTTTTATGTCTGTCTATCTATCATCTATCTAGTTTACAATACTCCCCTCCCCTCCTCTTTTCTCCCCTCCCCTAACCTCCCCTGCCCTCCCCTACCTCTCTTTCTCTCTGTCTGTCTCACTAAGTGGGCCAGGCTGAGTTCAAACCTGTTATTTTCCTGCCTCAGCCTCTCAGAGTGGAGGGATAACAGGTGTGCACCACCACACCCAGATATAGTAGTTTTAATTTTGGAAATGTTATACTCTCAAGCTTAATAATGTTTCCTTCATTTTAGGAGGAATCATTGATTCTTATTCACACTTTAAAATAAATACATATTTGTTGGAGTTTCAGTCAATGCTAAGCAACAGGTATAATGAATCCCAATCCAGGGAGATACCTGTTTAGATAGGGAGACAGAAGATGAAACAAGTCATTATATTCCCCATGAAAGCATGATAAAGGGAAGACATAGCAGCTTGAAAGATGAGTGCGATATGGCAGAGTGGGAGTATGCAGGCCAGAAGTAGAGGGATAGGACAACTGCAACATACACAGAGAAAGCAGCATATGAGCAGATGTAGATTACAGAGAGAGCACACAGATGGCTCAGTATGGCTAGACATTAGGGATGGGAGAGGTGCCCATGGAGAACATAACAGAATTCTACTTACCTAAAGGCAGTAAGTTAATAATATGAAAAGTATTACTTGTTATATTCATACTTCTTCCAAGAGCAAAAGGGAACTATATTATATGATAATTTCTAATACATGATTATTTCTAGGTTTTAAATGTGTTATATTGATCTATAAAAGATGATTAAATTAGTCACTAGAAAAGAAAATTAGGCTTACTGGAACCCAGCATGTGTCTTTAAAGACATGTTCAGGATTCCTTCTGCTAATATTACAGGTAAAGCAATTGGAATCAGGAGTCAGCATAGCTACTTGCTAATGAACTTGAAAAAGACTATATAATATCTTAGTAGCCAAGATCAAAGCTAAGTAAGAATATAATTAGATAAATGTATTGTGATTAGATAATTCACATATTAGGGTTAATTTAGAACCATATTTGTACCCATATTATTTCTTTTCTTTTATTTCAATCAATAATTTAGATGAAAATTCATAATTATGGAACACGTAGGTCATGCAAGCAATAGCTAATACATTGGAAAATGGAATCTATGGTCAAAAATCCAGGTAACATTAAATAATAAGTTAAACTCTGAGATAATAGTCTTACACATTTGTTAAAATAGTTAACATGTCAACTAAATGCGATATGAGTCACTTTTTCGATCCTAATTTAAATCAACCAATTTTGAAAAAGATCAGAAACTGAGAGAATTGAATAAATACAAGGCATTAAACAATATCAACAAAAAAGTAACAAGATTTTTAGAAATGATAACAGCTTTACGATTAAATTATTTTTTTAATTTTTACTTTTTATTAGTACATGTTTGCAGTACATTATAATTACATTTCCTGTTGGGTGTTGGTATATGTACATAATACAGATTATTTTTTCAACCATTTTCCCTCCTCACCCCTCCAGCCTCCTATAGGTCCCCTTCCATTTTGCAAAATATCCATAACCCTATTTCCTATTATGTGTCTTTTATTTTTTATTTAATATTTTAGGTATCTTACATAAGAGAAACCTTGTAATATTTAAACTTCTGTGTCTGATTTATTTCACTTAATATTATGGTCTCAAGGTACATGCATTTTCCTACAAATGACTCATGTATCATTCTTTACCATGCAGTAATATGGTACTGTGTATAAATACATTTTCTTTATCCATTCATCTGTTGATGGATATATAGGATGCTTCCAGGATTTAGCTACTATAAATTGTCCTACTATAAACATGGATATGCAAGTATCACTGTAATATGATATGTCTTCAACTCTTTTGGAAGATATCTAGAAAGGGAATGTTTTCATCAAATGCCATTTATATTTGTAGTTTTTTAAAGAATCCTCATACTGATTTTCATAATAGTTACACTCTTTTACATTCCCACCAATAGTGTAGAAAGTTTAATTTCCCTCTACAGCCCAGCTAGCTAGCATTTGTTACTTTTTGATTTCTTGATGATGGCAAAATTTCCCAGAGTAAGATGAGATATCAGTGTTGTTTGAATTTGCGTTACTCCAATGGGCATAGACATTAAGCTTTTTGTGTATTTATTGGCCATTTCTACCTTTTCTTCTGACAAGTTTCTGTTTATCTCAGTTTCCCATTTTTGAATGGGTCTGAGAATCTAATTTTGGGGGGTTGTTTATATATTCTAAATACTAGCTTTTCATCTGAGAAACATTTAACAAAATTTATTTTGTATTCTACAGTCTATCCCTGCTGTGTTGGTCATTTCCCTTGCTGTGTAGAAGTTTATAATTTGATATCATCCTTTTGTTGCTATTTCATGCATACTTTGGAGTTCTATTCAGAAAGTCCTTGCCTATTCTTATGTCTTCAGTAGTGTTACATATTTTGTCTTCTGGCAGACCGTTTCTGTTTAAACACATAGATCTTTGATCAAGTTTAATTTTAGTTTAGTACACAGGGAAAGATATGGGCCTACATTCAATTTTCTTCAAGCAGATAGCCAGTTTTCTCAGCACCATTTGTTAGAAAGGCTATCTTTCCTCCAGCATAAGCTTTTGGGCCCTTTGTCACATAAATAATAGCTGAATGTGCCTGACATGTTTCTGCATCTCTGTCAAGTTGCATTGATCGACATGTTTGTTTCTGTGCCAGTAGTATGCTGTTTTTTATCACTTTCTCTTTGTAATACAACTTGAAATCCAGGATCGTGATGCCTCCTGCTTTCTTCTTGTTGCCCAGGATTGCTTTTACTATTGTGAATCTCTTCTGGTTCCAAATGAGTTTTAGGATTATTTTCTTTAGTTCTGTGAGTAATATTATTAGTATTTAATTAGGATTGCATTAATCCTGTACATCAGTTTAGGAGATATGGTCATTTTGATGATATTTGTTCTGTATATCCAAGAACAGGGGATATCATTTCATTTTCTAATATTTTCTTCAATCTCCATTTTCAGAGGACTGTACTTTATGCTGTAGAGGTCTTGCACTTTCTTGGGAAGATTAGTTCTTCAGTATTTAATTTTTCCTGATGTTATTGTGAATGGTACTGTTCTCCTAATTTCCTTCTTGATGAGTTCACTATTAGGGTATGGGAATGCTATTGATATTTATATTGATTTTGTATCCTCCTCCCCTACTGAATTTGGTTATTAATTCTAGCAGATTTTTGGTAATTTTATGTAGAGAATCATTTCATCTGTAAACAATGATAACTTGACTCCTTTTCTTATGCAGGCGACTGCTATTTCTCTTGAATGTTTTGAGTACTAAATTGAACAGGAATGGCCACCCTTGTCTAGTTCCTGATTTTAGAGGGAAATTTTTCAGCTTTCCTCATTTAATATGATGATGGCAGTAGTTTTGTCATAAGTGACTTTTTATCAGACTAAGGTAAGGTCCTTCTATAACTATTTTCTTCAGAATTTTTATCATAAACAGATGTTGGACTTTGTCAAATGGTGTTTCTGGGTCTATAGATGTGATTATGTGATTTTTGTTCTGGCTTGTTTTTGTGATGTATTACATTTATTGATTTGCATATATTGAACCATCCTTGTATGCCTAAGATAAAGCCTATTTGCTCATGATGTATGATCTTTTTCTTGATTTGTTGCATTCTCTTTACCAAGCCCTTGTTGAGAATTTTTCTGTCTATGTTCATTAAAAGCATTGATCTGTAGCTCTCTTCTTTAATTAGGTCCTTGTCTGGTTTTGGAATCAGGATAATGTTAGCTTCTAGGAAAGACTGTGGAAATACTTATTCCTTTTTAATTTCATTAAGGAATTTGAGAAGTATCTGCACTAGGTCTTCCCTGAAGTTCTTCTAGAATTCAGCAGTGAATCAATCAAGTTATGGCTTTTCTTAGTTAATTGATTTGTTATACCACTTCAGTATTGTTTTGTCCAGGGTTTACAAGGTAAACAGTTTAATATGGGACACATAAGTTATAGGTTTATTTTATAATAGTCCCCCAAAGAGTCAAATACAAAAATCTGACCACATGCTAGAGACCCAAAGAATCCACCTGAGGGCTGGATCCCACATTTCAATGTCCTGCGTGAGTCCAGCTAAAGACTTAAGACAATGCCCCCCATGAATCCAACTGGAGACCTAGAGCCCATGACAATGTCTCATGCAAGTCTGTTTCACAGATCTGCTCTGGGAAGGCCTAAAGGTCAGTGGTGGAAGCTAGAAAGTCTGCACCAGCAGGATGAAGGATCTATGCCAGCAGGCTGAAGGATCTGCACTGGAGCCTGGAAGTGATGCTCAAAGTAAGAGCCAGAGCTCCCTCAAAGTGAACCGTAGCCATTCTCAATGACAACAGGGTCCCGGGCTCCTCTGAAGTTGAGGACAGCTGAGTTCATATCAGGAAAGCCAGCATGATAAATTCCTCCAGGAGAACCAATAGCACCACCTCTTCCTCTCCAGTTCTCCTTTTTATGTTGGAGACAATCCTCAGTTGGCAACAATCCTCAGGCGGGCCCTCCATATCCAGTACCACTCTGATTCAGTTCAGCTGGGTGTTACAAGTTGACCACCTGTTGTCAATCCAGCACAAATTTCATGGCATTTAATTAGATTCTTCATGATTTTTATATCTTTTTGGTTCATTTTTGGTAATTCATATGCATCTGGGAATCTATCCATTTCTTCTGGATTCTCCAATTTATTGGAGTACAGGTTTTTAAAGTAGTTAGTAATAATCTTCTGGATGTTGGCACCATCGATTGTGATTTTGCCTTTTTCATTCTTGGTTGCCTTGATTTGGATCTCCTCCCATCTTTTTTTTTGTAAGACTGGCTAAGGGTTTATGTATTCATTAAATTTTTCAAAGTACTAGATTTTTCATTAATCAATTCTTTCTATTTTTTTATTCTCAAATTCATTAATTTATGCTCTAATTTTTATAATTCCCTTCCTTGTATGAGCTTTTTGTTTAGATTGTTCTTGCTTTTCTAGAACTTTGAAGTATATCAATAAGTTATTTATGTGGCCTTACTCTTTTTATGATGTGAGCATTCACACCCATGATCTCCTCTCTTAGGGATTACTTTCACTTTGTCTCATACATTCTGGCATGTTGTTCTAGCATTATTGCTTGATTGTAGGAAGTACCTAATGTTTTTCTTGATATTTTTTATGACCCACTGATTTTTCAAGAGTGTATTATTTCATTTCCATATGTTTGAATACTTCTGTGGTTAGTTTGGTAGTGATTTCTAGTTTCATTTGCACTGTGATCTGATAATATGCATGGGATAATTTGGTTTTTTTTGCATTTATTTAAGCATGCTTTATTGGTCAGAATGTGTTCTACTTTGTAGGAATTCCCATGTGCTGCTGAGAAGAATGTATATTTTTGGTTGCTTGGATATTTTGTAGATATTTATTCAGCATATTTTTCCAAAGTTTCAACTGTGAATTTTTTTTGTCCAGTTTGTCTAGCTGTTACAGGGGGATATTGAGATCCTCCACTATAAATGTATTGAAAACAATATGTCAGCATCAAGATTCTCCTAACTAACCTGACTTGTTACATTCAGTAGTGTTTATTTTATGAAGTTGGGTATGTTGGGGTTCAGTGTATACAGGTTTATAATTGTTATCTAGTCATGGTCACTACTAATCTGTAGCGACATTCTTTGCCCCTTCTCATCAGTTTTGGCTTGAAGTCCTCTTTTTCTGAAAATAGGATAGGTACTCCTGCTTGTTTTGGCTTTTTTGCATGGAATATTGTTTTTCATCCTTTGAGTTTTAGTCTAAACATTTCATTTTTGGATTTAAAAAGTTTCTTGTATACAGTATACCTTCGATTTTTTCTTTAATTTATATTTTAGCTTTCTCATATAAGAGAAACTATGCCATATTTAAACTTGCATGTCTAATTTATTTCACTTAGCATTATGGTCACAAAGTGCATTCATTTACCTAAAAATGCCTCAAGTTTATCCTTCTTTATGGAAGAGTAGGACAGTGGTACCTTGATTCACAAATTTAATTTTTCTACAGTTTTGGAAAAGATGGCTACACTTGTGTTTGTGTGGGAAAGATGGTCATGGTCATATTTGTCACCTGATGCAGAGTATCCAAACAAAAACAAAATTTTCCCAAACACCTCTATTTGTGAACCAAATTATTTGCAAACAAAATATTCATGACTGAGGTATCACTATACTCTATTGTGTATAAATACCACATTTTCTTTATCTATCTGTTGATGGGCATGTAGGCTGTTTTCAAGATTTAGCTATTATAAATTGTGTTGCTATAAACATGGGCATGCATGTACAGTATCACTATAATATACTGTTGTTAATTCTTTTAGGAAGACTCCCTAGAAGGGAAATAGCTTAGTCAGATAAAATTTCTATTATTAGTTCTTTGAAGAATCTCCCTATTGATCTCCATAGTGGATGTGCTAGTTCACATTCTCACAAACACTGTAGAAGCATTCCTTTTCCTGTGCAGCCTCACAAGCATTTATTATTAGATTTATTTTTGATAGACATTCTTTCTGGAGTGAGATGGCATATCAATGGTGTTTTAATTTACATGTGATGGCCAGTGATGTTGGAATTTTTTTCATGTATTTATTGGCCTTCTGTACTTATTTTTCTGAGAAGTATCTATTCTACCTATTCTATTTTGGATGTCCATTTTTATTGGGCTTCTATTTTGGCAGGTTTACTTTTCTGAGTTTTTTATATATTCTAGATGATAGTCTGTTGTCTGAGGAACAGGTGACAAAATTTTTTCCTATTCTGTAAATGGTCTTTTCACTCTGTTGGTTGTTTCTTTTGATGTGCAGAAGGTTTTTAATTTGGTATGATTCCATTTGTGGGTTCTTAGTATTATTTCTTGCACATTGGCATTGTGTTCAGAAAAACCCTTGCCTACAACTATTTCTTCCAGAGTTTTACCATTTTATCTTCCAGCAGATTAAGTGTTTCTGTTTTAACATTTAGATCTTTAATTCATTTTGAGTTAGTGTTATACTTGGTGAGATATATTGTTGTCTTGGTTACTTTTCTCTCATTGCTGGACAAAATACCTGATGCCCAAAATTAAGGAAGGAAAGGTTTATTTAGCTCATAGTTTGTGAAGGTTTCAGTCCATACTCAGCTGCCTCCAAGGCAGAGTGGTACATAGCAGGGGCAATGGTTCATGGTGGCAGAAAACAGCAAAAACATTAAGAGCAAAAAGGGAGGAGCAGCGGGGAGCGTAAGCTTCTTTCCCTTCCTTATATTGTGTGCAAACTACTGCCCCAGGGCAGGTGTAGCACTCATACCCATATACCAATATTGGACCATGAGACAATCATAAACTCTAGAAGCCCATCCCATGACTGCCTGAGGCTTTGGGGGCCATCTAGACACAAACCATAACCATGGTTCTCCACTCAGCCTTCTGCATATGGGTATCCAATTTTCTCAGCACCATTTATTAAAGAGATTATCTTTCCTCCAGTGTGTTTTTGGACACTTTGTGAAAGACCAAAGAGCTAAATGTGTCTGGGGTTATTTCCACTTCCTCTATTTTGTTCCATTGATCAACATTTCTTTTCTTTTGCCAGTACCATGTTATTTTTTATCATTGTAGCTTTGTAGAATAACTGCTGAATCTGGGATTGTGATGCTTTCTGGTTTACTATTGTTACCCAGAATTGCTTTTGCTATTCTGGCCCTTTTCCAGTTCCATATGAATTTTTGGATTGTGGTTTCTTTCTTGATCCATTCTGCCATTGTGTATCTTTTGGTTTGGAATTTGAGATGATTGACATTGAGTTATTACTGAGAGAAACTGACTTACTCCTGTCATTGCATTATTTTTCTGTTCCAGATTTCCATTTTTCCCCTTCTGCTTAACTGCTCACCTAAGTATATTTATTATGGTAGATTTTTTTGCATTGTTGGCTTCATTGTCTCTTCCTAGTGTATTCTTGAGAAGTTTTTGGAGTGCTGCTTTGGTGATCATAAATTTCCTCAGATGCTTTTTTACATGGAAAGACCTTATTTCTCCATCAATTTTAAAAGATAATTTTACTCGATATATCAGTCTGGGCTGCAAGTTATTTTATTTATTATAATAATAAAATATATTATTTTATTATCTGGGAATGGACCAAAAATGAAATGTTTAGACTAAAACTCAAAGGATGAAAAACAATATTCCATGCAAAAATCCAAATCAAGTTATTTTAAATATGTTTTTGTGTTGGACTTCTGAGATTTGAGCTGCTATGTGTTGTGGAGAGGTTCTTTTTTGATAGTGGTTATTTGAGTGGTTATTTCTACATGCTTCATTTATTTGTACGTTAAATTCTTTTACTGTATTTTTTTTAAATTTTCAGTTTAAGTTTATTGCAACAATTTAGGTATACATAATGACCACATTTGCTATAGGAAATTTGTGTCTATACCTGATATATCTTGATTACATTATTTTCTCTCACCATTCTCATCCCTTCCTTTCAAATGCCCTTTCCCTCCCTGTTCACAAAGCTGTTCATTTTATCCTTCTTTTCTAAGTTTTTCTTCCCCTTCTTTCCTTCTCCCCCAGTTCCCTTTCCCTTTTGAACAGTATCTTCCTGTTTCACAATATCTATTGCACATTTTTTTCTTATTTACATTTTCAATTTCTCACGCCAGAGAGCTAATGTGATATTTACACATGTGCCCAATTTATTTCACTTATGATTATGGTCTCAAAGTCCATCCATTTGGCTATAAATATCTCAATTTTATATTTTTTTGAACCTGAGTAATGCTCCATTGTGCATAAAAGCCACATCTTCTTTTATCCATTCATTGGTTGATGGGCATTTGGGTTGCTTCCAAGATTTAGCTATTACAAACTTTTTTACAAAATTTTTTTAGAAAAAAAACTTTGCCATTATTTCTGTATAAAGGTTTTTTATGTAATTTGTTCTATCTTCTGATTTTTCACTGGTTTCCATTACTCTTAGGTTCTGTGTCATCTAGTGGCTGTTTGATCCATTTTTCATGTCCTTTTGTCACTTTTAAGGTGTCTTTCAGTAACTGGTTAATGCTATCCAACCTTATCTTCTAGATCTGACACTGTCCTCACATTAGTCACTTCTGCTGGGCATAATTTTGATAAAGTTTTTAATCACCTGGATTTCTTAATGGTACTATTTCATAGACTCCCATACTTTACTAAACTGGTCATTCATCTTTTGTATCACTTGGTTTAGTTTACCTAGCTTTTTATTAGTATCTTCTGTAAACTTGCTGATCATTTTTTGTGAAGTCAACTATCTGCTTAGCTATATCTTTTCAAACTCACTGAACACCTTTTTAATCTTTTTTTAAATCTCATCTTTTATCTTTTTAAAAATTATTCAGCTGTGTGGCTATTGATTTTCTCTCTTGATGCCATGGATCATCTTTGGAAAACTGAGAGTTTGGGATGCATTTTGTTGCTTTGTCTTCTCATGTTTTTATGTGTGTGTGTGTGTGTGTGTGTGTGTATGATCTACTGAGATTTATGGGTTATTATTGTGAAAAGATTCTGTTGTTAATATGGCGACTGCTTTTTGTATCTGTTTTTCTTTGTTGCATTCTGGGTATGATAATTATAGACCATTGCCTGTGTCCCAAGATCCAACAACTTCCATTAATTTGGGAGAGTTGGATGCAGTGTAATTGGACCAGCACCAAGTTATCTGGGAATGGACCACAATATTGTTAATGACACAAAAGCAATCCAGATATTGGCATACATAGAAAAGCAATTAATAGCAGCAACAGCTATATCATCTTGGCAATAGCAACAAAATCATCAACAATAATAATGTCAAAGACAAACTAGATACTGACAAACTGTAAGAAACAATAATGTAACATCAATAACCATAGAAAAGAGATTATAATTATAGTATAAACACTAACACTAATCAAATATTTACATACAGGAAGAATGTACTAAATCCAATAACTATATTCCACTAACAACAGAAAATAATTCAGCAGTAATAGAATAAAGTAACATTTTAATAATTAATAAAACTTAATTACATACTAGTAAAGACAGAGTGTAGAGAACAGGAAAATGATGAAGTAAAATTTTAAAAGTTAAACAGTGAGGATGAGAAGGAGAAGATTAAGCTAAAGGATACTATTAATGAGTAATAGGAAGTTAATAGAATTAGATAAAAGTAAATGAAAAGAGCAAACAAGAATAAAAGAAAAGATAGGGAGCAAAATAATGAAAAGGGAAAAAGTTAAAGGGGAAAAAAACTCAAGGCCTGAAACCCAATGAAAGAACAAAAATGAATAAAACTCCTCTGTATTTTTGAATGAGTGGTTTTTTTCGAGTATCTGTAGCCTTGGAACACAGGAAGCCATGGTTTTGCTGTCTAGCTTATGGCTTGTGAGTTTGTGAGGTACCCTCTCCCCACTCCAGAGACTTTCTGTATATACACCCCTGGCTGTGACAACTGTTCAAGTTGAGGCATGTCCTCACTCATGTTGGTAGAAAGGGAAAGCAATCAGATTGCTATTCTCTATGTGGGATATAGGAAGCACAAAGTAGAGATTCAAGCAGACCACTGGACTTGATGCCAGCACATTTAGATCAAGTTGCCTTGGAAATCCAGAAGCACCAGGTCTAATTTCTCTCCATGGAAGGGAGAGCCCTGTATCCTTGCTAGCTTAAGCTTAAACTTCTCAGAGATTTTATGTCTACTCCATATACTCTCTGCAACCTTCTTTTCTGGTTGACTCTCACCCAGTCACTGTGGTAGGGTAACACTAAAAACCATGAAGTGAAATTGTTCTGTAGCTGTGCTGTGGTTGTTAACCCCTTCCTAAAATGGCTCCTTATTACATCTTCTCAAAGATAGTGGGTACTGCGCTGGATTTCTTCTTCCACTCTAGCCTGTTGTACATAAAAAGTCACTTTTGGAGTAATACCCTATGCAGTTTTTATAGTTTGCAGTAGTCTTGGGCTTCTCATTTGGCTATTGGTGCTGCTCTATTTCTTTTTGGAGTTGCCAACGCTCTGAGCTAGCCTTCTCTCCTCAAGTGTTTGCCTCCTTTGCAATCAAGTCAGTTGGTCAGTGCTTCTGTTGCCCTCTTCTGAGTGGAAACAAAAGGCAGAACAAGTTCAGAGATGGCTGGTTGTTGCAGCCAGGTCATGGAATCCATGGGCATGAAACTGGCTCAGGGCAAATATGGCTTTCCTTTCTGGTTAGTTTTAAAAAGTATTTTTATCTTCCAGCAGTACCTGATTGTTTACAGATAAACATATGATTATGTACTTTGTTTTACAATAGTACAGAAAAAGTTAAAGTTGAAAAAATAAAATGCATATAGCAAGAAATGATAGTTGAATTTGTGTGATGGATACATGGGAGAACTAGTTACTGTTCTGGGACCTCAGCTATGGTCTGAATATATACAGCCTCACACAATTCATGTGTTGAAATCTAACCCCTAAGGTGGTGCAATTAAAAGGGGTCCTTGGGAGGTCATTAGGCCGTGAGGGCTTTCTCTTCATGAATGGCATTATGCCTTCATAAAAGAAGCTTGCAGCCCTTTTGCTCTAACACCACTTGAAGACACAGAAAGAAGGTGCCATCTTTAAAGACTAAGACATCATCAGACATGAGTTCCACTGCATCTTGATTTTGGACCTACTGAAACCTAGAGTTGGGAATAATAACTGTGATATACAACTTGCCCAGTTTGGGGTATTTTACCATACTAATCTGAATGGACTAAGTCATTCTCTGATTAAATTTGGTAGATAGGTCTTAGATTGTTTTTTTTAAAAAAGCCTTGTTTTCTTAGAAATACTTAAGCTTAAGCCAGGTAACCATCTGCCAGGGAACTTATCCATCTGGTTGAATATCTCTCCCAACTCTCACATTCTATGATCTAGATGCTATATTTTTCAGTTCTTTAGGTAAAGGGAGCCAAGTGCTCATCTTAATGTTTTCAAATAATGAGGTATCTAATTTTATAAAATAGATGGCCCTACTTCAGGATAGTTAGCTAGCTTGTACATTGTTAAATCATTTAATCAAAGAAGTACAAGAATAGTATTATATGAAGAGGCATAAATGTGGTGAAAGCAAGTACAAATAAAATGCTATAGTAATAAATTAAATCTGTCAAGGTTAGAAAACTTATGAAAATTATGGTCAAGAAACAAGGTTAATAATCACATCAACAATCAACCTACCTAATTATTGTGACATATAGAAGATGGCTGATACTAAGAATTTTTAAAAATCTTGTTGTGATTTGTACATTCCTCTAAAAATTAATGAGTAGAAGCCCTTGGGAGGAAGCTCATCTAATCCAATGGAAGGGAAACTGAGGAATATTAATTTGAAATGAAAAAGTCACATAGTTCATTTGTTGGGACACAAATTAGGATCTAGAACTTTGAGCTGATAATTATTTTTTTTTCAACAACAGATTAAGATAGACAAATAGCCAGAACCAGGCATCTGCCTACAGTATCTCAAAGTTTTAGAAAGCCAGTAAGGCATATTTATCTCCTATCCAGGGTTTGGCCTTCCATTTAATTTGATGTTATATTGAGTACATTATAAATGTAGATTGGAATCCTAGAATCAAATCTGCTTCTAGGTAACAGTACGTCCCCAGTGTAATAAAAATCAGAGAAAGTCTTATGGAAGATGGTAGTAGTAATGGAGAGATGTGAGAAATGTACCAATTTGACTTCTCATCCTGTAGGTTAGACACATCTAGCAATATATTGGTGACCAGTGAGTATCTCAGGCTCATTTCTAGCTGGGAAAACCTATGTTCCAGGAGTAATTCTTTCATATTCTTGGAGCTAAGAAACTTGTTTTTCTATAACCAGGTGCCCAAGTTCTTCCTTCAGCAACTGTCCTTTGGCTTTCCCCCATTCTTCTCCATAGTTTCCCAGTTTGCCTGGAAAAAAGTCATAAAACCATGAAGATCAATGTGTCACTTTTCAGTAACAATGCTGTTGTTATTTTATAGTTTGAAATATGATCAGTTCATTAAAGACTGTCTCTTTTTGAGCCTCTAAAGCTGGTATAGATAAAGCCCATATTGGTTTGGTTCGGTACAGCACAAAGCACCCAGCAGAATTGGGGCACAAAGGACACTCTCTGTAAGTAGGCACTGAGAAAAGAGGCACCTCAGTTTTTCTTCATGGGGATATTGTAAGGCAGCAGACAGTTCCCTCAGTTTCTTCTTCCAGCCTTCAAACTTGGCTGAATCTCTTCCCATCTTTTCTCCTTCCCCTGTTACAGAAGAGATGTTGTTCTAACTGTGACTAATCCCTCCACTTGTACTATGCATTGCAGCCTTTTCTATCTAATGATCAATTTTGCTTTGACTGTTCCCATTTTTATCTATAGCTTCAAACTTTCCTATCCTATTGGTTCCTGTTCGCTAACATGTATAGATACCTGAGTCTCTATTCTGTTTGCAGAAACCCTTTTCAAGCTACTTCTCTCTTCCTTCCTTTCTTCCCTTTGCCCTTTTGCTAATAAAGTTGGTGAGGCTTGACTTCTACTGTTTCTGCTTTCTCAGCACTTACCATCCACTGTTTGGGCACCCAAGACTTCACAGGCAATGATTTTCCCAAGGTCCCCAATGATGTGCTTATCACGAACCCAATGTCTACTTTTAAAATATTTCATTTACTGCATTTCACACCAAATGTGACCATGTAAATCCTTAATATGAAGCTCATTTTCTCTACCAAGACACTACATTATATTGGGTCTGTACTTACCCCGTTAGCTATTCTCAGTCTCTGTTGTAGGTTCATGCTGTTAACAACTATATATTGTCCATGTAATATTGCCAAGGTGCTGGAACATAATGTCCTGGGTGATACAGATAGTGGTGAAAAAGACCCTCCAGGTCCCTGATCTCATAGGCCTCATATTCTAGTGAGCAAACAAAAAATAAATAAACAGATAAATAAATGAACAATATATTATTGGAGGGTAAAGCCAGCCATAGGCAGGATCAAAGAGTAACTCCCTCCTACATTTTACTTCTGAGTAAGGTTAAGCTAGCTTACTGAAATCCCACCACAGATGACTGAGTCATGAGAAAAGAACAGCTCAACAGCAAGGAGGTGAAGATACAATCCAAGAGGCTAGGGTTGAGGGTAGGGAAACACACCAATAGACAAGCTGGGTTAAATCTCTTACACCAGAAAAACTTCCCTGGGGAGCTTATGGCTTCCCCAGGATAAGTCAGTAAGGAGTGTACATTCGAGTTTGGAACCAGAATCATATAAAAATGACTAATTCTCTCCCCAACATATCTTCCACCTACATATATATCAATTCCTAGTCCATGTCAGAACACTCAGCCAGGTCAGTACTCATTTACATCTGGTGACAAGGGTGGCCAACAGTAGGTCAACAGAGGCCACTGAAGTACAGCACCTGTGTACCTAGAAGTCATCCTGCACACATAAAAAAGACTGGATAACAATATGCCCCACACTAGTCACTTGCCTGTTTGCTCTTAGATCCATTCTCCTTCATTCCGTGGCTCTGCACCATTCTCCATCATTCTTGAATGATGATCCATTCTCCACCATTCTTGAATCTCAGAGGACTGACTCTAGCAAACTATATTCCCTTGGTTCTCTCACCTGTTGGCATTCACTTAGTTTCCAGTCAAGAGGAGCCCTGGCAGGATATTGTAGTATGGTTGGCAGAAGAAATGATGGTATTCCTACCCCTCTTTCTCTGCTTTGGTTTGTGTCTCCAGAAGCAGCTAAGTGATTTTTATTGCCTGTCAAACACATCCCAGGATGTTACAGTTCCCACCAGTTGATCCCAGTTCCTACATTCTGGTAACATCTAGTAACACTACCTTTCCCTTTGCCTCACCTCTCCAAAAGACTTAAGCAACTTCCTGCAAGTGCGATTGTGAGTTAGCTTACCTTCCTCCCTGCTTCAGTTCTCTGAGCCCTTTGGTTATCAGGCACTCCTAGTAAATTTATCTCACTAAATTACACAGAATAGGTTCTGTTTTCTGGATGAACCTTGACTGATACTCAAGCCCTGGGCAAATCACCAAAATGTAATTAAATTGATTTGCCTTGTGATCAATCTCAATAGAGTTACACACAAAGAAACATAAATCCAATTCCAATACCTAAAATTATTATATCTTGACTAAAGTCTCAAAGAGGCTACAAAGAGAACCCATTGCCTCACCTATCATGCAACAATTTTACCCTGAAGTCTTCACTTGTGACAGATTTGTAACTGCTCCCTCAAAATACTTTGATTCTCTTGCTTTTTCTAATACTAACTAAAGTTAATCAAAAGCTTGCAGAATACAATGACAAACTAATAAAAATCTATCTTTTTGTGATATTCATTGATGTTAAAGGCTAACATCACATTTTAATTTGCAAAATAATATTTTGCTCTTAATAATTGAAATACCTGATGAGTCAATATAAAACAATCTAAAGATAAGTAATTAAGTTATAAAATAATTTAAATTTTTATTCTTTTAAAATAGGAAAAAAAAGACAAAATGCTGAGACAAACAAATGATAAAGATGGTAGATTTATATCCCAAAATATCAATAATTATCTTAAGTATAAGAAAGCTAAATATGTACCTAAAGGTTTGAATTGTTGAAATGCATAAATAAACTTGCTATATGCTTCATATAAAAAACACTACTACTAAAATGAAATAAATTTTATAATACATGATACTCTTCCACAATAAAATTTGCAAATCTTTATTAAGAATAATTTTTGAAAATCTACATTAGGAGACACATTGTAATCATTCAAGGATTAAAAATAAATAGTATTATAGAAATATTTGTGCTCCTGAGAACACTACATGTTCTATGCTGAGAGATAATATTTGAATGGTCACCTTTGACCCAGCAGAAGAGAGCAATAGCTATGGAAGAATCTAAAGGTAAATTCTGAAACCCATGGGACTAGAAGTGACAATCTTGATAAAACACACTTTCTGGAAAAAATGTAGGCAAGTTCAACAAGAAAGTGACTTAGAAGAAAGAGATTAGTGGAGGATTAAAGAGACTTCTAGAACACGTGAGTACAGGAGAATCAGAATGCATATCAGTCCCCCTTCCATAAGGATGGTACATATAGAGCCCATCTGATCCCCTATATCAGAGTGTACAGTTCTAGCTGCTAGATCTGGAGAACTTTCCTATAAATTTGCTGTCCTTTGTTAAGGGCTGACCTGATCTTTGCCAGCTGTTCAAGCTAAAGTCCCTCATAAAATTCTATTACTTTCTCATGAAATATTTTTGTACCTCCACAGTCCCACCTCTGTGGGGAGAAGTCCTCCCCTTCTGGTGATTCATAATTTTGGTCCCTTGGGTTGTGTTGTCTGATTGCTGGGGAAACAGATCACAAAGTTTGTGCAAAAATCTTGTGTTACTCTTTTTTTCCACTCAGGGTCAATGGAGGTTAACATTCACTCTGTCACTCTTGTTAGCAATCTCTTTTCTCAGTCATGTGGCCTGGCTGCTTTGAATGGACAGCCTCAGTTCACACACCCCTGAGCTTCACAGAAGTTGATATCAGTTAAGTGACAAGGATTGGAAGATTATATCAAAACCCCAAATCCACCTCTATATATGAGAAACACATTGAACCCAAAAATTAATTCATGGTCTATAAGGATGAAAACCTGTGGGTGATTTCTTTTGATTTGCAAAAACTTTTCAATAACATGAGATCCCATTTGTTGATTATTTGAAATATTTCCTGTGCAGCTTGGTTTTTGTTCATGAACTCTTAGCCAGCAGTCCTTCAGACAAAGGACTTCTATCTAGGCAATGTAAAGAATTTTTAAAAATCAAGTCCCCAAAATTCAAAGACCCAATCCAAAAATGCGCATCTGAGATGTATATATACTCCTCAGATAAAGAAATACAAATGATGAATAAATATGTGAAAAAGTGTTCAACATCATTGGTCATTCAAGAAATGCAAATTATAACAACACTGAAATTTCATCTCACCCCAGAAATAATGGCTATTATTAAGAAATCAACGAATAACAAATGGTGGTGAGGCTGTGGGGAAAAAGGAACACTTCCCCACCCTTGGTGGGAGTGTAGAGTGGTACAACCACTGTGGAAATCAGTATGAAGATTCCTCAACAAACTAGGATTAGAGGTCCCATTTAACCCAGCTATTCCCCCTTTGAGTGTTTTCCCAGAAGGATTGGAAACATTGTACCACATTAGTATATGTTTACCCATGTTTATAGCAGCACAATCTGTCATAGCTAAATCTTGGAAATAACCCAAATGCCTATCAACTGAGGAGTGGATAAAAAACATGCTGTGTTTTTATACAATGGAGTATTATTCAGCTACAAAAGGAGATAAACTTGAAGTTTTTATAGGTAGATGGATGCAACTAGAGACCATAATCATAAATGAAATAAAACATACTCTCATGTGTAAACATCACATTGTGTCCATAGTGTAAGAATCTGAAAGAGTAAATAAAACCCAAAAGGTACAACAGATATAGTGAAAGGGAAAGAAATTGCTCAAAAGGGAAGAACAATTGGGATGACAGAAAGGAAAACAGAAGAAAGAAAAAAATATATATATACACACACATAAGATAGCTAAGATAATTGTACTACTAGTTTCTATTGATTTATTGGAGGGAAAAGTTAATGCTTAATTTGTTGACCAATTTTATATGCTTATATCTGGTAATCTGAACAACTACTTTGAAGATAACAATGTGCAATATAATAACCATTGTTGATTTCCTATTATCTTGTTTTGAAATTCTGTATCATTTTTAATGTTTTTAAAATTTTTTATTCTCTTAAAAATAAGATGAAATCCAATATTCCATGCAAATGGAGCCACAAAATAAGCAGGACTCCTATCCTATTTTCAGACAAAGTGGACTTGAAGCTAAAATTGGTCAGACAAAGCAAAGAAATTCATGTATACTTTTTAATGGAGCAATACAAAAGGAAGAGAAAAAATTACCAATATGTATGCACCAAACACCAGTGCATCCAACACCATAAAAAAGTGCAACACTCTAAAGATTAGATAAACATCAATATAATTATAGTGAAGGACCTCAACTCCACTCTAACAATGAGACAGATCAACTAGATAGAATATCAAAAAAGAAATACCAGAGTTGAATAATTGAACCACAGCTTTGAACAGATCGACTTAATAGATATCTACAAAGTGTTTAACCCAACAATGAGTATATACATTCTTCTCTGAAAAACCTGGGAGTTTCTCCAAAATAGACCACACACTGGTGGGTAGGTGTAGCTCAGTGACAGAGCATGTGCTTAGTGTGCTCAGGCCCTGGGTTCCATCCCTGGCACTAACAAAACAAAACAGAACACATACTAACCCACAAGTCATCTTTAAGTAAATGCAAAAGAATCAAAATTATCCCATTTATATTATCCAATCACAGTGCAATGAATCTAGAAATCAATGGCAAAAGAAACCACAGAAATTATGTAAACACATGGAAATTATATAATACATTCTTGAAGAATCAATGAGTCATAGAAGAAATCAAAGAAGAAGTTAAACAGTACCTACAATCAGCTGACAATGCCAAAACAACATAACAGAACCTATTAGACACATGGAAAACAGTCCTAAGTTGGAAGATTATAGCTATAAATGCTTACATTAGAAAAATAGAGCAAAGCCAGATAAATAGCCTAATAATACACTTCAAAGATCTAGAAAAAAAAAAACCAAGAAAATTCCAAATCCAAAGAAGGTACAGGAAGGAAAGTATACAAATCAGAGCAAAAATTAATGAAATTGAGACTAAAAAACAATACAATGAATTGAAGACCTGGTTCTTTGAAATAATACAGAAAATAGAAAAACCCTCATCAAATTTTATGAAAACAAAAGAAAGAAAAGACTCAAATCAAGGCAATTCAAAATGAAAAAGTGGAAACACAACAGTCACTGCCAAAATCTGGAGGATTATTAGCAATTACTTTGAAAACCTGTACTCCAAGAAATTGGAGAATTCAGAAGAAATAGGTAGATTCCTAGATAATATGAATTACCAAAACTGAACCTAGAAGAAATAAATATCATGGACAACCTAATAACAGGCCAGCTATTTGAGGCAGTATTTAAAAAAATAAGCTACCAAATACGAAAAGCCTAGCACCAGTACATTCTATAAGAACTTCAGGAAAAATATAATGTTAATACTTCTCAATTCTTTAATAAAATCAAAAGGGAAGGAGTACTTCTGCTGTCATTCCTGGAAGCTATCATTACCCTAAACTAAAGCAGGAGAAGGATTCAACTAAAATAGAAAACTACAGGCCAATATCTTCAATAAACACAGACAAAAAACATATGATACTGGCAAACGGAATGGAACAAATCATTAAACACATGATACATCATGACCAAGTATGCATCTTCCCTGGGATCTAAGGATGGTTCAACATAAGCAAATCAATAAATGTAATATATCACACACATAGAAGCCAGGATAAAAATCACACAATGTTCACAATAGATGCAGAAAAAACATTTGACAAAAATATAACACCCATTTATGATTTTAAAATGCCCTAAAAAAAATAAGTATAAAAAGACTTTATCTCAATCTGGTAAAGGCCATTTATGGTGAAGCTACTGCAAATGTACTAAACGAGGAATAACTAAAGCTTTTTCTCAAAAATTAAGAAAAAGACAAGGAAGTCTACTATCACTGTTCCTCTTCAATATAGTACTCAGAAGGTTAACGAAAGCAATATCAGGCAAGAGAAAGAAATAAAAGGGAAATGTATAGGAAAGGAAGACATCAAAGTATTCATATGTGGGGATGATATTATTTTTTACAGAGAAAATCATAAAACTTCCACCAAAAGGATTCTAGAATGAAAAACCAAATCTAGCAATATAGCAGGACAAAAACAAAACATATAATCAATAAAAATCAACAGCCTCCATATACATGAGCCCCCATGAAATAAATTAGAAAAATATTTTTTTTATTTTAAAGAGAATAAAATATAATTTAAGAAACATTATAAAGGATACAGAATTTCACTAAATAAAATGATAGGAATTCAGCAATGGTTGTTACATTGCATATTGTTGCCTTCAAATTAGTTGTTCAGATTACCAGATATAAGTATGCAAAATTGATCAAAAATAATTAAAAAGGAAGAAATTAAAGCATTATTTGCAATAGCTTCAAGAAAAATTAAGTACTTAGGAATTAACCCAACAAAGGAAGTGAAAAACCTCTACAATGAAAACAATAGGATTCTACAAAAGTAAATCAAAGATAAAACAGAAAGTTCCCATTGTCTTGGGCAGGCTGAACCAATAAGGTCATAATTCCTGTATTACCAAAACTGATATATAGATTTGATGCAATCTCAATCAAAATACCAATAGTATTTCTAATAGAACTACATAAAACAATCCTAAAATTCATATGGAACCATAAGTGACCCAGTGTAGAAAAAGTAATCCTGGGCAATAAGAGAATAAGAGGTATCACAATCCCAAATTTCAAATTATAATATACAAAGCAACAGTGATAAGAAAAAAAACCTGGTACTAGTACAAAAACATACCTTGACAAAGGGCCAAGAAAGAATATGTTGTAGGAAAGGAAGCTTCTTTAACAAACGGTACTGAGAAAACTGGCTATACACATGCCGAAGACTGAATCTACACCCACATCTGTCACCATGTACCAAAATAAAATCAAAATGGATTAAAGTTCTAAGTACTGAAACAGAAACAGTCTGCTGGAAGTTGAAGACACAGGCATAGGCAAGAGCTTTCTGAAGAGAAACCCAATTGCTGAAGATATTAAATCAAGAATCAACAAACAATTATATCAAATTAAAAATTTCTGCATAGCATAGGAAACAACTTAGTAAAAATACTTAGAATTTTACAACCTGCAGAACTGTAAAAAGAAATTTCCAGCTATTCCTCAGAGAATAAATATGTAGAATTTTTTAAAACTTGAAAAAAATTAGGCCACCAAAATTCAAAGACCAAGTAAAACAGTGGGCATCAGAAATAGACAATTTTCAGAAGAATACAAATGGCCAAAAAGTATATAGAAAAATGTTCAACATCTTTGACCATTAGAGAAATGCAAATTGAAATGACACTGAGATTTCATCTTACTCAAACACACGGAGACATTTTTGGACTAATTTTTTCTGTGTGTTTCTAGGGTTTTCTTTTTCTTTTTCTTTAATTTTTTTCTCTGATTTTACTCTTTATTTTCTTCTTTTTTTTCTTTTTTTGTTTCCCCTCTTTATTGCTTTTACTTAATTCTTAATAGAATTCAGATAATAGAATAACATTAATACTTTCTCTTAGGGGCTGGGGATTTAGCTCAGCAGCAAAAGCGCCTGCCTGGCAAGCGCAAGGTCGTGAGTTCGGTTCCCGGTACTGGAGAAAAACAAAAACAAACAAACAAACAAAAAAATACTTTCTCTTATTCTTTTATTCTTCAAATGGATTTTAATCTAACTTTTCTCTCCTTATCCGCTTCCTTTTCTTTCTGTTTCAAATTTTACTTCTTTCATTTTCCCTTTCCACAACCCCCTTTATTATTATTATTATCTCAAGTTTTATTAATTCTCAGCTATATCTATGTTATTATTGCTGAACACTTTTCTCTTGCTAGTAGTCGTATAGCTGTTACTTATTTTTAGTATTTGGTTTACATTTTTACCTGCAATATCATTGTAGATCTCTTTGCTATTATTAAGGATGGTACAGTTGTAGTACTAATTGGCTCTTATGGTATGTCAGTGATGGAGTTGTCTTTCAGTGTTACTGCCACTGATTTCTTTTATATTGTTAATAGTAACATAGGTTTTGCTTTTAATTTCTTTTTACTATATCCCAGTATCTGATTTGTCATTGCATCATCAACGTCACTGTGGCTCTTTTTCTCTTCTCTAAGTAGTGTTGGAGCTAAATCCCTCAGAAAGTCAGACACTAAGAAGATTATTATTATGCTGAACAGGTTGAAGAGGGATATAAACACAAAACATAACCAAACCAAAGAACACATCATAAGGAGACAATAAAACTAACAAGATTTCCACAACAGTGACAGTTTTTCTACCTTAACTGACGATCTTCAACACAATGTGCAAAAACAATAGAAAGGTGAGAAAGCAATGAGATGCCCGTCCCTACAAGGACTCTAACTCCCCAAGTGATCTTATGGACACTGAAGTGGAGGAATCTACAGGTGGAGAAATGAAAACTAAATAGTCAAAATTCTTCAAGAGATAAAGAGGAAACATGTAAGAAATTAATAAGATATTTAACAGGTTCAAAGACAATTTAAACAGGCAGAGGATAGTACTAAAAAATGTTTGATGAGCTTGAAGAAGAAACAGACAATAAACCAGTTGAGTTAAACAAGACAATACATGCATAACTTCAACGGCCACTTTGGTAAAGAATCAGAAAGTATGAAAAGAATGAAAGCAGTAATAGATGATATGAAAAATTCAATGGAAAGCATGTGCAGCAGACTTGACCAACATGAGGACAGAATCTCAGAAATAGAAGAGACAAAGTGGATGTAATGATAATAAACTCTACGACACCCTAAAAACAAGACACCATGCAAGCTGAGTCTAACAGCTGATAGATGACTCAAAAAACCCTTAAAATTATAGGAACAAGAAAAATTTAGAAGAAAGTTTAAAAGGTTAAAAACTTTTTACCTTAAATTGTAGCAGAAAATTAATTCAAATCTAAGGAAAAAATTCAATATTCATATATAAATGCATAGGAAACCCCAAGTAGTCACTACACATCTCCACAACATTTCTCAATAAGAAGTTCAGAAATTCAGCAAAATTAGAGAATATTAATAGCTACTAGAGAAAAACACCAAGTGACCTATAAAAACAAGCCCATCAGAATAACTGAGGTTTTCTCAGCACAAATCTTAAAAGCCAGGAAAACTTGGAGTGCACTTTTTCAAGCCCTAAAAACAAGAAAATTGTCAGCAAAAACTTTATATCCTGCAAAATCAACCTTTAAAATTGATGAGAAGTAAAGAATTTCCAGGATGAAGGATCCTAAAAAGGTACATGACCACTATACCAGTTTTTCAAAAACTACCCAAGGGAATGCTAGACAAAAACATAGAGGCCACCTGTACCAAAGTCCCAAAAGGGAAGTATGCATTTAACTGGGAGGTAGTTAAGCAAAAGCAAATAAAGTAAAGAGAAAAAGAAGTGAACACTGGAAATATAATATCATGACAAGATTCGATAAACATCTTACAATAATAACTCTCAATATCAATGGTCTCAAGCTCCTAATTGAAGAAAATATGCAGTCAGATTGGATTAGAAAACAAAATGCAACTATATATTGCCTACAGAAGACACTTTCTCCAAAAGAAATTAATAGATTAAAAGTGAAAGGATAGAAAAGGGTACTCCATTCAATCAGACCCTGAAAACAAGCAAGATTAGCTCTTATTTTTCAGACACAGTGGTATTGAAGCCAAAACTGATCAGAAGAGATGAAGCTAGCACTATATACTGATTAAGAGAAAAATTGAACAGGAAGAAATAACAATTATAAATACCTGTGTACCAAATGTTGGCACACCCAACTTCATAAAACAAAAACTACTGAAGATACAGATATAAACCAACACAGTCATAGTGTACAACTTCAACACCCCTCCTCACAATTAGACTGGTCAGCAAGATTTAAAAACTTAACAAGAAATGTGAGAGTACAACCAAACCTTTGAGCAAATAGATTAAACAGATATCTATAGAGGATTTCATCCACCAGCAACAGAATATTGTACACATTTTTTTCAGCAGTACATAGATATTTTTCCATAATAGGATTTTAGGCCATAAAACATGATCAAATACACAAAAAAGAATTCAAAGAATCCCCTGTAAACTATCAGATCATAGAGGAATGGAGCTAGAAATCAACAGCAACAGAAACTATAGAAAGTACATCGAAAAAAGTGAAGCTTAAACAACACATTATTCAATGATCAATGGATCACAGAAGAAATCAAAGAAGAAATATAAAGTTCCTAAAATCAAATGGCAAGAGATTTACAACACACCAAGATCTATGAGATGCAATGAAACTATTTCTAAGAAGCAAGTTTACAGTTACAAATTCACACATTAAAAGAGTAGACTGACACCAAATAAATAACCTAATGATGGGTCTCAAGGCCCTAGAAAGACAAGAACACTCCAAATCTGCGACCACTAGCAGAAAAGAAATTATAAATATCAAAGTGGAAATTAATGAAATTGATGTTGAGAAATTAACATGAAAGATATATGAACTCAAGACTTGGTTCACTGAAAGGCTGAGAAGGGGATCTAGGGATGAATGAGGACAGGAGAGAGAAGGAAGAAGGGAAAGTAAAAAGGATCAAGATGATATATATGCTATTATATATATGTGGGTATATATAATCTTCATGCAAGATTATTTACTGCATATCACCAATATCAATAAAAATCTGGTAAGAGAACATCAAAATCCTTGTCATACTGGTGTGCTACTCCAATAAATTATCTGTAGTGATAGATATTTTATATGTTTCTGTGTTCTTTCTTAAGTTATGGTAATTAAATACTCCTAAACACTGTATATACCAGTATTAGCCACCTAAAAAAGAACAAATGTAAATGAATATATCCTAATTAAAATGGCTACAACAAATACTCTTAGATATAATTCTCTGATAAAACTAGACTTACTGATTATGTGCCATGGATTTTGCTCCTATTCATCTTGTTTTCTATTTTCCTTGCAAGATTCTGTTGTCTGCTAACATCCTACAAGGATATGACCTCTAGCAGACAACCTGAACAGGATTTTAACATAAAAGTCCATACGTCACAAGATAGATAGGCTATGACATTGATTCCCAGTATCCAGAGGAAAGTACAAAAGTTAAGATTAAGACTTACTACTTCCATTTCAAGACTAGTGTAACTGATCTTTTGGGTGTTAACAACCAAGGCTTAGACATCAAAGCTAAGGAACATGAAAGGGCTAAAAATACAGCCAATATTTTCCCTTGCCCACTAAAATCAGCTGACAGGGCATGTGGAACCCCTCTAAAAGGGTCCTTCATTGACCAAAAAGCTCTTCATGTGTACCTCGAAGTAATCCCTAAAGAGCCTCGTTTGACCTTAATAATAAAAACATAGTAAAAAGGAGGTTAAATTTGGTTACCTACTTAGTTAAACACTGTAATGGTTGATACATTGGGTCAACTTGAGCAGTTTAGAAGTTTAATTAAGAGACTCGGCAGGGAGCCAGGGTTCTTACTTTGTAAACATCCTCTTCCTGTGCAAGAAGAGGACACATACACCTGCCCTAGGGGGTGGTAGCCTGCTTACAACATAAGGGAGGAAAAGAGGCTTGTTCTCCCCCTTTTGTTTTTGCCACTTTCGCTGTCTTCTGCCACCTTGAACTGTTGCCCCAGTGCCATGCCACCCTGCCTTGGAGCCAGCTGATTACAGACTAAAACCTCCACAAACTGTGAGCTAAATAAACCTTTCCTTCTTTAATTTTGGGTGTTGGGTATTTTGTCTCAGAAATGAGAGAAAAGTAACCAAAACAGAATTTGGTACCAGGTCACTGCTGTGACTCTACCTGATTACGTGGTTTAAGAGCCTTTGGGAAGGACTTAAGGGAAGAGTTTGGAAAGGTTCAGAGATGTTGCCTGAAAGAGTAGAGCTGGAACATCTTAGGCTGTTCTGTATGGGAGATTCTGGTCAGAGTTCAGGCCAGAAGGCTTGTAGAAATCCTGCCAGTAAAGGTTCGGGAGATTTCCACTGGGAAGAAGGACTTCTTTGGGTGCTGGACTCCAGAAAATGTGTTTTATGAATTGGCAAAAAGTTTGTCGGCATTTTGCTTATGTCCAGAGACTTTGCCTGAGACTGATATTAAGGGAGGTAGTCTGATAAATCTGGCAGAAGAAATTTTAAGGCGGCTGGAGGTTGAGGTGGTGGCATGGTGATTGTCTGGGCCTTTAGCCAGATTTATGTTGAGAATCAAGAGTGAAGAGCTCAGCAGTATGACTTAAAACACTGTAAATTTGGCCATAAGGGAAGCTCCAGTAGAGCTATGGACTAAGATAGAGCTTTTCCTTTTCCTTCTCAGCAATCAAGATCTCCTGAGCTCTATCCACTTTCCTGGCTTCTCCAAACTTCTGCAGTCTCTACTGTACCTTTGGCTTCTCACTCACAGCTCCACACACTGCCCTCTCAGGGGCACACTGCCTGGCTTCCCAGGCCTTCTGAAGAAAGGCCTGGGTACAGATCAGGAGATCTTGATTGCTGAGAAGAAAAAGGAGAATATAAAAGATAGCCTGAGGGAATCACAAGACCCTTTGCAGCCTCCAAATTGCAAAAGTGAAAGACTGTACTTTGAGGAGAAAGCCACAGAGCACCATGTTCCAGAACAGCAGCAGTGTAGAAAATTTGTTCCTCAGAAGTGGACTCAGTGTCCAGCATTGCAGGCCCTTGACCCCTCAGCCATGAGAGAGGAAAGCCTGGCTACTGCTCCAGCGGGCAGCAGACCATGGCATTATCCATGAAGTGGTGGCTTTAGGTGCATGCAGAAGGCAAGAGTTATAAGGTTAAAAGAGATTCCACCTCAATTTCAGAAGGCCTGAGAAGCCAGGCAGTGTGCCCCTGAGAGGGCAGTGTGTGGAGCTGTGAGTGAAAAGACAAAGGTACAGTGGAGACCGCAGAAATTTGGAGAAGCCAGGAAAGTGGATTGTCTAAGGAAAGCTGTAAAGGAGGAAACAAAGTGGGCTTAAGAGAATCCATGGAGCTGTAACCACCAGAAGTGCCATAGGGGTGAGCCATCCAAGCCCTTTGGAGCTCACAATTTGCCACAGATTGCCTCAGATGCTGGACACCGAACTGCAGAACCTAATGTTTACCCTGTTGGATTTTGAACTTGGTTTGATCCCAATCCTTTGTATCACATTGTTTGTAACTTTTGGAAAGAAAATGTTTATTTTGTGCCACTGAATGTTAGAAGTGTTTGACTTTCTATTTGTACAGGGGCTTATATCTAAAGTTTGCCTTATATCTCTGAGGAGACTTGGGACTTGGGCTTTTCAGAAACGCTGAAACTGTTAGTACTTTGGCAACTCTTGCAGATAGACTAAATGCCTTTGCCTAAAGGGATATGCAAGAGTCTTTGGGAGGTCAGGGTCAGAATGTTATGGTTTTAATGTAATATAATGTTAATAGAGTTAATAGTGGTTCTTAAGGATTGGTAAACCTGTGTTATAATGTTCAAGTTGTGAAATAATAAGAATATGAAAGTCTTTGTGTCTGGAAATAGGTTTAAAGAAATGTGTCTGGTTGCCAAGTTGACAAAGGGTGGATTCCTTTCTTAATTTTGTTTGTTAGGTATTTTGTGTCAGCAATGAGAGAAAAGTAACCAAGACAAACACCCAGCAGGAAAGTATAACCAGAGAAAAATAGTTACTAATATTAAAAAACACAAAAGAGAGATTTTTGTCTATTCCTCCTTAAGATTAAAGTTTCTCAGGGTGAAATGAAACAGTAATAGTCAGAGACCACTGTCAGTACAGAAGATGGCAGACTCCTGCTTGCTTAACTTGTTACTCATTAAAATATTGTTTGTGTTTTCATTTGAGTGAGTCAGAAATCTAAAGCACTTTTCGCTAACAAACAAACAAAATAGCTGTTGCTCCTTGCTTGGCCTACTGCTGTCCTCCAGGTAACTAGAGGCAGAGCAGTTTGATGTTCATTTTGTGTCCTACGACCATAAATACTTTGGGTCAAATCCCCCTCAGCTCTGTATATAGATACATAAATCATTAAAGGATTGTCTGTCTAAAAGCTGACAAAACTAGGTTAATTAGCCCTAAATTTACATAATCTTATTCCACTTCAAGTCTGAGGACAGCAGGATAAGGGATCTACAGGGACATTCAACTATGCTCAGAAGTCTCAAGCCATTGTCCTGAACCTATGATCACATAGATTCCAGGCAAAGCAGAGTGCTCCATGCCTAAAACTACTATGAATAATTATTTTATGGGAACAGAACCATCCCTCAATCCATGAGTATTCCAGAGCTATGGAATCAGAACTCAGACAATGATCAAAAGGACCACACTCCACCAGCTGCTCCTTAACTGCTGGCCTTCTGCCTTTGTGCATTGGCCCATCTGATCCCCTTCACCAGAATGTGCCACCTCCCAGGTGCACAAGCTGGAGGCCTTTCCTATTTTTCTTACTCTTTTTTATGAAGGATCAGTCTGATCTTTTTTAGTTTCTCAAGCTCAAACCCTTTACTATTTTCTTTTGCTTTCTAGTTAAAGCTTTCTCTCGTTTTTTAAAAAAGCAAATAGGCATATATTAATAACAGTACACTTTACTACCCTGACAGAAAAGAACACTCTCCAACTTGCAAACCCATGAGCCATCCAAATTCTTCCCTTTTACACTTCTTGTTGATGATCTAATTAAATCCAAGCCACATACTCTAGTTTCTCTTCAGATTGTATAAATCTTTTACCTTTTAAATCTCCGAGACATTTAAAAATGGAACACAGGCAGCTTCCATATAAAGCTTCTATAGCAAAAAATAAGGAAAATGGAAATCAATTGTTTTTGTTGTATATACTCAAAAAAGGAAAAGCAGAATAGAACCATGACACATTTCAACATGAATGATATGCCATCAATAAATATTCACAAATATGAGAGGACACCTCAAAGGAGAATATAAAACAGAATGGACAGAAGTATATCGTCAAACTCAGGAAATAATTTGAATTAAAAATATGCCAAACTACATTTCAAAGTCCCCAAAGGTAAGTCAATTTGATTAAAAATACATTAAAGAACTTTGAGGAGGTGAATGAAGCCAGAAAACAAAAAGAAAAGATTAAAGAGGAAGTTTATATTCTTGGAATAGGTATAATTGGAATCCCAAAAGAAAGAAAATAAAATAATAAGATTTAGCTTATATTTTGAAATGTAACTCAAGAAAATGTCCAAAAGGAAACATTCTATAATTTGTATATTTAAAAGGCCACTGTGTACACAGAATTGACAACCCCAAGTTAAATCTTATGAGATTAACCAAAAAAAAAAAAAAAAAAAAATTACAAAAGGTGAAGAAGAAATACTCTGGGCCTGTAAGTGAAATGACCAGGTCATTTGCAGGGAATAGGAACTCAGGTTTGCATCAGACTCCTCAAAAGTAACATGCAAAGTAAAAAACAAAGCAAACAAACAAAAAGGAACATTTTCTTGAAGCTGAAAGAATCAACAATCAAGGATTATTTTTAAAAATCCAAACAAAATTCTAGAATTAAAGCTATTGAAGAATAGATCGAGACATGTAGGAACTGAAGGAATCCTCTATTTGTAAGTTTTTGAAAAAATGATTGGAAATACACCCCCAGACAAAAACAAAGATAAGGGTAAGGTGATTTGGATATGCTATACTTTTTGATAAAGTTGAAATAGTACACTTAAAAATGGAAGAAGAGGAAGTGAAAGTAGAATAAGCTCATTGATTGTCCCATAGGTGTTCAAAAGATAGTTAAACTGAGAAATCAAACAGTAGAAGTCAATATTTTAAAAAGGGAAATAACATTATAAAGGGTACTAATAGAAAATTAAATGCTAAAACAAAGATATAAACCCTGTTCTCAATACCAAAACAGAAAAATTTTAAGAAAAAATATTGTACCTGGAAAACAAACGAGAAAAAACTTTAGATATATGACAAAATACACCCAGCACTGAGTAGATAAAGCACAAATAAGAGAGACCAACAAAATATATTAAAATAGATCATATGGGCATTTATCAAACTTTACACCCTAATAATAGAAAATACACCTTTATATTGAAAAAACTGACATCAGTTTCCCAATAAGTCATGATGAATTTCACAATGTGGAAATCATATGAACAACATCCTCTGATGAAATTGCAATAAAACTAGGATTAATAACAATGCAAAATAAAGCAGACTTCAATTTGAAAATGAAAAATCTCCATAAACAACTCTTGCAATAAAAATCAAAAGTAAAAATTTGTAAATAATATAATTATAGTGAAAACACTTGCTCGCTAGTACCAGTGAATATGATAAAATAATGATATAAAAATTATAGTAATGATAACAATGAAAATAATGGTATTTACTGAATAATAGTTGGTAATTATTTATGAAGTTACCACTTCATATGTGAGGCAGGAATTTTTGGTATGTTTAATTTAGGTATCTATATGCCCATACACAAACATAATTACATACAAATGTGTATATGTGATTCTGTGTCAGTTTTCCTCAATTGTCACAACAGACTGGGTGTCTTAACCAGCAGAAATTTGTTTCTTCATGGTTCTGGAGTCTAGAAGACCAAGTTCAAGGGAACATCAGGATTGGTTTCTTCCGAGTCCGTTGCCTTGGTTTGCAGGCATAGTTCTCTGGTGTCTCTTCATGGTTTTCCTTCTGTGAATATCTGTGTCCTACTTGACTATTTTTAGAATGACACCCATCAGACTGGAATGGGGTCTGTACCATAACCTCACTTGACTTTATCCCTCTTCAAAGACACCATCTCCAAACATGGTCACATTCCTGGGTATTGAGGATTAGAATTTCAAGATCTAAACCTTTGGAGGAAGAAATTCAACATATAATGTTGATAATACACATATAATTCAACATATAATGTTGATAATACACATTTTTAGTGTGGTCTTTTCATGTTTTCTTCATTCCCTACTGGTTTTTCAATGCCATATCCTTACAAATCCTTACAAAGCTCTTCCTTTCCCCTAAGATAATCTGTGTGGCATACATATTTTTATATTATTTCCCATATAGACTATAATCACACAGGAAGATACATACATTTTTGTATATCTTTGAAAATATACAAATATACCATGTGCTATTCACTCCTTTCTCCATTTCATTTTTCTTTCTCAGCCATAACTCATGAAAACACCTCCATGAAGAATTCTAACCTATTTTTACCATAGCATGGGCTATATTCCATGGTGCAGATGTCCCCGTTCATTCATTTGTTCCTCTGATAGTTTGTGGACAGCAAAAACAACACTGCAGAGATACCTGAGCACTCAGACCTTGTATGCTGCTCCTTTTAGTTCTTCAGGACAGATTTCAGAAGCAAAGTCGCTGGCTTGAAAGATATACCTATCTACTTTTCATTTCAATAGATGCTGCCAAATGGACTTTCAAAATGGCTGCATCACTTCACACTCCATTAGTGGATATCTATTAGTGGCTGCAACACTTCACACTCCATTCTGAATATTGCCCCCATTTAAGGTTCAAGAAACTGAAGAACAGAGAGAATGACGAATGTGCTCATGCTTATCAGTGGCAGAGCTGGAAACAAACTACACCTGCCAAGCCTCCAGACCAACTACTGTCCCACCTGGATGCTTGGCTTCCCTAGTGAAAGCAGTGGTCCTGTTACAGCCAGATGTGCACATTTCAAGGGAAAGGGCTGGTTTTTGTCTTGACTCTGTTGGCTGTCCCACCACTGCAGCCTACTGGCTCACAGTTGCTGGGTTTGTACTATTTACAATATGTAATAGCCCTCTCATAAAAGTATAAGGATGTACAATTTGTAGGAATAATGATCCTCCAGGAACAGAAGGGACGTTAAATTTTATCTGAGGGGTCACAAGAGATTGCTAGTGCACTGAAAAATAAGGGGCCTCTTGTAGCTCATCAACACATTATCCAAGTAAATACACTATGGTGGGAGAAAAGGAAGGGAGAGGCAGGCGAAGTCAGTTGTGTTTCCACCTCTCTCTCTGCTATTTAGCAATTGTTTTCTGTGAGTGACTAACAAATGTGCTATTCATCTAAGTCCTGCCTACATTTGAGCATCTGAGGAGGGGGATGGGAAAAAGGGGGGGGCAGGAAAGGGAGACAGAGAGAATAAACAAGCTGAATAAACAAGCTGAGGTATCTTTCTGTTGTCAGTGGAGCTCATTTTGAGAATCCAATTATGCTTCTGGACATATACACCAGAAAAGGTTAGCTATAATAATTCAAACAGCATCACTGTAACATGTCCTTTCCAAATAAATTTGAGAGAAAACAAGCAAGTTTCTATTTTGACCACAGGGGGTGAAAATCAGCATGACGTTTGAATCCTTTCACAGCTTACAGGAGAGAAGTTCCGTTGATTTGTAAATGCTGGCAGTGGCGACTTGAATAATGACATTTCATTTTCTCCTTGGAAAAAATATAATAGAGAATGGCTGGGTCAACATGAGAATGGCCAAACAGCAAAATTCAACAGGTCTAATTTATAATTCACCATGGCAGTGAATTGGGGAAGGAGGTTCTGCATCTCTGGCAGAGAAGAAACTTTCAAGAGAGATGAGAAGCAAGATAAATCAGAGGGATTCTGAAAGATAGGGTAATGCTGTTTAATCTCTCTGACCTTCAACCATCTTTCAAATGGTTCTTCAAGTTCTTGTTTCTTCCTTTAATTATTAGTACAGTCACTTGGAATGAATACTGTAGTTTGAAATATACCCAGGAAGTGGTATTTAAAAACAAATAAAAAAAATACAAACAAATCTAATCTTGTATTTTAAATCTGTGTGCCCACCTTCCATTAGTCCTGTATTTTCTCCATTTTATGCCACATTTGTAGCTTGCTCCAAGGCTAATGATATTAACGACAGAAATTTGTGTAACACTGTCAATTTTTTTCCAACAGTAGACTTATAACTTCCTAATGAAATTGAAGAATAGACGTAATATGCCCCAATTTAGAAAGGTGCTGATTACTTAAATTGCCTGTTCAAGGCCACGTGGCCAGGAATAGACTCAGGAAGGACATAAGGCTCCAGACGCCAAGTCCAGGCACTTTCCAATATATTAAACTTTAAACAAACAGCAAGGTAGGAAATTCAAGAGTTCTGGATCGACTAGGCCCCAGCTGGTAGTGGCTGAATGAAATGTTGTTTGGGAAGAATCATGACGTCATGATTGCCATCAGTACCACGGGATGGGTTAGTATTGGCTTCCATGTGTGAAGAGAAGGATGTGTTCAATATGTACAGTGCATTCCCAGCTCTGCCAGCCCTACACTTCTTGTTCTCCATTTCAGTCATTATTTTCTTTCATACATGTCAGTTCAATCTTTTGGTCATTTCTGTTTATATTTTTCAGGATTAAGTCATGTCTGAACTCCTTATTTCCCTCTTTTTCTGTTTCTCCTAATTTTTCTTCCCACATCCATGTGATTTAACCTCATGAAGACTCCCCAGTCCTTGAGCACTTTTGTTCTTACCTGTCCACTTGACTCCATGATCTATTATTTTAATTGTTCTTTCAAAATGCTAAACTTTTTTTCATCTGTCCTTTCACTGAACTCTACTTAAAAACTTTCTACAGTCAATGATTCAGTCTACTGTTTCCTCCTTGTTTATTAATACGTGTTTGTAGTGCATAATGATTTCATTCACTGTGGGGAGTTGATACCTATACATGACATTTCTTAGTTCTTTATTTTTTAACTGCCTCCACTCCCATTCCTCTTCCTACTTACCATTCTACATTTAAAGCTGAACACTGCCAGAATAAATGTCTTAACACCACTGAAAACTTTCAGTGTTCATTTTCAACTTGCCTATGTGCTGTTTTTCAAACCTCTTGGTCATCAAGGATTAACAGACTGCACTCTGCACATCTCTATGGGAAAGTGCCTCTGGAGCTACACAAGGCAGCTGTGCTGTTGATCAGCATCCCCTCTCATTCTGCTCACTGTTTATTCCAAACTGTCATAGGTTAGATGGCGGATGTCCCTCCAAAGGCTCTGCATGCAAATGTGAGGCTTGTGGAAGGTGACTAGACCACAAGGATGCTATATTCAATGGTGAACTAACTTACTGACAAATTCATAGTTGAATGTAGGCCAATTTGGAATAGGGAATATTCCACTGGAGGCATGAGCTGAAAGAGTATGTCTCCCTTCCCAGTTCCTCCATCCTCGCTCTGCTCTCGGGCCACCAAGTTGTGAGCAGCATTCTTCCTCCCAGGTCCTTTACCATGTGGCTTCTTCCTTGGAGCCAGCTGACCAGGAACTCTAATCATGGGCCAAAATATATCCCTCCTCCTTTAAATTCCAAATGTCTGGGATTTTGCCCAAATGATGCAAAAGTGACTAAGACACAAACATTCAGAACTTGTTTACTTACCCAATGCCCTTGCTCATTAAAAAAGTCTCAATCATGTATTATCAATTTGAAATTATGGCATAAGACAGATTTCAATCTCTCAACTGTGAGCCTTCGTCTACCTCCACCATCTTTCTCTCATTCCTCTTCACCTCTTTTCATGAGCTGTCTATTCTACAGCTATTCTAACCTCCTATCCAAGCCCTAGATACCACCTCTCCTCTGAGTACCCTTCTAGAAGTATTTCTTTGGATTTCATACACAATAATTTTTTATGCTTTAATCTATGTCCCAAAATCAACTAGACAAACACAAATCAGAATGACTTCCTCTGACCCTCCACTCATATCTAATTATCACTAACTTTTCAGCCCTCTCCTTCACTGTTAGAGTTCTTGAAGAATAATCAACCAGGTATTTTGGAACACGCCAGTAATTCCAACACTCAAGGAGGCTAAAGCAAGACAACAAGTTTCAGCCCGGCACGGGCAATTTAGCAAGTTAGAAAGACCCTGTCTTAAAAAATAAGGGGATGTAGCTCAGTGCAAAGATCATGAGTTCAATCCCCAACATTAAAAAGGAATAATATCATGAAAAAATTGTATTAGTTCTTGATACAGGGAACACAAAATGACAAAACAATATAAAGGTGTTCCTTTTTTCATGGAATGAGAAACGTGAAGCTGTATTCCTGGCTGATGTGGCAGATGCTTGATGTCATCAGGGACCCCGACCTCTTCTGCTTTGCACTCAGGTATTCTTTGCATATCCTAGGCAACTCCTGATCTCAAAAGATGGCTCCCCACCAGTATTGTCTCAAGATTTGGGATGGACGGATACAAAGTCAAGAATCCCTGCAATGCAGGCCAGTCCTTTCATCAAGGAGCTTCCCCAAAAGTACCATCCAACAATTGTTACCTCACTTTAAAAAATTTATTTAAAAAAAAAGAAAAAAACAAACACAAAAGCAAAATAAAAAACACAGAATTGTTATATCTTATTGGCCAGAACTTAGATCAATCTTTACTTCAAGAGAGATTGAATAAAATATTTTGTTTTAAAATATGTGCTTTTAAAAAACAATCTTTACGTTTTTGTACAAGAATGAATATGAGATAGAAAAGCATTCATCTCTGCTGTAGTAACTGACATAACAAATTGTAATTCCTCAACTCCTATCATCTGGTTTGAACCACTCAATGGAAAGTGCTCTAAGTTAAGCAATGCTGTTTACCTCCTATGCACAAAAGACAATTCTCAGTTCACTTTCTATTGACTTCCTTATTTCTCATTGACTCCATTATTATTTTTTATTTTAAAGAGAAAAGAAAACAAAATAACAACAAAGATAAAAACAAACAACACAAAAACAATAAAAGTGATACAGAATTTAAAACAAGATGATAGAACATTAATAAGGTTATTATATAACATATTGTTATCTTCAATGAAGTTGCTCAGATTACCAGATGAAAGAACGCAAGATTACTCATACAATTAAACAGAATAAAAAATAAAAATAAATTAAAAATAATACAGAGTTTCACTAATCAAGATGATAGGAATTCAACAATTGTTGTTATATTGCATATTGTTTTCTTCAAAGTGGTTGTTCAGAGTATTGGATCTAAGCATGCAAAATTGGTCAAAAAAAGAGTTAAGCAATAGCTGTTGCTTTCAAATAGTCTATAGACATCAGCAGTACAATTATTGCAGTTATCCTTGTATGTACATATATATGTTTTCTCTTCCTTTCTTTTCTCTTTTCCCTAATTCCAGTCGATCCTTCCTTTGAGCAGTTTCTTTCCCTTTCACAATATCTATTGTACTCTGTGGGTTTTATTTAGCCTTTCATGTTCTTACACTAGGGAGACAATACAATGTTTACACACATAGGTTTGATTTATTTCACACATAAGTATAGTCTCTAGTTGCATCCATTTACCTATAAAAGCCTTGATTTATTTATTTTTATATCTGAATAATACTCTACTCTATAAGAACACCACATCTTTTTTACCTGTTACTCAGTTGATGGGAATTTGGGTTGTTTTCAAGATTTAGCTACGAAAAATTGCACTGCTATAAACATGGGTGCACATATATCACTGTGGTATGATGTTTTCTGTTCTCCTGAGAAAATACCAAGAAGGGGAATAGCTGGGATGAATGGGACCTCTAATCCTAGTTTTCTTAGGAATGTCCAGACTGATTTCCACAGTGATTGTACCAGTCTACCCTCCCATCAACAGTGGAAAAGTGTTCCTTTTCCACACAGCCCCTCCAGCATTTGTTACTGGTCGACTTCTTGATGATGGCCATTCTTTCTGGGATGAGATGGAATCTCAGTGTTTTTTAAATTTGCATTTCTTGAATGATCAATTATGTTGAACACTTTTTCATATATTTATTTGTTATTCGTATTTCTTCACCTGAGAAGTATGCATTCATCTCTGATGCTATTTTTGGATTGGGTCTTAGAATTTTAGAGGCCTGACTTTTTAAAATTCTATATATGTTCTAGACAAAAGTCCTTTGTCTGAGGGACAGTTGGTTAAATTTTTCCCAATTCATGATTTTTTTTTACTCTGTTGATGATTTCTTTTGATGTGCAAAAACTTTTCAATAAGATGAGATCCCAGTTGTTGATTCTTTGAAGTATTTCCCATGCAGTTTTGTTTTTGTTCATGCACTCTCTGACTATCCCTATGTCTTCAAGATTTCTACCTACTTTCTCTTCCAGTAGATTTAGTGTTTGTGTTTTAACATTTAGTCTTTGATCCATTCTGACTTTGTTTAGAGCATGGTGATAGACATGGGTCTAAACTTATTCTTTGGCACGTAGAAAGCCAGTTTTTCCAGCACCATTTATTAAAGAAGCTATCTTTCTTCCAATGAACTTGTTTGGCCCCTTTGTCAAAGATAAGGTGGCTGAGTATGTTTGTAGTTGCGTCTGCATCTTTTAATCTGTTCCATTGATCCTCAGGTCTGTTTTTTGCCAATACCATGCTGATTTTATCACAGTAGCTTTGTAGTATAATTTCAAACCAGGGATTATGATGCCTCCTGCCTTTCCTTTTTTGTCCAGGATTGCTTCTGCTATTCTGGGTCTCTTCCCATTGCAGATGAATTTTAGTAATATTCTCCCTCTATCTGTGAGTATACTGATGGTGTTTTAATTGGGATCACATTGAAAATGTATAACAATTTTGGGAGTATGGCCATTTTCACAATGTTGACTCTTCCTATCCACAAGCAAGGTTATCTTTCCATTTTCTGAAATCTTTTTTATCTCTTTTTTCAGAGTACTATAATTTTCACTGTGTAGATTTTTTACCTCCTTTGTTAGAATGATTCCTAAGTATTTTATTGTTTGGATGCTAGTGTGAAAGGTGTGGTTTCCTTCATTTTTCTCTCATTGTGTTTGTTGTTTGTGTATAGGACTGCTATTGATTTTTGAGTGCTGACTTTTTATCCAGCTATGCTACTGAATTTGGCTTTAGATCTACAAGTCTTTTGAAGGAGTTTTTGGGGTCTTCTATGTAGAGTATCATGTCACCTGTGAATAATGATAATTTAACTTTTTCCTATCCTATCCTTATTCTTTTTATACATCTCTTTTGTCTAATGCTCTGTCTAATATTTCCAGAACCATATTGAGTAGGAGTGGTGACAGCAGACATCCTGGTCTTGTTCCTGATTTTAAAGTGAAAGCTATCACTTTTCAACCATTTAGTATGATATTGGCTGTTGGTTTGTCATAAATGGCTTTTATCAGATTGAGGTAAAGACCATCTACTTGGATTTTCTGTAGGGTTTTTTTTTTTTTTATCATGAATGAGAGTTAGACTTTGTCAAAAGCTTTTTCTACATCTGTTGAGATGATCATGTGATTTTTTTTGTCTTTGGCTCTATTGATATGGTGTATTACAGTAGTTGATTTGCATATATTGAGCCATCCCTGCATTCCTGGGATGAATCTCACTTGGTCATCGTGTATAATCCTCATGATGAATTCTTGCATTCTGTTTGCTAATATTTTATTGAGGATTTTTGCATATGTTCATTAAGGAGATAGGCCTGTAGTTCTCTTTTTTAGTTGGATCTTACCTCTCAATTAATTTTGAAAGATAGTTTTGCAGGGTACATCATTCTGGGTTGAACATTATTTTCTTTCAGGACCTTCTATCCAAGCTCTTCTTGACTTGGCAGTTTGTGTTAAGAAATCTGCTGTGATTCTGATGGGCTTTCCTTTATAAGTGGTCTGTTTCTTTTCTCTAACATCTTTTAATATTCTGTTCTTTTGCTGAATTTCTGTGATCTTGATTATCATGTGTCTGGGTGTAGATTTATTTTGGTTATGACTAACTGGAGTCCTATATGCATCACTTATTTGTATGTCAGGTTCTTCTCCCATGCTTGAGAAATTTTCCTCTAGTACTTCTGCAAATAGTTTTTTATGTCATTCATATTGACTCCTGCTGTTTTGTTGACACCTATCCATCTAATATTGTTTTTCTTTGCCTTATCTTGCAGTTGCTCAATTATTATTTCGTGGATCCTTGCTATTTTTAAGAGACTGTTTTTTTGTGATTACTAGCTTCAATGCTCTCTTCAAGGCCTGAAAGTGTATCTTCAGTTTTATTTAAGCAGTTTGGCCAGCTTTCAATGGAATTTTTAATTTCCTGGATATCTGTTTGAATCTGTTTCATGCATTTTAATTCTTTCCTATATTGTTCATTTTATGTTTCCATCATTTTTCTATGCTCCTCTATTTTTAATCTGTCTTCTTTAGATGTTCGAAGCAATTCATTCATTATTGTTGTCATTCCTTTTTATACCTGAGAGATTATTTCTGATCTGACTTCTTCTACGGCCTGATGGAGCTGTTTCTTTACTTCAGTTGCTATGATTTCAGAAATTTTAGGTGTGCAGCTTCTAAGCTTTTCTATGTCAATGTCTTCTGGACTTGTTCTAGATGGCCTGGAGGTTTGAGATTGCATTTAGCTCCTTTCATTTTGAAATTTTCGAAGCTCCTGAAGTTCATTGGGACTCAGCATCACTCCCACGATAGTAGAGGAGTGGGGGTGGGGGCGGTTAACCAAGGCTCCTGAATTTCTCTGGGGCTTAGCATCCCTCCTGCAATGGTGGGGCAATGAGGCGGGGGTGCTCGCCGAGGCTGCTGATGTTCCCCAGGGTGCAGTGTCACTCCTGTGATAGTGGGTCAATGGAGTGTCAAGGGGCAGCTTACTATGTCTCTTGAAGCTGTCCAGGGTTCAGCAATATTCCCATGATGGTGGAGGTTTGGGGGCGGCTTACCAAGGCTTCTGAATTTCCCCCAGACTCATATCACTCCCACAACAGAGGAGGGGTAGGAAGCAGCTCACTGAGGCTCCTGGAGTTCACCAGGGCTCAGCATTTCTCCTGCAATTATGGGATGGCAGGGCATGGCTTACTGAGTTTTTCTTAGCTGTCCAGGGCTCGGCCTTGCTCCTACCATCAGTGAGAGGGCGGTGGTAGCTCACCAAGGCTCCTGAAGCTGTCTGGGGCTCAGCCTCACCTCCCTAATGATGGGAGGACACAGATCACAGAGTTCTCTCTAGCTGTCTGTAGCTCAGAATTGCTCCCACAACAGTGTGGTGGTATGGGGAATGGCTCACCAAGGCCCCTGAAGCTGTCCAGGGCTCAGTGTCACTCCTGCAATGGTGGGGAGGTATGGCTCATGGAGTTTCCCAAAGCTATTCAGGGCTTAGTGTGGCTCTGACTCCATAATTTTGTTGACATTTCCCTGTATTGAATTGAATTTTAAAGTCCTCATTAAGATCCTCGGCTTCCCAAAGCAGAGTACTTTCATGCTAAGGCTAGTTAGTAAGAAATGGAGAGCAAAGATAAGATGGTATGAAGAAATCTGTGCAGATCCTGTCAAATTTCTTTTTAGTATTTACTTTCTCATTTTGCAATGTGTGTGTTCTCATGTTTTCTTTCACCCTGGAAACCTATTGTGCTTTCACTTTCAATAGTTTTACTTCTGAGGATTCCTCCCAACCAATTAAAGTTCACTTTGTGTGAATGTAGAGTCAGAGGAGCTGGAAGAACATGCCTCCCCTGTGGCTGCAGAGGTAGGAAAGCCCTACCTCTCTTGCTCAGATGGTTACCCCTCTGCAGTGCAGTCATAACCTAGAGATCCTCTGGGGATCTGGCTAAAGGTTCCCACTGTGGAACCTATCTTCCTTTTGCCCCTCCATGTTGCTTCTTCCCTGTCCTATCATGCTCCCCTTCTCTGGTATATTGGTTTCCACAGAGAGTACTTTCTTAATAAATCATTATGCAATTTAGGAGAATCAATTTTAAGAATATTAAGTAATAAATATTTGTAGACTGAAGGGATTGAACTAAACCAAGCAAGTCTTTCAAAGAAGCTGTACTAAGATAGCTTTTGAGGTTTCTATATTACCTTTCAGAAAACTGGAATGTTGATTCTGGAAAGCAGTATTGTGCTCTGGCTCATAAAGTCTAAGAAATCCAAGTGCAGTCATTTGCTTAAGTGCATAGTTTTTTAAACATTTATCCAGAAACCATAGGTGAAATCACATGAATAGTCTTGATACAATATTGCAGAGGGAGTTTTGAATTGTGCTGCCTTTGGCATTCTTTTTTTTTGTTTTGTTTTTTTTTTTTTTTGGTTTTTCTGGTTTTGGTTTTTCTCAGGTACTGGGAACCGAACTCACGACCTTGCGCTTGCCAGGCAGGTGCTTTGCCGCTGAGCTAAATCCCCAGCCCCTGCCTTTGGCATTCTTAATTCTATTTTTTCAGAACAATTATTCATTAAGATTATAGAAATTTAGTAAGTACTTTCTAAGATACATATTTCTTTGGAGACATGGAAGTTATAAACATATTGTCTATAAATCCATCCTTTCTTTTCTGAGCGGCTAATTTTATAATATCTATCTACTCCTATGTGATTGTGACAGCGATCAATATATTTATTGCCTTTTGGCCCAAAATTTGTCTTTTTACCTACTCTGTGATAGGGAGGGGAACCTGCAGCAGGTTTTCTTTGTCTGCCCCACCAGGCTAAATCTGGTCAGTAGAGGGCGCTCGAGAGACACTAGCAAAGGAATAGGCTTCTGGGTTGCGCTAGGCACTTGTGGTCCTCGCTGTGTTGTGGCAGAGCCGCTGAGGTTTTGTGGCAAGATTCCAGGTGTGTTTTTATACATTTTCCCCTCCAAAACCCAGGCTGAAATTTAATCTCCATCCTGACAGTATTGGGAAGAGGCACTCTTAAGGGAAGTTGAAGTCATTGGGCTCTGTTCTCATGAATGAGTCAGTGCCATTATCTTGGAGTGAGTTAGTAACATAGAGTGTGGCACTGTGTCCTCTTCCTCGTGCAAGTTCTCTTGCCCTTTTGCCTGTTTCCATGGAGTGACATAGCAAGGAGATTTTTGCCAGATGCTGTCCCCTTAGTATTAGACTTCTCTACCTCCAGAACTGTGAGGAATAAATGTCCTGTCTTCACGAATCATCCAGTCTGTGGCTTTTGGTGAGAGGAACACAAAACCAAGACAGTCCCTGTGGCCAGCAACAAGAGACACCTGCTAAGACTGGAGTTCAGCTGACCTCTCAAGGGCAGCTAATGAGCTCCTCTGGCACCTGACTCATTTTCCGGTGATTTTCTCATGGCAGCTGTTCTTGTGAGTCCTGGGAATCCCACCCTCAGGCAGCTTCCAGGAACATTTCTAGAAAATCCTTCTGAGACTAGCTGGCTTTCCAGAAAGTCAGTGGATTCCACCTCCTATCTCCCTCATCAGCTTCCTATTTAATTTCTTTGACATTTCAGCAGATGGTTCTCTGCCTACCAGTCCCAGCCTCATTCCATCAACTTTGGACAGCCACAATATTTGGAATTTCTCTGCCAGCCAGTGGATTTCAACAACATATTCACCAACAAGATTCGAATCTCAGCCATGGGAAGAATGCTCCCCTGTTTAATTCATTTCTTCCTTGGGTACCCTTTCTCAGCCCCAGAATATCCTTAGGAGTTCTTTGTATCTCACCTCAGCGAATTCTCTGTAAGCGTGTTCCCTTGTGAGTGCGTTTCCATATTGGTCCACTCTTGCTCTCTTTCTTGATAGGACTCCAACTAGCACAGTGACTAAGCAACAGAAAAATACCTACATCGTAAAAATTGCCATTCTGTGTGTAAGTTCCTTGAAGAAGGTTATTTTTAAAATGATATTTAAATAGGTTATCCCCTTTAAATCTCTTTTTTCTAGAGCTATTCTTGCAATAACTTTAAATGCTTTTCAATTTGAGGAAAAGAAGTTGCCAGCTCTGAAAGTGCCAGCTCTGACTTTTTATGTCGTTAGCATAACAGTGTCGGAGTTGTCACTCTTGGAGCGTCTATCCGGTGCCTCATACTCTACAAACAAACATCACATTTCACTCACCTTGGAGCTCCGCAAGATCAGCAGCATCATTTCCGCTGCACAGCAAGGAAAACTGAGGTCTACACCTCAGGAGTGAAATGACTCGCCTGGCATTGCCCTGCTGATGTGTGAGCATGCCGAGAGCCAGACCCACAGGTGCAGGCCTGAAGCATCTTCCCTACCTCCCATGCTGTCCCAGCTTTTCAGACACTATCGATTAGGTTCATTAATTTCTCAATTCATTCTCCAGTATTGAGGGCTTGCTATATTTCTCGCTATGTTGAAAATGAAACAGAAAGCAAGCTGGCTGTGGTGGTTCACACCTATAATATCAGCAGTCTGGGAGACCGAGGCATGAGGGTCACAGATCGGACCCAGCCTGAGCAACTCAGCATCTTAGCAGACTCTGTCTTCAAACAAACAAAAAAGGGACTGGGGTACATAGCACAATGAAAAGGCTGTGGGCTCAATTCCCAGTACTAAAAAACAACAGCCCAGGGCCTTTGCTTTCAAGGAATTTTCATTTTAAAAGCATTTTTCTCAGCCACTTATCTCATATTGAACTTTGATCCTTTTAAAAGGCCATCAATTCTCAAGTAAGCCTGTGCAGGAATGGCACTTTCCCAAAATTGCTGAGGGCCCTGTGCTACTTGCGTGATTGTGGCACTCTGTGTTCCATTTGCCTCGCTGTTCTGTTCCCGCTTAGGTCCCTGCTCCTCAGAACCCAGGCTCAGCCTATTCTCTTGGATGCTGTTCTATTTTGGTGCTACTTGTTCCTCTTCTGACTTTCACCTCATCCCCTTTCACAAAGCCCTGTCTGTTCCTAGGGCTCCATATTTCATGATCTGTCACCGCCCCTCCTAAAGCTGCCTCCTGGCCTAGGAGTGACATCGGCAGGAGCTTTCTCTAAGTAGGAAGCATATGTCACTAGCACTCAGCTTCGGGGACAGCTCTGGCCATGTGGAGGCACAAGCAGGACAACACCATCACAGAGGCAGGTATTCTGGCCTCTTCCTGTCCTTTCCACTAGATCAAGCGTTCCGGAATATCCTTCTCTTCTCCCTTTCTTGTGCCCTCTCCTCTACACTGTAAGGCCCACGCTTCACTCCACTTACCTGACTTTACTCACCTTCCATGGTCAACTTTAGCATTAGCTTTTCTCAGTCACTTCCTTGTGACCTGCAGTGACTGGCCCTTTGCTTCTCCTGCAAAGGAACTGGTAGCATCTGGAGTACAGGGACTGCATTATATTAGCTCATGAACTCTGGGATCAGCCCTGTGTTGCATGCATGACCCTTAATAACTATTTGGGAGGTGGAATGAGAGAGAAGAAGACAGGACAGATGACAAGAAGAAGGAATTGTTGGGGAAAGGAAGGAAAGGTATTTTCTATCTTTCTTTGGCCATTTAATGACATTTTGTCAACTGAATTAAACTTATGATATTTAGGATATAACCAAGGACACTGTTTAGGCAGTTCCTAGCTAAGCCGCTGTTCCAGCCAGCAACCTCACTCAGAAACAGAAAAGCTAAGTCTGCCGTCATTGCCACTACCGCAATAGAAAACATGAACCAGCAGCTGACATTTAGCAAGCTCCTCTATGTATTAAGCATCTTCTGTGCATTATATCACCACAGTTACCCAAGGAAGAGACATTGCCTCTCTTTCTCTATTAAGAAACTAGAGTTTAGAGATGTGAAAGGGCTTGCCAAGGTCAACAGAAGTCTTTAGTTACAGCAGCAAGCTGTTCCACACCCAAGCCAAACTTCTAACCCCATGGGCTGCTGGTATTCTAAGGAAGTATTTAGTTTTTCTGTCCATGGTGCACAATAAATTGATCCTCAAGAGAAAAGCCTAAAATTTTGATCAATAAAAGTACTTTTAAATCCATAAAATGCAGTGAGTTAATGATGACTTTATGATCACTTTATGATCACACTATGATGACTTTTCCTTATAGAAATAAAATGAAAGTCACCCCAAGATAAAAATTGGCCTGCATCTTTGGGTGGGGTTGGAAGGATAGGGAATGAGAAAAGTAGAAGCAGCCAATAGAATAATTTATACAGTTTCCCACTAAATTGAAATAACAAATAATAAAGTAGCCATTGAACACAATTGGAAGTCACCAGATAGACTATCACAAAAAATATATGATAACAGTAAAGGTCTTGGATAGAATCAATACTTCGACATCCCAAAGGGGCTTTGTCCCAGGCTATAATGCATGTTTTCCACCAAAAAGGTCCTCTTATACAACATGAGGAAAAAATATTAGGTAGAGAAGGAACTTCAGAGGAAGGGCAATTGAATTTTGAACAGCAATGAAACAAGCTTCACAAGAGCTGGTTTCAAAATTAAATGGTTTGTGTGATGTTCACTTTAACTGTCAGTGCATCAAAGTATAAAATGCTATTTTACATGCATTGACACAGCCTATTTCTCTGTAATACCTCACTGCTTTGACAAGCATGCTATGTTAGAAAGAAATAACACACAAAGGGAGGTGGGCTGCCTGGGGACTGATTGTAAGAGAGTCCCTGTGAATTGCTTAAGATTATACAAAGATCAATGCAAAGAAACGTGTCTTGCATTTCTCCTTTAAACCTTGTCTGGAATCTCCTACAGAGGTGAGGATGAGAATGTGCAGCTTCAAGTCCTCAGCGTGAGATGCTCTTGAGTTCTGCGCACATTAAACTTCAGAACGAGCCACTCCCAAGTGATTTATGTTCAGTGGTCAGCCATGTTGGTAGACAGGTCATGTACTGAGATGTGGGTAGAAGGCAGAAGGCAGTAAGTAAGTAGGGTATCACAAGTATCAACTTCTACTCCCTTGTCCACAAATATGACTGTGCATAAAAAATTATTGGGACACTGCTTGCAAAAATGACTGCAGTCATTCATCCTGAGCTCGAAGTATGCCCTTTGCACTGCGGTTTTGTAGCTTCTCCCAATAAAAGATGACATTTACTTCACTTTGTGTTAAGGCTTTAGTCATGCTCTGACCAACAGGGGGCGGCAGAAGTGACACTGTGTAAGTTCTGAGGATAGGCCCGCCTTCACTCAGTTCTCTGACCCCTGCTTTCATCACATGAATGAGCCCAAACTAACGTGTTGGGGGAGGACAGCTGAAGTGGATCTGACCAAGTTAGACCAATTGTGTCAGTTGAAAAGCTTTGAGCTATGAAAAAGTCCAACCAAGACCAGAGCTGCCCAGCTAATCTCCGTTTATATTGTGGACCCACAGAAATCCTGAGCTTATCAAGCAGCTGTTGCATTAAAGTCATTTAAACTTGTGGAGTTTCACCGAATTAATATACCACTTCCAAATCCATTCTGTTCTGAAGGAAAGTTCTAAACTCTGTTGTTCCCAACACGGAGAACAGGAGAGATCAGACCAGATGCCAGCTGAGGGATCATGGACTCAGTTGTGAGACTCTGGAGCTAAATTGGATCCCTTACAAGAGAACGGTCCGAATACTCTATATACCAGGTGAAAAACATGAGCCATAAACATGGTATCTAGGCAGCAGGTGCTGAGGAGTACTCCAGAATACATAGAGAAGAAGCAGAAAAAGGGTGGAGGACAAGAAAAAACCAACTACAGCAGCCCATTCTGAGCTGGCTCTTTTCACATGAGAACAAACACTGCTTGTGTTGTGGGCCAGAACCTGTGACACGGGCACTCAGGGAATATTTGTTAAGTGAACGCACGGCCTAATCACTTACAAGTAATTGTGACTTGACTTTTGGCATCTGCTGCTGGGTAGGCAAGCAGAGTAGAGCTTTGTCCTATGGAAAATATTCCCGAATGTTCACAGCAGCCACTACTTTAGAAAAATTAATAAATAATGCATGATATGGAAATATAACAGTGTTTGAAATACACATATACTGTACTTTACATATTTGTCAACTTTTAAAATTATAGTATCTTAAAGTATGTGAAAACATTAGAATATTTAAGTACATTCAATTGTAACATAAATTAAAATATAATGTGTACTTCAGAGTATTACAATGGTTTTTAAAATTAACAAATATCAATAAAATATTTGCTTATTTTGAAGTACTTGAGGTATTTGTAAGGAAATTATGCACCTCAAGACCATAATATTAAGTGAAATAAATCAGACACAGAAATTTAAATATAGCATGGTTTCTCTTAGATGCGCAACCCAATGTATGAATAAAGAGCAAAATAAAAGATAGATATTAGGAAGTAGGGAGATCTGTTTCAGATGGGAAGGAGAACAAGAGATAGGGCGGAGGAAAGGAAGGGAAAAGTCTCAAAGCAAATGCGGAAACACAGCTTTTGCAAATAGCAAGTGGAATACCAGTTGCAGGGAGCAGGGAGGAATGGAAGGGATGAGAGGGGAAGGGGACAAAAAGAAGAATTAAGATGTAAAAAATAAAAAATTAAAATTAAAGAAACTCCTGGGGCTGGGGATATAGCTCAGTGGCATAAGTGCCTGCCTGGCAAGTGTAAGGTTCTAAGTTTGATCCCCGGTACCATAAAAAAAAAAAAAAAGAAGAAGAAGTAAAAGATGTAATGCTGGGCGAGGTGGCACATGCCTGTAATCCCAGCACTAGGAAGGCTGAGGCAGGAGGATCAACACAAATTCAAGGCCAGTCTGGGGCTACATAGTGAATTCAAGGACAGTGTGGACTTCATAGCAAGACCCAATCTCAAAAACAGACAAAAAGTAACAACACAAGATGTGTTATATACATGTACAAACTCTCCATAATAAATGTTTCATTATGTATTGCAAACATGTGCTAAAAAAAATATTTACAGAAGAGAAATAAATACATATAATATTTAGCATATACTTCATACATTTTCTAGACTATATTAATTTTCAAGTGTGTATAACATATAGATAATATATGTTACATTTTATAGTTATATATACAAATATTCTACAACTTGGTACTCTTCTAATATCTATCTAATCATTTACAGAAAGTAATCTTTTAAAATCTCATAACTACCCCATGAGCCACACTTGAATGTTACGCACATTCTCCTGTGAAACACTGAGGTACAAAGACTTTCCTGAGGATGCACAGCTGCCTGGCTGTGGCACCTGCAGTCTGGCTCTTGGGGCTGGGTTCCAGCATTTCCTATAGCTCATTGTGAAAGCATTGTAGTTTTCACAGAGGTGCCTTAGAGATTACCTAGGTTAATCTATTATTTCTGCAGATAAGGACATTGGAGCCCAAGACATACAGCTTTCTCAACATCCTACAGTGAACAGCAGAGTCTGAACCAGAATTCACATTTATTTACAGTTTGATGCTTCTTCCTGTATACCACATGGACAATACCATACGGACAATATAAGACCTGTTTCATGGACATCATTATTTTCACAGAAACTCAGAACATACGACATCTTCGACTCTAAATTTCAAATACAAGGAATGGCATAGCAAAAACCAAACAGAAGGAGTGGTAGACAGCAGAAAAGAAAAATGAATGAGACAAATGATACAGTCTCCAATCTATTAAAAAAATCAAAGTATATTGCAGTAAAACAGGACTTTCACTCACAGGCTGGAACCTATCAGAGATTTCTGAGCCCAGGAACTCAAGTTTCTTATTTAGCATGTATGTGGAGAGCTTCTTGAGCATTCGTACATCTATGAATCACATAAGGATTTTATCAAAATGTAGATTCTGGTTGAAAACTTGTGGGTGAGTTTGTACATTCTGTGGTCTTAACTCTTAGGGGCTCTTAAGTGGATTCTTCAAATGGGATCTAAAGGCCAGATACAGACAAATGACACTCAAGGACCCAGGACAACAGGAAAATAAAAGTCTTAAAGTATAATCAAACTTAATTTAGAGGTTGAAGTACATAAGACATATAAACAAAAATGCAAATATAAATATTCACACATATATTACACTTAGTTCAGGTTTTCAGAAAGAACAAAATGCCTTTAAAGCTGTTAATATTAAGCAAAGGCAGGCAACCAGGCACTATATATCTTGTGGCATGCTGACATCCATGCTGCCAGATGTGCAATGTTTCTAGCAAAAATTAAACTTGAATCAGAGCAGACTAACCATAGGTACTCATTTAGAGGAAACACAAGGGAACAGAGAAACACACTAAACAATACATGGGGAATGAAAAACCTAGAATATGAGATACACTACTAGAAAAGTGACCTGATTCCTTTAACAAAATTTGAACAAAATAACAACAATAGGTGTTCTCAGAAGTCTTTTTAGAGATTTAAAAGACACCTTGGCCAAGGGCAGTGGAAGGACATTGTTGCAAAGCCAGTTGGAACAAACTACATAAAAAGAAAAATGTTTATGACAAATTCTTCAATATTTTGCTCCTAAGAAAATATTTGATATTATAGAATTGTCATTTTTAACTGTTAAATAGTATTGTGGCTGTGATATTAAAATATTTTTAGAGATATACTGAGATGCCTGATGAGATAATGAGATAATCTGATATTGTTCAAAGCAATACAGTGGCGGCAGGTAGAGGTGTCAATGGGGGCACGGATAAAACAGGTTGCTGTGGTTTGTGTCTGGATGAATGTCTCCTTCCTTAAAGCCTCTTGCAGTCATGGAGGTTTTCAGAGGTGGCTTTTCAGAGCTTTTCAGAGGTGGCTGAATCTAGAGTGTAAGGTGCTGGGATTAACAGTGTGTGATTAGGAAATTAGTCCACTGATTGGTTTGGCAGAGTTCTAGCTAGGATTAAGGGTGTGAGTGCTACACCCTCCCTAGGATAGGTAGCCTGCACACAATATAAGGGGTAGGAAGAGGCTTGTCTCCCTTGTTTGCTTTTGCTGTCTTCTGCGTGCAGTGAATTGTTCTCCTCTGCAGTACCCTTGTGCCATGTGCCACTCTGCCTTCATGCCAGCCAACTATGGACTGAAAAATCTACAGATTTGAGCTAAATAAACCTTTCCCTCTTTAACTTTGAGTGTTGTATATTTTGTAGCAGCAGCAATGAGAAAAGTAACTAAGATATAATTGGACCAGAGGGAGGAGACTTAAAACTGGGTGATGGGAATGTGGGATTATCATACTGGTTTCTCTGTCCTCTATGTGTTTGGAAGTTTCTGAGTTTAAAGCTGTAAATAAATAAGCAAACAAAAAAAGAAAAGTGAGGAGAAAGGAAGAAGGTAGAGAGAAATAGAGAATGAGAGACAAAGAAAGAAAGAGAAACAAAAGGAAAGAAAAGAGATGAATGGAGGCAGGAAAGGAGGAATGAAAGAAGGAAGGGGAGGAAGAGGAAAAGAGAGGAGGGGGAGGGAGAAAGTCTCAGAATCCAAGTTCTCTACCAAAAAAATAGGTTCAGAAAACTAAATTGTAATTCAGTTTCCATACCAGTGTGTCCTACAACATATGATTAAAATGTTGGAAGTTGAACTAAAGAAAAGAAAGAAGAAAAGGTAAAAAGATAAAGAAAGCTCAGATCACCAGGTCCTTCTCAGGAAAGATTGCTCAAGAATGTTACTTCTTATTACTTCTTTCTGACAAGTGTGTTAGAGAAATCCTGTAGATTTAAGGCCTCTGGATTCAGCAGAACATTTGTCAAAGTCTCTCGTGATCTTTATAAAGAGGGCAGAGTTGTGGCCCAGCTGATAGCATGGCGAGGTGGATTTATGACTGCTTCAGCATCCATCCCTGAGCCAGAGAGCTTAGGAGCCAGCATCTGGCTGGAGGCAGCACCTTAGTGCAAGGCCCAAGGGTTCTGTTCAACATGGTACAGGATTCTGTTTTTAACCAATGGCAAATGCAGATGTACAAAATGTCTTGGTCAAATTGACAGTAGACATAAGCTCCTAAGAGCTGTTGCAGAATATCTTTGATGAGAAAATTGTCATCTAAAATATATCAACATACTACAATTACAAGGAGCTTGTTAATGGGCTAAAATTACGAGTGTTCATTATCAGTCAGCCAAGGAAATCAAAATGAGGTAAAGGCAAGAGAATGTGAAGAAAGAGCCTCTGCCTGGACCCGCTGCTGTGCTGTGCTTGCTGCCCACAGTGGCTGCAATCCCTGCCTCCGAACTTTGCGATCATCTGTACTGGTGTGGGAAACACAGAGTCAAGATTTTCTCTCACTGAAAATCCCATTATATCAAGAATGTAAGTGGTTGCTGAAGTTATTTTGGTCTGCTAACCCAATTTGATGGTACATTAAAACAATTACCTTTTCAGAAGAAAAGAGGGAATGAAACCAATAACCACTTCTACCACTTACTAAGCATTTACTACCAAGAGGCAGCAAGCCAGGTGTATCACAGACATTATGTAATTTACAAGCCAAGTCATCCTGTCCATGTGGCTGGTAATCACATCTTTTAGATGGGAAAACTGGGGCTCAGAGTGGTACAGTGACTTGGCTAAGGTCCAGAGCTGGTAGGCACTGGAGCTGGGAATGGGTTGGAAGCCTGTGGTGCTGCTGGAGCCTAGGAATACCACGTCTATTCCCACACCGTCTGGTTTGTCCAACAAAATGCCAAGAGTAAAGCTTGGTCCTGGCTGCCTTGCTTTAAGACAGCATCAGAAAAACTTAGTGTCCAGAAGACAGTATCACTGGTCAGACTGGCGAGAAGACAAAACAGGATATGAAATCCAACTAGCAGAATGGCAGATTAAGCAACTTGTTCTGTCACAGTAAGTGTTTAGTAAACATTTGCTAAAACACTGATGTTAGCTGCGGAAAGTTTCTTGCTGTGTTTCAGTTATTCATTACTACATGGTGAAATGCCCCGAACACTGGTAGAAAACCGTCCCTTTCATTTATTATTGTTATCTCCCCTGTCCTGGGAGCTGACTGCACTTAGCTGAGTGATTGTCCATGCTTTAGCTTTTGCAATCAGCTGGTGGTGGGAGCTGATGCCAGGGGACAGAAATATCTTTCCCTCACCTGTTGTAGAGTCATGGCTTGAGCCCTAATTACAAACATAAATTATCAAAAGAAAAGCATATAAATGTATTTAATGTAAGTTTTATGTGTTCCTATAGTCCAGAAGTAAATACCCCAAAAGACAGGGAGAACTAAGTATTTTGAGGCTAAGTCTGATGAGTAGCTGGTTGTAAAAAAATATGATTGGATACAGGGGTCTGATTGAATGTTACTAGCCTGGACATGACACAGAAAAATCTGCTTAGATTCTCTCTGTGACCCTGGTTTCAGAGATAAGGATCTTCTTCACCTGTGGCCATGAAGAAGGTGCCTGTCAAATGAGGAACTTATGAGCTGCTTCAATAGACAAGAGCAAAAGTGAGAGAGACACTCCTGCTTCTGCTTTTTTCTTAAGTGCCAAGGTGCCATCCTTTGGGATTGTGTGTCCTGAACCCCATCTCTGGGATAATCTCCAAGCTTCATATTCACCCGCCAAATGTCTGAGCTGGGAAAACACAAGCACTGGGACTCCTCAGGCAATTCCTGTCTTCCTGCATCCCTTCAGCATCGTGGCATCAGGGCTACTGCCCAAGGCTCCAAGGCAGGTTTTCACAGGAGAGACAGAGACAGTCTGGCAGTAGCTGCAGTACCTGCCCTAACTTCCCCTAGTCAAACACACAGTGTGGCAGAGTCTGAAACAGAATTCACATCTCCTCACTCACAGTTTGGTGCTTTTTTGTCTGTATCACACTGACAAAATGAAAACCTGTTTCATGAGCATCTTTATTTCCACAGGAGTTCAGAATGTTAAGATATCTTGGACTCTGAATTTCAAATACAAGAAGTGGTGTAGTACCCCAGGAAGGTGGAAGACAACAGAGGTGATCTGAGCAGGGGAAATCACATCCTTGAGTGACAGGAGTATGTTACATGTGTCAGCTGGGGTGTCAGCCACATGGAGGGGAAGAGACTACTGCTGTGAAGAGTCATGTTGTCCTAAACACACTAGACAATACAGCATGGAAGACTTGGATGAAGATGAGCTGGGGATGTAGCTCAGTGGCATAAGCACTTGCCTGGCAAGCCTGAGGTCATGAGTTTGATTCCCACTACCAGAGAAGAAAAAAAGGTTAGAGGCTGAATAGTGATGCTTCTGAAGGGAGGCTGTTCAGTTCACATGAGATCGGGAGTCAGGTAGTAAATTATTGTCAATCTCTAAGCATTTAGGAGTCAAAGTGATACCCATGCTTCTTAGGTGCTATAGGAGTTTTGACCGAGTGGACATTTTCTGCCCACTAATAACTAACCAGCAGCATCCCTACATGCCACCATCAGGGTGTAATGACTCCCATGCAAGGAGGCACAGTTCTATTGCCTTGCACAGCAGCTCACTGCATGGTTTGGAGGAGGTTTATTTCACAGTTCAAATCCAGGTCTGCTGTATGAGCCAACACTATGGGACCAGAGTACATCTTCTGTGCTCCTGGTAAATGTCACTGTTCAAGCTGAAGTAGATAGATGAGAACCACAATTCTTTCTATCTATCTATCTATCTATCTATCTATCTATCTATCTATCTATCTATTTATCTATCTCTACCTATATCTATTTATCTATCTACTACCTATATCCATCTCTATACTATTCTCTGTATCTATCTGTATCTGTATTTATCAATATCTGTCTATCCAGCCAGTCAGCCAGTCAGCCTTCTGGGGAAGTAGTGTAATATATCTTTAGACAAAGTAGCACAGAGACAAAAGTGAAAATAAAATTGGTAATGGACAAATGCAAATCTGAATCAATAAAGTAACATCCTTTATCTTGAACATCCAAAAGGACAAGAGCATGACAGCCTTTTATAGCAGTCCAATGAGCCAGATGAGCAATTGGCCTCATACATGGGTAGAAAAACAGATAGAACAGATGGAACTGGGGTTATCTTCCACCCACCCGTAATGACATATTGACTAATAAACCAGTAGCCCCATATTGTTCTTGAAGAGACACACAGTGCTAAACCCTCAAGGCTCTGATGTCCCTATACGCAATTAGGCTATGGTTCTTCCCCATACTGTATGGAGGAGCCAGATATCTCAGTTACAGAACACATCAATCTAAGGGCAGATATATGAATTTAAATCCATATTTACACACAGTTCAGTAGATGGGAAGCATGATTCATGGCTTCAGTTTAAAACCTCTGTGCAATAACACAGTGACTAGACAGGAATTTGTTATTCTTTATCACTTTATATCCACTTTCCTGGAGAGAGGATGATTCTATTACGCCAGAGGGTGAGGAAAGCTGAATTAGGTCCCAGCTTGAATCAGTGGCCCAAAGCTTCAGAGAGGAAATGTAGACTGAGACCAAAATGCCTGTGTCTGCTTTGAATTGTAGAATTTAGTAGTTGGAAGTGGTGATGCTGTAGAGGAAATTTTACATATCTCTCAGTCATTTCTCTTTATGATTAAGTATTTCTCTAGTATACACATGGGAAGAGAAAGGAAGAAATAGAATTGGGGCTTGCAGAATTTTGTGCTCCAAACTGCCATCCTGAATGACCGTTCTATCACTTTGCCACCCTTGCAGCATGAGCTGGCAGGACAGAGGAAACAGTGTGGGTCCGGAGTCTTATAATCTGCTCCTAGCTTTGTCGTGACCAGCTCTGGGATCTGTTCTCGGGACTCTATCTTCTTTACTTCTCTTTATTCCATGACCAAGCACAGTGCAGAACATGGAGTTAATGCTAAAGAAATGTTTGATAAATGAATACATGCACTTAAGCTCTAAAATTTCATGCTTCTCAGCATAGTAATAAGAAAAAATAGGAAAACTTTTGAATAAGAAGGTGCTTCATCCAGCAAAATATGGATACATCCAAATTTCTGAGTCTGTCTTAAGATAAATGCACACTAATTTTACTTAAAATACTTCCAAAAAAGCAATTAACTGCAGGGCACCACGATGCCCCGGAAATGTTCACTCCTATCATTTGCTTTAGGAAGACAAGCACTTCATTTTTATTCACTGGAGAGTCAAGACCTTGGAGACAGCTTTACAAATTGATCCTCCTTTAAGCTTCTTAGATCCTTGCTTCTGAAAACAGGGTCTGTGGACCAGAAGATTAGCACCAACGTCACTGGGTCATCGGTTCATTATTAGAATTGCAGTTCAGTTCCCACTTCACCCCTGAGTTTGAATCTGGCTTTTCAAAAGGGCCCTCAGTAATTTGTGCATACACTACACAAAATGCTGCCGTGGTACAGTCTGGCAGCCTAAGACCTTTGATGTGAAACCTCATTCCTCCTCATAGTGTATATTCCCTTTCACCTCTGTCAAAGAACCTGTCATGCTCATGACCTATTTGACTATGCAAAGATAAATACTTCAAGAAAAAATTTTCAAGAAGCCTGCAGAAAATGTCCTTAAATACTAGGTTAAAACATATGAAATCACCACTGGTCAACGTTTGCAACAACAAAGGCTACCAGGCTTGGTGTTAAGTATATTATCAGTGAATGTCTATTCTAATCCATGAATTGATCTATGAAATGATATTATTAAGCCCATTTTATAGTTGAGGAGGTTAAGCACAGGAAAGGTTATTTTCCCAAGATCACCCATCTAGTTATGAAAAAACTCAGACCTCTACCTAGCTCTAACCCTATAGCAAGCATTTCTCAAAACATGAACCTCAGACATTAGAACCACATGGGAAGCTTGGTAAAATGCATATTTCTAGATACCATCAAAGACATGTTGAATCTGAACATTTGATGCTATGGCCTAGAATGCTGCATTTCACTAACTTGCCTATGAATTGAACATACGTCATTTCAGAACAAATTGAATCCTGTTATTGGCATATGTCACTTTATTACCAAGCAGAGGACAGAAAGTCACTGGCATAAAATCTACTCACTTTTGGGTATAGTGACCATATGTCCCATTTTTCTAGGATAGTCTTGGTGAATGAATGTGGTTATGGTACAGTTACTGAGAGCTCCTTCTTTGTCTTAAAAGTATTATGGTTTGGATGATAAATTATATGGCTTTTCTGTGTTAGGGAGGAAACTGGATTCAGTTTCTCCCAAGAGTGGATCTGACTCTATCCCCTAAAAGTGTACTCTCTTGAATTTTTCTGTGAACTCAGTAAGTCTGAGCCTATCCCTGGAAATACCCCATTTCCAGAGCCTTGCTTTATTTCCTTCTACCTTGGCCTCCCTGGGTCTGCAGCTCCAGATCGTGACAGACAGGATTCCAGTGTACACAGGGCATTTCCATGGGGCTGCCCACGCTGGCACTCCCCAGAGATTCTTGTTGGAAGCAAATCTGCACACTACTACCCAACCAAGAATACTAATTCATGTCCATTTCTAACCTCTGTGTCACTGAGGAAGCTCTGACTGCAGTATATGTGTCTCTGCTGGGCAAGAGGCTCCCAAGGCTGGTAAGGTCTGACAACTCTCTGGATCCCACTGTGTGAAGCAGGACCAGGCACTGGGCAAAACCCCAAGAGCTGCTTGCTGATGGCCTAACTAAGAATTTTTTTTTTTAAATAAAAAGAGGAAAACATTAACAGACAGACAACCTTTTACAAAATAGCAAAAGAACAGTACAGACAATACGGAATTACAAACAAAGTGCTAGGAAATTAACAATGCTTGTTGTATTACATAATGATATCTTTAAAGTGGTTTCTCATGAAAACAGATAGAGACATGCAATATTGATTAATCAAGGACTCATTGACAGATTCTTTCAACAAAGAAATAGAGGACAGTAGATCAACTATGTTAACTATCCTGTACATACACACATACAAAATTTCTCCTTCTTTCCCTTCTGTTTTCCCACATCCAAGTTGCCCTTTACCCTTGAGTGTTTTGTTATCATTTCACAATGTCTATCATACCTCCTAGTTTAAATGAACTCTTTCGGGGTTTACACTAGTGAAACAATGTGGTGCTTGCACATGCAGGTCTGATTTATTTCACTTATGTGTATAGCCTCTAGTTGTGACCATTTACCTATAAAGGCCTTGAGTTTATCTTTCTTTATAGCTGAGTAATATTCCATTATATGAAAGTACCACAATTTTCTTATCCAATCCTCAGTGGATGGACATTTGAGTTGCTTCCACAATGTAGCAATTACAAATTGTGCTGCTATGAACATAGGTGCACATATATCGCTGTGATAGGATGCTTTTAGATCTTCTTGGAAAATATCCAGAAGGGGAATAGCTGGATTGAATGGGACCTCTAGACCTAGTTTTCTGAGGAATCTCCAAACTGATTTCCACAGTGGTTTCACCAGTCCGCATTCCCACCAGCAGTGGAGAAGGGTTCCTATTTCTCCACAGCCTCACCAGCATTTGTTATTGGTTGATTTCATAATGCTAGCCATTCTTACTGGGGTAAGGTGGAATCTCAGTGTTGTTTTAATTTACATTTCTTAAATGACCAATGATGTTGAACCTTTTCTCATGTATTTGTTTGCCCTTTGTATTTCCTTATCTGAGAAGTGTGTATGTCCTTATCTGAGAAGCTGAGATGTCAGCTGCCCATTTTTGGATTGGGTCTTTGAATTTGGGGGTCTGATATTTTTTAATTCTCTCTATGTTCTAGATAGAAGCCCTTTGTCTGATGGACAGTCAGCTAAAATGTTTTCCAAGTTTGTGGGTGTTCTTTTTACTTTGCTGGTGATTTCTTTAGATGTGCAGAAACTTTTCAGTAGGATGAGATCCCAGTTGTTGATTCTTCCAAGTGTTTCACGTGCAATTTGGTTTTTGTTCATGAACTCTCTGCCTACCCCTATGTCTTCAAGGATTTTACCTACTTTCTCTTCCAATAGATTTAGTGTTTGTGTTCTAATATTGAGATCTGTGATCCATTTTTACTTGAGTTTGGTGAATGGTGATTGAGTTTGCTTGGCCCCTTTGTCAAAGATTAGGTGGCTGAGTGTGTTTTTGTTTAAGGCTGTTTCTTCCAGTCTGTTCCATTGATCCTCAGGTCTGTGTTCTAGCCAGAACTAGGTTGATTTTATTACAGTAGCTTTGTAGCATAATTTCAGGTCAGGGATTGTGATTCCACCTGACTTATCCTTGTTGCCCAGGATTGCTTTTGCTATTCTAGGTCTCTTGTTGCTCTGATGAATTTAAGGCATGTTTTCTCAAGATCTGTGAGGTATGCTAATGGTAGTTGAATGGGAATTGCATTGAATCCGTACAGCAGTTTTGGAAGTATGGCCATTTTCACAAAGTTGGTTCTTCCTATCCATGAGCAAGGAATATTTTTCCATTCACTGAAATCTTCTTTGATCTTTTTTTTTCAGAGTACTGTAGTTTTCATTGAATAGATCTTTTGCTTCTTTTGTTAGACTGATTCTTAAATATTTCAATTTCTTGGATGTTATTGTGAAAAGTATGGTTTTCTTAATTTCTCTCTCAGTCTGTTTGTTGTTTGTGTGTAGGAGTGCTATCGATTTTTGGGTGCTGACTTTGTATCCAGCTACACTGCTGAACTTGTTGATTAATTCAAGGAGTCTTCTTGTGGAGTTTTTGGGGTCTTCCATGTAAAGTATCATGTCATCTGCAAATAGTGATAGCTTTACTTCTTCCTTTCCTATCCTTCTTCCTTTTATTTCTCTCTCCTATCTAAGTTCTCTGGTTAGTGGTTCCAGAACTATACTGAACAGGAGTGGTGACAGAGGACATCCTTGTCTTGTTCCCAATTTTAAAGTAAAACCTTTCAGTTTTTGTCCATTTAGAATGATGTTGGCTGTTGGATTGTCATAGATGGCTTTGATCAGGTTAAAGTAAAGACCATCTATTCCTATTTTCTGTAAAGTTTTTATCATAAATGCATGTTGGACCTTGTCAAAAGCTTTTTCTGCATGTATTGAGATGATCATGTGGTTTTTGTCTTTGGCTCCATTGATATGGCATATAACATTTATAGATTTGCAAATATTGAA
>NW_004955430.1:22287228-22294065 GCF_000276665.1 Chinchilla lanigera
TGATTGTTATCTCATCCTCTTGCAGTTTTCCCCTGACTAGTATGTAGTGATCTTCTTTATCTCTTTTGATTGTTGTCGGTTTGAAGTTTATGTTGTCTGCAAACAGAATAGCCACACCTGCTTTTTTTTGGGTTCCTGTTGCATGGAGGATTATTTTCCATCCTTTAGTCTATGGATTTTCTTATAAGTGAAATGTGTTTCTTGTATACTGCATATTGTTGGATTTCATTTTTTAATCCACTCTGCCGGTCTGTTTCTTTTGACTGGAGAATTGAGGCCATTTACATTTATCCTTATAACTGATATGTGTTGATTTATCATTGTCATGTTATTTACTTGTGTTGATGTCCTACTTTTTCTGCCTGTTTACTTACTTGCTCTTCTTGACATTTCATTTCTACTGTTGTTCTTGAAATTGTGGTCAGATTTTTCTCTGTCTAGAATATCTTTTAGTACTCTTTGTAATGCTGGCTTGGCACTCATGAAGGTCTTCAATTGTTCTTTGTCATGAAAATATTTTATTTCTCCATTGAATTTGAGGGATAGTTTGGCAGGGTACATCAGTCTTGGTTGGAAGTTGTTCTGTCTCAGGACCTGTAATACTTTGCTCTGAGCTCTTTTCGATTGGATGGTTTGTGCTGAGACATCTGCAGTGATTCTGATGGGTTTTCCTTTATAGGTAATCCATTTCTTTTCTCTAGCAGCTTTTAATATTCTGTTCCTTTGCTAGAGATCTGGGAACTTGACTATTATATGTCTTGGTGTAGTATTATTTTGGTTGTGGTTGTTTGGAGTTCTACATGCCTCATTTTTCTGTATATCATGTTCTGTTTCCATGCTTGGGTAATTTTCTGCTATTATTTCTGCAAATATTCTTTTTATGTCAGTTGTGTTATCTCCTGCTGTTTCATTGACTCGTATAAGTCGTAAATTATTCCTCTTTGCCTAACCTTGCAGCTCTTGAATTGACTTTTCCTGGATCCTTGTTGATTTTACAAGATCCTTTCTTTCATGGTCGCTAGCTGCCATGCTGTCTTCAAAGTCTGAGATTCTATCTTCAGCTTCATTCTAGAGGTTTTGGTAGCTTTCAATGGCAGCTTTGTTTTCCTGGAAGTCTCTTTGAATCTGGTTCATGCATTCTAAGTCCTTTCTATATTTTTCATTTAACGTTTTTGTCCCTTGCCTTTGTTATTCTATTTTCTTCTATGTTTCTTCTTCAGATTTTTTGAGCAGTTCCTTCATTATTATTGTCATTTCATTTTTTCCTGAGAGATTATTTCTGATATCATCTCTTCTATGGCCTTATGGAGTTGTTTCTTTACTTCCATTGCAATCACTTCAGCTATTTCAGGCATATATTTACCACCTTCTTCTCTGTCAATGTCTCCTGGACTTGTTCTGAGTGGGGTGGAGTTCTGGGATTGTGTTTTAGTTCTTCGTTTTGTCACGTTTGCTACTGGATGCAGAAAGCTCAGTTTCCCTCTTCAGTAGCTGCACAGCAAAGGCCACCAGTGTCCCTACTTTTGCTTTTGGTCAGGTTTGCCCCTGAATGACTTCTGAGAAGTGCTACTTAGTCTGGGGTTTTCCAGCAGTTGTTGATTTGTATGTAGTTATCCCCTGTCTCAGACTCAAACATTGGTGTTAGCTGATGGCCAACCATCTGATCCAGCATCCCTTGCAGTTCAGGACATGTTCAGTGCCCAGACTGGGGTTGCACTGGTGTAACAATCTCGGTCCAGTGGACCTATGTCCCCAGGCAGTTCATGGTACAGACAAAAATCAGACACAAACTGCAGGGTCAACTGTTTGTAAACCACCTGATTGTGTGTCTCCATTCTGTTCAGGACATATACAGGAACCAGATGCAGGTCAGATGGGTAGCAATCACAGACTGCCTGTGCCTTTGACCCCCTAGGGGGTCCAGACAAAAGTAAAGCACGGACTCGAACTGCTGGACCAGCTGCTCTTGGAGCACGCTCTCAGTGCAAGGCACATGCAGGGAGGGCCTACACACACACCCCCAGCCAGCGAAGTTCCTGGGGCTTCTGAGTGAGGACCTCCTGCCTGCCATGGGTGCAGAGAGGGCAGAGACTCAGTCTGTAATGGCAGTGGGGTTCTGGGTCACCCGCTCTGCCCTCAGGAGTAGATGGGAAATACCTGGCTCTCTCCACAAGTTTCAGCTGGGAACCATGGTGGTGTGAGTAAAGCAGGGACTCGAAACACGGGACCAGCAGCTCTTGGAGCACTCGCTCACTCCACGCAGGGTGCGCACAGGGAGGGGCTATATGCACCCCCCACTAGCCAGAGAAGTCCCTGGGGCTTCTGAGTGAGGATCTCCTGTCTGCCGCTGGTGCAGGGAGGGCAGAGACGCAGTCTGTAATGGCAGCAGAGCCCTGGATCACCCTCCTAACTAAGGAAATTGGTGCAGCTATCAGTTTTCTGTACCCTAAGCAGATTTTGACAAATTTGGTAGGAAAGAGTAAACAAAACTGATGTGCATACATTATGTGTTTCAAAGAAAGAAATACAGCAAGAAGTTTTTCTCTAAAGTTTTTGACCATGAATTCCCCATTCCCTCACCACTCCCTTGTATTTTTGGAAGAGTGATTTTTCCAAGAAACACACTGGGGAAAAGCTGTACCTGATCTGTCCAAAGAGACCAGTTTCTGATTACAGAGATAGGAAGCCAATGGCAGGCAGGGTTCATGAGCTGCTCTCCCTGGATGTTACACTAGGACTTCTATGGCTCCTTCCAAATATCCTGAACACATCTGCTGGCTTCTTATGATGATTAAACATGACCTTATTTCTTTCTGGACATTCTGACTCCTTTGGGACTAAAGATTTGTATATAATTTAATGGCTATGTCTGCCTAGGTTTGATTCCTAACTGGTACTTATCAGCTGTGTGACTTTAGGCAGCTTGCTGAACTCTCTGTGCTTCATTTCCTCTTCTGCTAAATAGAGACAACAATAACTATTTGTATTAAAGAAGCTAATATAAGGAAGTCTTAGTATAGAGGTATATTATCTAAATGAATAGCCAATAACCATGTGACTATTTCCAGCATAGGTAAATTACAATAATGTTCAGTTTTTTGGTTCACTAGCCATATTTCAGGTAAACGATAGCCATGTGTGACTAGGGACTACTGTGTTAGCCAGCATAGACACAGGCATTTCCATTGCCACAGAAACTCCAACTCCCTGAGCGCTGAGTAAGGACAACTTTTTATGCTCAGAGGTCCAGACAACTGTGAATGCATTTTTCAGGTCCTTGACTCTCAGTCAGATCTCCTAGGAGACAAATACAAACTGTAGGATCTTTGTCTTGTTTCCCTCCCTCCCTCTCTTCTTTCTCCTTTTTTCCCTCTCTTCCCTCCTTCTCTTCTTCCCTCCTTTTTCTCTCCTTCTTTCCTTCTATTCCTCTTTCTCCCTCTCCCTTCCCTTTTCCTACTTCCTCACTTTCCCTTTCCTGCCTCATTTTGTCATTCTCTCAAACAGAAAGTTCACCAGATAGTGTCTTGGTTCCTCATGATAATCTAATACCTAAACCTATGCTGTGTTTTCCTAGGGAAATACCCTAGATCTCAAGTTCAATGATTCACTGCATTTGAGCCCAAGCATTCACACTGTTCTCAAATCAACCTCCAACTTCCAGAGAGGCTCAGTCTGGTGGATCAGAAAACTGAGCCCATCTTTCTACCAACTCTATCCTTTCCCTCTTCAAAGGGAAGGATTTCAACATGGATAAATGGGCTGCTACTAAATTATTTGCAGTAGCGAATGTCACAGTAATGAGATCAATGAAGCACTTCTGTCATGGGCCACTGACTAGAGCTCAGAGAGAGAAGCTAGGGGGAGCTTTCTATTGGTAGTGCTCACTGTAACAAGATGTGCCCACTAGTCCTTTCTGAAAGGATCCTAATGGATATTGATTCTTAGTTTGGGAGTTTGGCTCATTAAAACAGCAAACAGAATTCTATGGGGAATGAGCTATATTGATCGGTTCATTTTGTTTTATGTGTCTGTTTCCTATGTAACATGTAATTGTATTTTAGAGTTGCTATAATATGCAAAAATTAAAGACCTAATTTGGCTAAACAGGAATTGGCTTATAAATTATGAACCGTTCTTTCCCAACAAACTCCAGGATAATTAAACAAAATTTTAGCAAATGTCATCTTTGTAGATTGCTTTGTGTTGGGGTGGGAGATGGAAGAGTGGGGTAGAAACTGTGTTTTTCTCCACCTATCACTTTTTCACATTTTTAGCACTTAAACCTCTAGTAATGAGTTTAGGGATTTCAGACAAGCCTGTTACTTTTTTGCTAAGGTCTATTAAACTGTCTTTTCTTTCACATTACTTTGCTTCTAAAATCTCAAAATGAGTTGCCATCAGTGGTTTGTGGAAAGAGCATGGGCTCTGAAAGTATTCAGACTTAATTCAAACTCTCCTTCATGCTTTTTGTTTGAACTGAGGCACAGTACTATGTGGAATATTTTGAGATTTAGAAAATTGTTTTTCCCACACACATAGACTAAAAACTAAGAGCTGCCCTTTTTATGTCAGTGGATAGATTTTGCTTCTTTTTGTTTCAGTTCTGCACTTGACCATATAATGTGCTTTGGTCAGTAGAAGTTACCAGCCATCAGGCAAGTAGAACTGTATAGCTGAGATGGCTGAATTCTGCCCGCCCCCCCACACTGAGAAGGACATGCCATGATTAGCCCAGAAGAAGGAACAGAAAGAACCTGTCTTAGTTAATTTCTCATTGTTGAGACAAAATACCCAACAACCAAATTTAAGGGAGGAAATGTTTATTCAGTTCAATTTGTAGAGGTTTTAGTCCATAATTGACTGGGTCCAAGGTAGGGTGGCTGGGCACATGGCCATCACAGAGAAGAACAGTTCTTGGTGGGCAGACTAGCAAATCAACAAGGGAGAGAACAGGGACAAACCTCTTTCAGTCCCTTATAGTGTATGCAGACTACCTGCCCTGGGGCAGGTGTCACACTCACACCCTTAATAACAGCATTGAACCATGAGTCAATAACAAACTCTAAATTCAGCTACCTCTGAAAGCCAGCCCTCCATGTCCTCTTTAAGAGGACATCCTAGCTTTGCGCAGTGGCAGTATCGTAGCCAATGAGGTTTATCCGAGGCGCGATTATTGCTAATAAGAGGACATCCTGATACAAGTCATAACATAGCCTGAACCAGAGAGCCACTCTGGTGTGACCTTGACTTAGATGAGCTAATTGATGGCCAACTTGTATGTTTGTGAACTAAAGAAGCAGTTATGCCCTGTGGTGCTTGGATGTGTATCCAAGGTAACCTACACATCTTCCCAAGCTTCCTTTATGCATAGCCTTCTCCTGTTGTTCAGAAGGATGGTCTTTGCAAGCATTGTCCTTAGAGATGAGGAAACACACAGCCAAGAATAAAGAGACCATTTGATATGTTGAAAGGGTGTGTACAGATCCAGTGGTAAAACAGTCTTTTCAGTTTGCAGGTGTCAAGTTTATTGATGCAGGAAACAATTTATGGTTTCCAAGGAGCAATTGCCTGGAAGACTAGGAACATAATTTTTCTATTATGGAATACATACTAGGGAATAGAACTAACAAAACAGGATAGCTCACAAGAAAATAAAAGAAAGAAGAAGTAGCTGAGGGCAAGTTGGTAGAACTTAAAAGCAAAAGACTTTTAGAAGCTTCCAGCTAGGTCAAAGAAAAAAAAGAAAGAGAGACTAATTGTCATTAATTTGTGGTTTCTTTTCTTTTGTTTAAGAACAAAAAGCTACAACTCTCATAGGTAATTCAGGGCTCTGCGTGGCCCTCCAAAGGGCTGAGTAAGAGTGGCTGAGGGAGTTATAAATATGGGCTTCTGGAAGCCTCATAACCTCTCCATTTCTGAGATAGGAGGTAAAGTGAGATAAAGGGTGTGCACAGGAAGGACCAAAGGAGCTGGAGGGCCTGATGCATTCAGGGAATTTGGAAAAGAAAGCACTTTAGTGGCAAGGATCAGTTCAAGATGGTAGGGCTGAGTCATGTGATCACATTTAAAGCAAAGAAGCTGAGTTCTCTTCCAGACTGACAAGGGACCCTGATTTCTGCCCTTATTTGACATTCTCTCACAATGGAGAATAGTATAGGGAAATTTTTACATCTGAAGACAGCACTAAGGTCTTCTGGGTAATAAAGAACAAGAGCACACAAGCTGCAGAAAGAATCAATGGGCAGGTGTTCATGGTGATGACCATTCTAGTGAAATGCCTCAGGAATAAGTGTCTTCCCACAAAACATCAAAAGTATCTCTTTAGTAACTTTACTATGGATGATTAAACATTATACAATGTACATATACTCGAAATATCATGTTATCCCATTAATATGTACAATTTTATGTGTTCATTACCACTTAAAATAAATTTATTTTTAATAATAGTTGCTTTAAAGAACAAAAAAGTAAGCTATCACCAGGAAGACAGGAAAAATAGGAAAGACAATGTTAAGGGAAGGTAGAAAATAATGGCTGAGTGGTAAGTGACTCTATAGAAAAAAGAAACAGGAATGCTAAAGATACATAAAGAAGGTGTCAGTAATATGAAGAGATTCATGCAGAAACACTCAGAAATCAGAATTACTAGGTGAGAAGTAGAGCAAAAAGCAGAAGGGACCCAGGCGTGATGGCACAACCATGTAATCCAGCCTGGGCTACAAAGTGAGTTTAACGGCCAGCCTGAAATGCATAGTGAGACCCTGTCTCAAAAAGACAAAAAGGGGGCTGGGGATTTAGCTCAGCGGCAAAGCGCCTGCCTGGCAAGCGCAAGGT
>NW_004955430.1:22294165-22319274 GCF_000276665.1 Chinchilla lanigera
AAGAAAGGAAGAAAGGAAGGAAGGAAGAAAGAAAGAAAGAAAAAAAGCAAGAAAGAAAGAAACAGAAGGCTTAGTATGAAGTCTATATGAGGAGATTCCTGCACCCTCAGCCACTAAATAACATTCTTTTACCCAAGAAAACAATGAAATATTTTTTCTCTGAAGAAACCAAATGAGAGCTGTCCCAGTTCCTGCATAGTGAAGCACCACATTGAAAGTAGAGCAGTAAGGAGAAATCTATGGAATCAGCAGACTCCCATGCTCATTTACTGTCTTACAGCCTGTCAGCCTGTAGGGGTGTGTTAGATGGGTGACTGGAAGTTTCTGTAGAAATAAATTAGCCATGAGAAAGATCCAGAGACTTCTCTATTACAAAGACCATCTTGCTCCTTGATTTATCGCTAATGAAACACAGTGTTCTAAGAAAACTTATCAATATATTCAGACTACCAACCAGCTTTTCAGTATTCCATATTAAATATGATTAATTCTCCATGATCACATAATATTTGTGAAAAGCTTTCAGGATCTAAGATTGAGAGACTGAGTTGGTTACATGTAACCATTAATGAAAACCACCAATGCCTTAAGTACGGGAAGAATTAATGTCATTTTAATACAAAAGAAGGTCAAAAATAGGCATTTTAAATGGTGGGGTTGTTCCACAATGTCAAATTCCAAGCAATAGGAGGACAAAAGGGAAGAGGTAGCCTTCTAATTGAGTCAGCTCCCAATAGGCAGCTTACCTTAAATCCTTACAAAACAATTCTGCTCACACTTCACTGACCAGAATATACTCATGTGAATACATTTGGGAACAGTGAGGCTGGGAAATGTAGTCATTTGGGAGGTGACTATTGTAAGTAAATTGGTTTATGGATGAAGTAAAATGGACTTCTGGTAAACAGTAAGTAATCTTGGACACACACTACACACACACACACACACACACACACACTGAATAAAGCAATTTAGAAAAAACAGTATTGAAGTACCAGAAGAAGAAAGCTTCAAAAAATGTATTTTCAGATATTTAAAGAGTTACCTATTGATAAAGAACAGATTTCTATTTCAAATAAATAATAGTTATTTGAAAAAGGGCAAGGATATTGAAAACACAGTTGAGGAAATCTACAGAATAACAAAAGCAAAAAATTAAGAGATAGAGAAGTAAAAAACTAAAAAAGAAACAAAAACCAGAAAAATCAATCCAAAAAGCCTAATAGAAAGGGTGCTTAAGGAAGACATATCGGAAAAGATTAAGAAAGGGATTATGAGAGAAATAACTAGTTTTCTCTCTTCCAAAGGATATATTTCTATTCAAAAGTGCACACCAATGAAATAGAGGGAAAAATTCATACAAGGCACATCATCATGAAATATAACAGCAGAGAAAAATTTTCAGGAAAAAAGGAGAAAGATTCCCAGAGCAACACTGGAGAACAGAATTCAAAACTATCTTAGAAAATCTGAAGAAAAGTAATATTCAATCGGGATTTCTCTATTCAGCCATAGTAGCAATCAAATGTAAAGATAGAATAGCATTTTCAGATGTGAAGTGGCTCAAAATGTTTATCTTCCACTGCACTTTTTTCCCAGAAAACTATTGAAAAGATGTCTGTGGAAGAAGTGGACTAAATCCAAAGAGATAAAGATGCAAAGCCTGGGAAACACAAGACCCAACACAGAAGGAGAGTGAAGGAAATCCAGAGAAAATGACAGAGCAAAATCTCTAGACCACAACTGTGTAGTAAGCCTGGGAGCAACCAGTAAAGACTTACAGAGACAGAGGCTCTGTCTCTGTAAGAGGGAGACAGAGGCTCCTGCACAGATGGATTCATGCAAAAACATTAGAAATGATGAACATCATCATCCTGACAAAACTGTTAGTCTGTAGCAGAGAAAATTCTTTTAGAATCATAGAATAATTCACAAGTAAATAGCTATTATGTCCTTTAAAAGAAGAACCTGATAATTTATATGTGAAAGAATATATATATATATATATATATAAAATAATTCATGACTGCTCTAGGAAAAACATTACAAAGCTATAATAATATGTAAAAAACTACTTTAACTAGAAATTGTCATTACCATATTAGGAAGATTGGAGACAGACGGTTAGACAGTAAATGAGGGAATACATAATTGACAAAATTTAAAAATAGCTATTTCAGCATATGATTTGGAAAACTGGAAGTAAGTATGAAGAGAATAAGCTAGAAAGAATTCATGCCCATCGCATCTGGGCAGTGGAACTCCTGAAATGATGTGGGTAAGGAGAGAGGCTGCGGCTTTTCATGACAAATATTGTAGCAGTGCCTTTCCACTATAAGAACTATGATGTCTAATGTTATGACAAAAGAAAAATTAATCACCTATGCAAAGAGGCGACACGAAGTAGTTCTGTAATGACAGCTCCAGGTAGCACTTGTAAAGACTGAGAAAATAAAATAAAATAAGGAAATGTGAGTGCATAAGCACAGTTTCTGCATTCTTGTACTCCAGTTGTCACAACCTTTTTGGCACCAGAGACTAAATTCATGGACGGTAATTTTACCACTGAGTGGAGTAGAGGGGGATTCTTTTAGTTTCATTGTTTATTAGTATATGTTTGCCATACATATAATTACATTCCACAGAGCTAGCTAGCATCACCACCACAGCTTCACCTTAGATCATCAAGCAGTAGATTCTCACAAGGAACACACAGCCTAGAATCCTTGCATGCACGGTCTATTATAAGGATCACACTTCTATGAGGACCTAATGTCCCTGCTAATCTGGCAGGAAGTGGAGTTCAGGCAGTAATGTGAAAGACGGGAGCAGCTCTAAATACAGATGAAGCTTCCCTGGCTTGCAGGCCGCTCAACTCCTACTGTGTGACCTGCAGTCTGTGGCTGGAGTGTTTGTGTATCAGGGAGTGTAGTACTGGAAACCTGTTGTACTCAGACTCCACGTGCACTTCTGCTCATGATATTCAAAAAAGTTTTAGCAAAGTTGGGTTTAATGTCATGAAATTATCATGAAACAGTTGTGACATGATGAATAAAAATTGCGAAGATGAGGAAACAGGGGAAAGCCGTGTCCCCTAAACCTCTCCATCTTTTTCTCAAATAGGAGAGATTTTTTTTTAACTGAAATGTAATAAAGTAATAGGTAGTACACTTAGTACACTTTATCAGTTAGGAAGCTAGATGAATACCCAAAATACGTATGCCGAGAAACATTCTACGAACCACAATGAATGCAACAATATGGATCAATCTCCAAAACATACTGTTAATGACAAAGGTCATATACACTGTATTCATTCATTTTAACCATTATTCTTTAAACTGTGTAAGTAAAAATCACATACTCTTATAGTATAATATGTTTCCCAATTTAAACAATTTCAAGGTTCACTGCTGCAGTATTTTCAGAATATAAAATTTTAATTAAAAGTACTGCGATCTACGGATACCAGTACTAGCTGGTAACATAGTATGCTAGCTGTAGCATAGTAGGTTTACAACAATACTCATGACCTTCTCTCTCTCTCTCTGTCTCTCTCTCTCTCTTCATATATATGTACATATATATGTATATATATATATATATATAATATAATCTTACATAATACTGAGAGTAACATTGATTCATTTGTCATTTTTCTAAACTAAAGATCAGGAAATTAATACTCAGAGAGGTGACATTACCTTGCCAAGACCTGTACATGTACGTGGATCTACTTAACACAAGGGTTCCCATTCTTGTGATACTGCTAGGTCATATGTAATTCTGGTGTTTTATTTAAGAGGAAACCAGGAATTATTCATATGTAAGTACAGAAGAATTTCACGAAGGTAGTTAAAGCTCTTACATCTTTGCAACCTAGAGGAGGTAGCGATTATATTTTCTGTATTTGTAGCCTCCCCAGAGGGCACCTCAGGACCTACTTTGACATTGTTCTATTTTCTGCCATCTTTTACCTTTCTGCATAATTAGGTGTCCTGTGTTTAGAGAATTTCCATTCTAGAAATTAACTTTATCAATGATACATAAACATTTGTCTTTCCTGGTGGGAAACTAAATGAGGAAACAATTTATCAAAGACCAGGAAAAGACAACACTTAACAAAACTTGAAAGAGATGGTCCAAACAGCTGGGCGCATTAGATGAATTATGTAGGGTAGTTCTAATGAGCTGTGCTAGAATCTTATTCTTGCCAAATAAAGTGCATAGTAATTTGGTGATTTATTTAAGAAATTATTCCAATTCACTTGATCAATAGCTGAGGCTCCAGAAATGACTGACATACTCAGAAGAGAGAGATACTGTAACTAATATTCCATTCTGATCACAAAACAATATCTAGCTTTCATTGTATAAATAAACCTCTTAGTTTGGATAAATGGAGGAATAGTGAATCTGCCCCCTTCCCAGCCAGTTCCATTTTTAAAAGCACTAAAGTGAAACCTCCAGAAAGGACAGCAGCGCTGCCATAGACAGCCGCAAATAATCCCTTCTTAAAAACAAAACTGAAAAACAATCTAATTAATTTACAAAATGCAGTATGCCAAGAGTGCAATAAAAATCCACCCCACTTAGTGTCCACTCATGTTTCAGTAGAACAGAGCATCAGCAAAGTGCTGAATTAAGTTATAAGGCAAAACTACGGTGCATAATTCTCAGACACTCAAATATAACTCCGCAGTAGGGACAATTGAGGTAAAGTGATTCCTAGTGTAACATTCTCCTTGATATCTAATTGGTGCATAGTCCAAGCTATTAGGACCATGTCTATGAAATTCTTAGTGAGCAAGGAAGCATAGGCTGTCTAGGATGCAGGTGGTTGAGACCAGAGTGGTAGCAGAGAATGTTGTGAAGATGTTGGACCATGGATCTATTTTGAAGATAGAGCCAGCAGCAGGATGTGCTGACAAGTTGATACAGGTGATGAGAAAGACAAAGGCATACGGGATGACTCCAAGGGTGTTTCAGTTTTGAACAATGGGAGTTGGAGTTGCAGAAAAAGAAAGCTATGAGGGAAGATTTGTTGGGAGAAGGAAATCTGTTTTTTTTTTTTTTTTCCAGTACAGGAATTGAACTCATGACCTTCTGCTTGCCAGGCAGGCGCTGTGCCGTTGAGCTAAATCCCCAGGCCCTGGGAGAAGGAAATCTGGTGGGACCGGCTGAGTGTGAAATATCCACTGTACTTCTAAGTAGAGGACTATATAGGCAGTTGAATATATGAAGAAGAGCAACGTTACTGTGTGGCCTCTTGGTTGCAGGAACTTCCTCTTCATTTTCCCCACTTAATTCCACAGCAGTCTATGTGTTAGATTTTTACCTTTCTGTTGTTTCAACATGCAGTAGGCAAATACTGAGTTTCAAAGAATTTGAATACCTTGCTTGAGGTTACACATTTGATAGATGGAGAAGCTGGAATTCAAATCCAGATTGCCTAAGGTCAAGCCCAGTCCATTCTATTTTTGCTAAACTGTACTTCTCCCAGAAACTGCTGTGTGTGGGATTTTTTTTGCAATTTAGAGAAGAATTTATTTACTTTTATTAAATAAAATATAGGTTACATGTTCTAGAAGTTCCAAGTAACAGTGGCTTAAACAAAACCACTGAAGCTCTTTCTTTCACATAGAACATGTTGGATCAGGCAATGCAGAACTCCCCCAGCTGTGCTACACGGCTTCACTTCAGGACCCAGGGGTCCTGGTTTTCTTAGTCCATCTTCCTCCTGCTATTGGCCTACTCGGAATGCATGGAAATAGCAGGGTGCCATGATCATAATCCATGTGCTGGGATACAGGAAGGGAGAGAAAGAAATCTAATAGGAAAAATATAACCATCATTTCAATTCACATTTTGTGGGCCAAAAGTGAATTCTATGCCACCCCTAACCTCATGACTGGATGGCAAATATCTTTATTCTGAGCATCCAAAATTTCATGTGAAAAATTAGAGTTTCTAAAACTCTGTGAGAGAAGGAAAGAATAGGAATCAGAAGATAGCAAGCATTGTTGCTGTGCTCCTCGCTACAGCTGGACTAACTCACATTAATATCTTCAGGGAAATGCCTAGGAAACAGGTGTGCTTTATGTAGATTTGAATGTGAAAATGTGATAAAAATTCCAATTGATATGTAAATTTGGAAAATGTCAATTATTTCAGGTAAAATGCAAGGAAGTACGATATTTTAAAGGATGTAAACTAAGCAAGTTGTAAGCTATGTCTGCATAGTTGCACATGGACACAACCTTAGCTGATGAACAAATACCCATCTTTTTTGGCCAGGATGAGTCAGGAATGATTTGAATTTTGAAGTATCAGATCCTTTCAGCAGTGTATCTGTTACATACACTGTGACTGTCGCAAAATTCTAATTTTCCTTTCCATAAGCCAATAGCCAGTCTTCTTTTACAGTGAAGCAGCTCTTGTCAAAATGGCTGCTCCTTCTCAAATCAAACTGCCAGTTTTAGAAAGATGGGGTCAAACAAAATGAGATCACTTCCTCTTCTCTCTTCTTCTGTTATTAATTAGAATGATAATGAGAGCAATGATCTGAAGGAGTGAAAGAAAATATAGGAATGTAAATCCCGAATTTACATTTCTAGCTAAGACTCCTACCCAATTCACATATATAATTGTCTTCATTCGGAAGTCTCATAGATATTATACTGTAAAAATGCCCAAAAGAGAATCCTTACATGTTTACTCTGCACAGTGTACCCATCTCAATTAATGGCATATACTAAATGATAGATAAACAGTAGCTATCACTAGCTCATGTTATCCATCTAGATCAATAAACTAGTATTAAAATTGCAATAGGTAGTAAAGCCTAAATGTCTGCTTTTCAGATTTTACTTTTTATTAGTACGTGTTTGCATTGTATAAAAATTACATTGTTTGTGGATAATTGGTGTAGGTAACACATCTCAATTCTCTTTTCATCTCCCCCCATCTTTATTCCCTTCCCATTTGAACAAAATATCTACCTCTATTGCCTACATTTTATTTTGCTCTTTATTTATATTTTGAGTTTTGCATATGAAAAAAACCTTGGAATATTTAAGCTTCTGGTATATGTCACTTAACATTGTGGCCTGAAGTTGCAGCAATTGTCCTACAAGTGGATCAAGTTTTTCTCTCCTTATGGCAGAGTAGTGTGCTATAGTGTATACATACTACATTTTCTTTGCTCATGCATTCATCGATGAGCATCAGGTCGCTTCCAAGATTTAGCTATGAGGAATTGTGTTGCATTAGCACAATATGATACCTTTAACTCTTGGAAAGGTATGTAGAAGAGATATAGCTGTATCAAATGTAATTTCTGTTTTTAGATTATGAAGAATTGTCACAGTGATTTCCATAATGGTTGCAACAATTTATATATTACCAACAATTTAGAAGTGTTCTTTCCCGGCAGGCTTGCCAGCGTTTGTTATTATTTGTTATCTTGATGACAACCATTCTCTCTGGAGTGAGATGAAATCTCAGTGTTCGAATTTGCATTTCTCAAATGGCCAGCAATGTTGAACATCTTCCACATATTTAATGGACATTTTTACTTGGTCTATTGAAAAATGTCTATTCATTTCAGTTGCCTATCTTTTGATTGGGTCTTTTATTTTGATGGGTCTAATTTTTTGAGTTCTTTATATATTCTAGATATTAATCTTCTGAGGAATAACTGGTAAAAGTTTTCCCATCCTGTAGACTAGCTCTTCACTATGTTGGTCGTTTCCTTCATGGGGCAGATTTTTAGTTTGATATGATCTTATGCGTTGATTCCTGGTACTATTTTTTTTGTCACTGAGGTTGTGTTCAGAAATTCCTTGCTTATGCTTATATCTCCAAGAATTTTACTTATTTTGTCTTCCAGGTGATTAAATGTTTCTATTTTAACATTTAGATCTTTGATCCATATGGATTTTAGTTTAGTGCATGGTGAGAGATATGGGTCTAAATAAATCTGCTGCATGTAGATAGCCAATTTAGTACCATTTACTGAAGAAATATCTTTCCTCCAGTGTATGCTTTCAGAACGTTTGTGAAACATCAAAGAGCTAAATGTGGCTGGAGCTGTTGATGCATCCTCTATTCTGTTCTACTGATCCATAAATTTTGCTTACTTTTAACTGTACCTTTGTAATATAACTTCAAGTCCAAGATTTTGATATTTCCCATGTTGCTCTTCTTACCCAAGATTACTTTCTCTTTTGTTTCCACATGAATTTTAACATGAATTAGGATTTTCTCTAGTTCTATGAAGAATGCTGTTTGTATTGTGATTGGGGTTGCATTAAATATGTGTATCAGTTTTCAAACTATGGCCATATTTACTATACTTGTTCTACCTATCCAAGAACAGAGGATGTCTGTCAATTTTTGTAATGTCCTCTTCAATGTCCTTTTCTAGACTACTACAGATTTCACTGTAGAGGTCTTTAAAATCCCTAGGTTAATTCCTGAGAATTTAATTTGTTTGGATGCTTTGGGAATGGTATTATTTTCCAAATTTCTTTCTCAGTTAGTTCATTTTTGGTAAACAAGAACAGTGTTGTCTTTTCTGTTGATTTTATATTTTTACTATATTGCTGAATTTGGTTATTAACTCTAGGAGTCATTTGATGGAATTTTTGGGTCTGCTATGTAGAGGATCATACGATCTGCAAATAATTATAATTTGTCTTTTTGGATATGTATCCCTTTAATTTCTTTCTCTTGTCTGATTGCTTTGGGTAATGTTTTTAGTGCAATGTTGAATAAAGATCATGCTAGTGGACATTCTTGTCTTGTTCCTGATTTTAGAGGAAAAGCTGAATAATATGACTTTGGCAGAGTCTGCCATAAATGACTTTTATGATATTGGGATAAAGTCCTTCTATACCTTCTTCTTTGGAGTTTTTTCCCATGAATGGGTGTAGGATTTTTTCAAAGACTTTTTCTGCATCTATTGAGATAATTGTCTGGTTTTTTTTCCTTCTTTCTGTTTATGTGATGTATTACATTTATTGGTTTGTGTATCTTGAATTATTCTTGCATCCTTCAGATGAAGCCTGCTTGGCCATGATGTATGCTCCTTTTCATGACTCATTGCAATCTGCTTGCTGGTATGTTGTTGAGGATTTCTTTTATGGTTGGAACTTTGTCTGTCTGGAATTAGGGAAATGCTAGCTTTATATCCTTTGGAGTAAATTTGGGAGTATTCCTCCCTTTCAATTTCATTAAAAAATTTGAGCAGTGTTATCATTGGATAGCTTCCTTGAAGTTCTTATAGAATTTATAAGTGAATCCATCAGTTCCTGTACTTTTCTTAGTTGTTAAATGTTTTATTACTGTTTCTATTGCATTGCCTGTTATCAGATTATTTGGGGTTTTTATATCTTCTTGATTCAGTTCTAATAATTTATATGCATCTGATAATCTATCCATTTCTTCTGGATTCTCCCAGTTATTGGCACATAGGTTTTCAAAATGGTTGTTAATAATATTTTGGATTTCAGCAGTCCATTAGGATTTCACATTTTCATTTCTGAAACCATCTTTTTTTTTTTTTTTTTTCCGGTACCGGGAATCAAACTCATGACCTTGTGCCTGCCAGGCAAGCACTGTGCCGCTGAGCTAAATCCCCAGCCCTACATTTTCATTTCTAAATGCATTGACTAAGGTCTTTCTTTTCTTCAGCAAAATTGGATAAGGGTTTCTGTATTTTTAATACTCATTCAAAGAACCAACTCTTTGGCATACTGATTTTCTTGTTTGTTTTTTAGTCTCCATTTTATTGATTTATGCTCTGATCTTTACAATCTTCTTTCTTCTCCCAGCTTTGTGTTTATACTGTTCTTGTTTTCCCACAGTTTTGAGGTACATCATTAGGTTATTTATTTGGGTTCACTCTGTTTTTCAGATGTGGTCATTCACAGCTATAAATTTTCTTTTTAGGATAGTTTTGATATGTTTTACTGGCATTATTGTTTAATTCTAAAAACTGTTTTATTTTTTCTTTAATTTCTTCTTTGACCAATTGATTGTTCAAGAGTGTGATGCTTAATTTCCATGCATTTGCATAATTTGTGTGGCTGTTTTTGCCAATAAGTTCTAGTGTCATGGTCAAAAATATGCATAGTTGTTGCATTTACTTAAGCATATTTTATTGGCTAGTATGTGGTCAATTTTGGATAAAATTCCATGTGCTGCTGAGAAGAATGTGTACACTGGTGTTCCTGGGTAGAACACTCTGTAGATGTTTATTAGGTTCATTACTTAGAATGTCTTGTTTACGTCTGATAGCTCTTTGTGAATATTTGTTTGCTTGAGCTATTTGTGACAGTGAGATATTAAGTTCCCCCACTAAAATTGTATTTATGTTTATATGATGTTTCATGTCCAATATTACTTGCTTTACAAGATTAGTTGTGCTGTTGTTCAGTGCATATATGTTAATAATTATCATCTTTTCCTGTTGAATTTTTCCCTTAACCGATACAGAGCGACCTTTTTTGCATCTTCTGATCAGGTTTTTGGCTTGAAATCCACTTTGTCTGAAAATAGGACACATATTCCTTGTTTTGGGGTTCCTGTTGCATGTAATATTGTTTTCCTATGGTTATTATTCTATGAATTTCTTCTGAATAAATGTTTTTTGTATATAGTATACAATTGGATTTTGTTTCTTGACTCTTTCTGCCAGTTTGTGTCTTTTGATTGGAAAATAGGGACCATTTAATTAAGAATTAATACTGAAAGGTATTGATTTATTCCTGTCATTGCTTCATTTTCTTGTTACAAATTTCTTTTTCTGTCTTCTACTCAACTGCTCACCAAACCTGGTCTGTTTAATATTTTGAGATTTTTCATTTTATTGTCTCTTTGTAGAATATGCTTGAGAATGTTTTGGAGGCTTGGCTTGGTGGTCATGGATTTCTTCAAATGCTTTTCATCATGAAAATACTTTATTTCTCAATCAACTTTGTAAGATAGTCCTCCAGAATATATCAGTTTGAGTTGGAAGGTATTTTTGTGTTTTTATTTTTGTTTGTTTGTTTTTTAGGGATTGAAAAACCAAACTGTATGTACTACTAGCTTTTAAAGTTTGTGTAGGAAAGTCTGCTGCTATTCTAATGGCTTTATCTTTAAAGTGATTTGTTACTTTCTCTAAAAGCTTTTAAAATTCTGTTCTCTTGTTGAATTTCTCAAATTTTGATTATGACATACTGTGGAGAGTTTCTTTCTTTGATCATGGCAGTTTAAGGTTCTATATGCCTCACCTATTTGTATGTTAAATTCTTTTCTAGTACTTGGAAAGTTTTCTACTGTATGTCAATAAACAGGTTATTTATGCCATTTGTACTGTCTTCTGATTTTTCACTAATTACAATTAATCTTAGATTATGCTTCTTTATGTCATCTAGCACCTGATTCATTTTTCATATTCTTGTGTTTTTAAATATCTCTTATCATTTAGTCACCAATATCTGCCCTGTCTTCTAGTTCTGACAATCTTTCCTCACATTGGTTACACTGCTCAGATTTTGAATAGAATTTTTTAATCTTAACTTCTATTTGGTATCTTTTTATGGACTCTGGTTCTTTTCCCTGCTAGGCATTCATTTTGTTTAGGTCAGCTAGCTTTTTGGTAGTGATTTCCCTAGACTTGCTAATTTTTTTTAGGTCCATTATCTGTTTACTTATAGCTTCTTTATACTCAGACCTTATTCATCTTTTGTTTAATATCCTTGGTTATCCTTTTCAATAATTGGGCTGTTAATGTTTTTCCTCAACCTCTATCCCCTTTGGTTGAGCTTTAGGTAGTTGGAAGTTTAGGGAGCCTTTTTTTTTCCTTGTCTTCACATTTTCTTTTACTTACTTGTTTGTGCTGAGGCTTATGGGTTGATTATGGTGGAAGGCTTTGTTGCTAGTATAAGGACCTCATTAGTTAATGTCTGCTTTTCAGTGATTCACTCTGGGTGTGGCTAACTATAGGCCTTTGGCTCTGTTCCTGTATCCTGCTACCTCCATTTATTTGTATGGGGCAGCTGCACTGTATTTAGCCTAGTATCCAGTTCTCTAGGAACGGGCCATAGCATTGTTAGTGAATGAAGCTATCCGGATATTGGCATACAGAGAAAATCAATTAACAGTAACAACTATGTAACCCTGAATATAGTAAAGAAGAGTCATCAACAATAATAGCATCAAAGACAAACTAAATGTAACATACCCTAAGTAGCAATCATGTACTACCTTTAACTAGAGAGAAGAGCTCTGTAATTATACCATGAATGCTAAGACAACCAAATATTGATCTACAGTACATATCTACTGAGTGGAATAACTTTATCTGCACTAGCAGTAGAGTAGTAAAACAACATTAAGATTCATATATCTTAATCATTTTACCAATAAAGATAGAAGGGGTGGAGAACAGAGAATGAGTAAAGAAAAATTTGAAATAATAATCAATGGAAAATGGGAGAGAAGAGTGAGATATGTGATCCTATTTAGAAAAAGGAAGCTAGTAGTATTAGATAAGTTTTAAAAGAAGAAAAAAAAAACACAATTAAAAATAATAAAAACTTAAAAAGGAAAAAAGAAAAACAATAGAGACTAAACCCCAAGACTCCCTCCCCCCAAAATAAACAGTGAAGGAAAATGAAAAGTGGGGAAAAAGAAAAAAACACAGTCAATTAAAAGATTTACTCAGTGTTCTTCAATGAATGCTATTTTTCTAGGCTCTGAAATCCAAGACTTTCTGAAGTCTTGGAATACAGCAGGTCACAATTTTCTCATTGCATATTTTTGGGATAAGTGCTGTGGGTCAGGTCTGTCATTTCTCCCTTGAGTTGGCAACTCTCCAGGACTTTCTTTCTCTCTTCTCTCTCTCTTCTCTCTTTCCTTCTCTCTGATCATCTATGATCAGGTTAACCAGTTGGTTGGCCAGTGATGCCTTTGTTGTTCAACGTGGAGGAGAAACAAAACATATAACAGGCTTGTACTTTGTGGGTGGTCACTGCCAGGGGGCAGAATATGCAGGCCCAAAGTTGGTCAGGGTCAAATGCTGTGCAGGCTGGGGCAGTGGATGGAGGTATCCTCCCTCCAGTTCCTCCTAACCTGCCACACCAGACTGCTGCTTGCTGGCTAGGTGCCTGCTTTAAGAGGGTGAAAAACAGATGAAAATGAGGTCAGGAAAATTAAATGAGTTTGAGTAACCCAACTTTTTACCATAATGTTTATGGAATTATGAGATACTTCAAATATAGGAAATAAAGGAAGTTTATTTAATAAAGGGAGTTTATAATAAAGGGTTTACATTTCCCCCAATGCTTCAGACAGTGGGGCTTTCCCAAATGTGGCTAGATCTATAGTGCATGATGCTGGGATTAAAGATGTGTGATTACTAAATCAGTCCACTGATTGTTTGGTATAGTTCTGGGTAGGACTAAGGGAACCTTACTCTGTGCAAGATGTAAGGAGCAGAAAAAGGGTCACCGTCACTTGCAGCTTTCTGCCTCGCCTACTTCTGCCTCTGCCTGCCATGAACTGTTTCTCCTCTGTGATGCTCCTCTGCCATGCCAGCCTGCCCTGGAGCAGCTGACTACGGACTGAAACCTCTACAAACTGTGAATCAGATAAACCTTTACTCTTTTAACTCTGGGTTTCATGTATTTTGTCTGCACTATGAAAAAAGTTACTAAGACAGGAAGTACATAGCTAAGGTTCATGTACCTACCACAAAGTTGTTACACCAGCAATATTGTAGCAAAGTATTTTATTTTAAGGGGGAAAAAAAGTTCCTTATGGTCACATTCCCATTATCATTCTTTTCTCATGGGTGAATTTAGTGTGTAACCTACACATTTGTTTTTATACTTTGAGATATACATGCACTTAAACAGATATATATTACACATAGTAGAATATGCAAGTGTATAAAGTACATAGTGCTTTGCTGTTACATGCTTTTATGTTTTTGCTACTACATATTTTCAAGTTCCATGAAAAAATCCTCATAATGTATCTATTAATCTTTCTCACAACATTAACTTTTGTGATCTATTGATTCTAGTCCACATAGGTAGTCCTGCATAGCAGGGGACAGCATACTTTTTCTGAAAAGGGCTGACAATAAAACGCCCTGCAGACTCTATCACATCTACTTTTTTTTTTTTTTGGTTTTTCTCCGGTACCGGGAACCGAACTCACGACCTTCCACTTGCCAAGCAGGCGCTTTTGCCGCTGAGCTAAATCCCCAGCCCTATCACATCTACTTAACTCTGCTGTTATAGTGCATGACCAGCCATGGCAGGTAGATATGGCTGTTTTCCAATAAAACTGTGCCTGCAAAAACCAACAATGTGCCAAATCTGGCCCTTGGGATACAATGACCAGATCTTGTTGTATAGTAATTTCATTGGAAGAATATGCCACAATTGATTTTTTGTTTCATCATGATGGTTAATTTTAGATGTCAACTTGATTAAATTGAGGGATATTTGGGTAGTAAAGCATTATTTCTGGGCATATCTGTGAGTGTACTGCTAGAAGACACTAGAATTTTAACCAGTGGGCTGAGAAAAGATCTGTCTTCAATGTGGGTAGGCACCATCCAATAGGCTGAGAGCTCAGATGGAACAAACAGGCAGAGGAAATGTGAATTTGCTGTGTGTCTTCTGCAGGTGGGATGCCCTTTTTCCCTACCCTTGGAGATCATACCTCAAGTTCTCCTGCTTCTGGACTCCAGGCTTGCACCAGAAGTGTCCCTGAGTTCTCAGGTTTTCAGTCTAATAGAGGATTAGACCATCAGCTTCCCAGATGTGAGACTTAGCTTAGACTTTGAGCTACATAACCAGTTTCTTTCATTCTTCAGGTTTCAGACAGCCAGCTGTGGGACCTCCTGCCCTAACAATCACGAGAACCAATTCTTAAAATTATCTATGTATCTATCTATCCATCAATTAATCAATCATCTCCTGTTGATTCTGTCTCTTTACAGAATACACATGGCAATGAACATTGAGGTCCTCAATCATTTTTTCTCTAAATCACTTAATACTACAGAAAAAAATCTTGGGCATATTTCCTGTAGTCCTGTGTGAGAAATTCTTTAGGTCAGTGCCTTTTCGCCTGTAATGTGCTTATGAATCACCTGCAGATCTTGCAAAGTCATCTACTCTGTTAGTCTAACAGGCTCCTACATAAGCAGAAGCTACAGGTCTATGTACCATATTTGAAGAAGCACACTGGACTATAGGACTAGAAATGAAATTGCTCAAAATTATTAAATATTGACAAACTGCTTCTCCAGGTGTTTAAACCTTTCAACCCCAGCATCAGTACAGTATATGCCGGTTTTAATTACTATACATTCTTGTCAGTAGTGGAATTTTCAGCCTTTTTACATGTCAGCAATTTGAAGAACATGAAATTGTACCTTGTTTAAATTTCTGCTTTTCTGATAACTTGAACATCTTTTTATATGTTTGTTATGTTGTGGTCTTGCTCTTCTGTATATACATATCTTGCTTATTTTTTGTTTTCCTTATTGGTCTGTATGAATGCTTTTCAAATTCTGCACATTGATATTTTGCTGCTGTGTTTTTTGCAAATATTTTCTCCAGTTTGTTTCTTCCTTTTAATGTTGACCTGATTGTACATAATATCTTAATTTTAATATGCTATAATTAAACAATTTTTCCTTTATTGTTGGCATTTTAGAACTTTGCTTTAGAATTTCTTCCTAAGCCCCAAAGCCAAGAAGAGGTTTCTCTCATTCTTTTCTCTAAATATTGCAAAGTGGGGCTTTGGGGGCATATATATGTTAACTGGCAGAACCGATGTTTTGTCTTCATGGAAAATCCATCCTCCAGCATCATTTAATGAGTAGCTCATCTCTTCCGCACTACCTCGGAATGTTGTGGTCATTGTCTCTATTATATATACATGTGTTTAGGTGCTCTGTTCTGATTTTTTATTGCTTTGCGTATCTATGACACTGTCTTATTTACTGCAGCTTTATAAATTTTTATTTTTGATAAGGTGCCTTCCTCAAAATAGGTGCCTTCCTTTAAATTTTTACTTTTTAGCTCTTTTGTCAACTACAAATACATGCAGGGAAGTTCTCATGACTACATATAGGTACAACTCAATAAGATTTTAAGGACTGAAGATATTTATAAAACAAGCAGGTAAATTAAGAAAAAGAAGTTTTCTAGCATCTCAAAAGGTCTCATCATGCCCACTATTTCTCACTAATATCTCACTCCAGAAGGAAACAATAGCATGAATCTAATATGACTATAGAAATTAGTCGTATATTGATTATTTTAGTGTTTTGTGTCAATAGAAATATAAAGGCTATATATTTTTGAATCTGGTATTTACTATTGACTAATTTCTAGTTCTCAACTATTATCAATCATGCACTATGAGCACACTTATACATGTCTTGGAGTGAACATAAAGATGTATTTTTTTGTTACTCTAAGTATGGTGTGAACAAGTCTTGGTCTACAAACATTTGTATCCTTGGGGCTGGGGATTTAGCTCAGCGGCAAAAGCGCCTGCCTGGCAAGTGCAAGGTCATGAGTTCGGTTCCCGTACCGGAGAAAAACCAAAAAAAACAAAACAAAAAAAAACATTTGTATCCTTGAACTACACTGAGGTCATTAAGAGTAAATATTTAGAAACCTTTAAGGCAATTTGATACAGTATTTTTAACCTTTATTAAATCTGATAATTTGTAAACATTGAAAGTTTTTAATTTTTCATTTTAGTTTTCAGACAATTCATTTTTATTGTATTTACAAAATAGATGGAAATGAACAATAATAACTAGAACAACAAAACCTAGTCCTTTATGAAGACACTTTGAGAAATACTGTTCCAAAATATAAATAGAGAATGTTCATTTTCAAATCGAATGTAAAGATTTCTTCCTAACGTTCCCTGATTGTTGTTGGTGAAATAGAAAGTGTCCTCTGTAGCCTGGTCTTTAGTGAAGTCACAATGTACATTTCTTATCATTTTGTGAATTTTGTCTGAAGTACGTTGTTTGACTAATAACATCTAAATTTTTTATCATGCAATTTATATTAGTGAAATAGTGAGAAATACTTTCATATATGGACATATATTCATTAGTATAAATCACATATGCATTTACTATACTTAACTATTAGGTACATTATATGACAGGTATGAAAAATAAAAATTGGAAAGGTTCAGTTTAAAAGATAAATGTATGTGCAACTGGACTTTTTCCTCCTGTCCCCTTAGCGGGTATATACTCCTACTTTGGAGATTTCTGCTCTCAATCTTTTTCTGGAAAGACATAAACAAAATAGTCTTAATTATTGCAGCACCAAGCCTCCACTGAAGCTACTGACTCTGGCTTTACAGTGTAAAAGCCGGCAAGGATGACACATTAAAAAATGGGTATGGCTATATTTCACGAAACTATGAAAACCAGTAGCAAGCCAGATGTGTCCCAAGAGGCAAAGTTTGCCAACCTCTGCTCTAGACTATACAGAAAAGTAAAACCTAATAGTAATTTTCTTTTAAAAATACTATCTGCTTTACAAGGAGAAACAAGGAAAATTAAAATTAATCTTTCCTTCCTTTCTTCTTTCCTTTTTCCCTTCAGTTTTGCAAATAAAGTCATTTTATGGATGGAGAAACCAAGGCTCAGTGCGATGACTTTCCAAATCAGCTCAGTTAGGAAATTTTGCTGTATGTACTGCATTTCATGCTTATTACCACACCACCTTGTATTTATTATAAAGTTATTGTATTTAATAACAACTGTATTAAGTTGTTTTACTGATTAAGAACATGCTAAGCCTGCAAATTGTGGTGTCCTATGGTTCACTTCCCCCCCTTAGATATTGTATCATTTCATTCAAAAATACTGTATTGCACATTGGGCTCAGAAAGCTTAGCAGAATCATTTCTGACTAGTTCAATGGCTACAAGATCTTAAAAAGACATATTTAAAAAAAAAAAAAAAGAACACCACCCAATTGCTTTCAGGAAAGCCTTGAAAAATTGGCAGGAATTCAGATTACAAGCAGAAGATACTCTCAAGGGTTGCATTTCAGTAACTGTACTGAGTATTAATGATCCACTCAAGTGTTTAAACATGCACAGTTGATACATTATGCAAACAATACCCTGGCCAACAGCATGCAGGAGGCTTTCATACACACTACTCTTAAGAAACAAAACAATGGTTAATTCATGGCCAAGCACACAACTAATGTGAACAGTAAATAAATCTTGCCTGGGGACTCAGCAGATCAAGCAGGATGCTGCTACTTTGGATGTGCTCAAGGACACGGACTAGCATCTCTTCATTTGTTCTGCCTCTGCACACAGCACAAGGCCTACCACGGAAGGGGAAGGAAGTGCTTGTGGTTTGAATGAATGTATGAATTACACAGCTGTAAAAAGGGACCGGCTCTTCTACAGAGAATTCTTAAAGTTGTTCTCAAAACTGTCACCTTTTCATTGCTTCTGTTTCATTCAGACTACTGAAAATAAAAGAGGGAATATTATGAGATTAATCTTTTGAAGAACGATAAGATTGTAAAAGAAAAAACCTGATAGCCAAAGACACATAATTATTCATCTAATACTGTATATATTCTGGCAAAGAGTTTACTAATAGACAAAATTTATAAATTTTTTTCCACATTTCAATAGTATCTTTTCAAAAACACAAACTCATTCTAAATTTTATTCTGACATCAGATTTCTAAATTTATCTTAGCTTTAAAGCTAAAACTAAAAGGCTTTCCTTTACAAATTTATATAGCAAATTTCAAGGGGACAGGAAAATAGAATTCATGGGTGATCCATCCCCAAATAGCTTACTGACGTTTCTGCTAGGGTACTCATTTTCACCCTTGTGTGACCCTGCACAACTTCCCAGTGAGAATTGATTTAGAGTGATTAGGAAGAGGAATGATGCTCTTCCTTATCCCTCAATCCCTCTACCTCTGGTATTTTCTTGACATTTCTCTTAATAAGATACCCACAACTTATATTCCATAAAAATTTTAAAACTCAAATATTACTGAAAGTGAAAAAATAAAACTATTGACTTAAATTCACACTAAGATGTAAATAGCTTACCAGTTCTTTTCTAAAGAGTAGGTGCTAATGGCTACTGGCTCCTTGGAGAGAAAAATGCACTAGGGAAAAATAAAACAAATATTGCCTAATTTAAATTGAACTGCTTGAGGCATCTCTGCTTTTGAATTTAGTACAAATTTCTCCCAGATCAACTCCCAGAGATTTTTTTCCTAGCATTTATAATTCCAACCACCCACAGGGACAATTCACCACCTGAGCCTTAGCTAACCAGCCTTCTGCAATCTTTTTTCTCAGTTTCCTTTTGTGCCCCCAGAAGTCATATCACCAAATACATTTCTGGTTTTATACCCTGCATGTCTTAACAAAGCAGCGGTGGATGGGATAAAATACTAGACAAGAGTCTTTTTAGATAGCTGTGGCCTTACTGACTAGTAAAGAACTCATGCTTTCCCTAAAGACACCTGGGAATGGACTCTGAGATGGCAAACAAGAGTTTTATCAAATAGTACTCTTGAAATCAACCCCTGGAGTGGCTGAGGATGCAGGTATGGGATGCTAGAGAGGTAGAACTATCATGTGGTTAAAGCAAACATCTCAGCTCATCCAACATTTGTCTCCAACAGGGAGATTTGGAGCTGAGATGGCCTTTCTAATGATCCTGACTTGAGAGCAGAAAGTGAGATCTTTATAAGCCAGCACTGATCATCACTGCATGGAGTCTGTGCCCGCAAAGGACATCATCCTGGTCAAGGCACTCCTCACCTGAGGTAAATCCCAGAGAAGGTGATCAGCTAAGGGCCAAGCGCAGGCTTAGGAAAGGTGAAAATGGTTTGTTAATTTGTTAGAAACTTCACCAGGCTCTGTTCTTCTTTTCAGAAAATCATGTCACTCACAGTCATGTTGCCCATAGTTTTTTACTTGCTAATTCAGAACATTTGGACCAATTTGCATCTGTAACTGCCACATTCATGATGCCTGTGAGCATCTGCCTGCTTTGCTAAGCTTTCTGTTAGTTCCCTTTTATGTGTGTAACAGTAGTAATGTTCACATAAATTTCATATCAGGGTAGTAAAGGACACATTGCAAAATATTTTGTGTGAAAAGACAGCGTTATATCTAAAACAGCAATTCAGGATGGAACCTTGCCCTAGGGTCACCCTTAATCCTGTCTGCTCATTAACATCACCTAGGAAGTTGTAAAATATTCTGATGTCCAGGCCAGACCCCAGGCCAATTATATTGGGACCTCTGGAGGTAAAATCCAAACATCATTATTTTTGAAACTCTCCAAGGGTTTGCAACATATAATATAAAGTTGAAAAATCAGTTCTTCTGTATAGCGAATATGAAACTTTAGTGTACCTCACAGTGACCTGGAAATTATTCACCACAGATGGCTGATCCCCACCCCTGGAGTTTCTAATTCATTTGCTCTGGAATTGTAATCAGGTCCCATACTGATACTCCTGGTCCAGGGACTCTGAGAGGCTTTGATACCTCACCAAAGTCTCACCACATTTAGCAATTCCTCCTTGTCCCTGGCCCCACAGCCACAACAAACATTTTGGAAAATCTCCCCTTCATCCACTCTGGCAGACCCTTTCCTCTCTATGCAACCATTTTGAAATGCCACAGTTCCGCAGGTGCTTGTTACTTGGGGAGATGGAAGAAAATGTGGATGACCTCAACTTCTTCCATGACTGTTTCATGTTCTTGGCCTTGGATTTCTTGGTCATTACTGATAGGATTTTAGAGATTACAGGACTACAAACATTCTTTTGAGACAGGAAGCTAACGGCTTCTACTGCACATTTAATCCAAAAATTTATATTAGAAACCAAATATACTCAATTACGGCTTTTCATTCTTGCTGGCTTCTCTTCGTTGTTATTGTTGTTTTTACCCTGAGTGGGCCAGAGACAGCAGTTCAGGTTCTAGAAATTCATTTCGTTTGTTTAAGTTCAAATTAAGCAATCAATAAGTAAATGCCAAGATGGGCAGCAGTAATTTGGCCACAGCCCTTGCTTGGTTCTCCTAAAATCAGGGTTTTTCACAGAAGGGTTTAAAATAGGGCTTATTTAACCATGGATAGAGATTTTTTTGAAACTCATGCGATTATTCAGATTTTCAGCTACAACAACTAAAACTAAAAAAGGAAGTTTGGTAATTAAGATAAAAATTAACTTTCCTTTTTTTAGAGAGCCTGATGACCACAGAAAAGGCCCTCATTTTTTTCTAGTAAACCAAAATTTTCTCACAATTTTTAAGCTTTACCAAGATTAATAATCTAAAGATATCGGCTTCTGTTGAAGTGAATATCGAGATTTATTGACCTGTGGAGTAAATATTAACAGAGGTGAAACTGAGGTTAATAACAAACCTCGAGGGATAATGCATCTTCATCTTTGTGGAAATAAAAAGTCAACTCATACATTCAAAAACCTCTTTAACCAAAAACCTCTGGAATCTCTTTGCTGTGACAAAGTGTTTCAATATATGGCTGAATTTCCATTTATATTAACATTCTTTGGGTATTGAGGCAGCCAGAAAAGCAAAACATTAATCACTCCCTCTAGGCAGCCAATCAGATGGCAGTTACTTATTTACATATGAAATTTGATTGGAAGACGGATTCTAAGTAGCATCTCACTTGTTTTAAATTCCCTAATTTAGGCAGAACATTGATTTAACTTACACTAATATTCAGCCACCCAACAAACCCATCTTTTTACCTTACATAAAATAAAACTATCCATCCCACTAACTTCATTCAAATCTAAATAAATATGCTTATTGTCATCAACAAAATTTTATAAACTAATGTTTATTAAAAATTAATTTTTAAAAAGAAACAGAAATTTATATGAATAAAAATAAGAGATTTCTGAGCTATGGTACTAGAAGGCCAGTGCTGGAATTCTGTCTCTAGTATTCATTTGCTCTGTGACATTAGCCAAGTCACTTGACTACTCTGTGCCTCAATTTCCACATTTGTAAAGTTAAAGTAACAATAGCACTTATGTCCCAAGGTTATTGTGAAGATTAAATGCATTAGGACTTCTAGAGACTTTAGTATATCTTCAGAGCATAATGAGGACTAAATACTTATTCCTTAAAAAGTTCTAGGGAAAAGAGATCTTTAAGATCATGTGGCTGGAAGTCTCAAATCTTTAGTTTTTTCATGGGTAGCCTGTGTCATTAAAACTGTTAAGCGTTAATACTATTGGTGTTCATTTAAATTTAAATTCAGTTGCCACCATTAGAAGCTCAGGAGATTCCATATAGAATAATAGGACATACTGCTTTTCTTAAAACTTCAGAAGACACAGCCACACTGAACTCAGGTTCTCAGACACCAAAAGTCATGTGGTATGAAGGGACAGCTGGCTGCCTGCCCAGAAAGGTCAGGTGCTTTTGCCCATTTCACAAGGTCACGCTCATCACTGGCCGCAATCCCCACCACTATTACTCCGCACACAGCGGCTGGGTTAGCTGCAGCCATTATCCTGTTAACACTACTGCTGTCCTTACAGTAGAATAAGCATCAAAGAAAGCTATCCTCACACCCAGGTCTTTCAGAAATGGGAAAAACACTCACAGACAAAACCTTGAGAGAGCCACGTTTCAAGGAAAAGCTGAGCCAGACATGCTTGTTTACAACATAAATGGCATTTTTGGGTTTAACATATCAACAAAGTAGTGAAAGAATGTATGCCAGGCATGGTGGCACATGCAGTAATCTCAGAACTCAGGAGGCTAAGGCAGGAGGCTTGTTGCAAGTTTGAGGCCAGCCTGGGCTACATAGTAAGTACAGGGGCAGCCTGAACTGTACAGTGAGACCGTGTCTCAAAAAGCCAAAAAACAGAATACAGCTCAAGCCTCCCTTAGGAAAATATATCTTGAGAACCTTGGCTGTTATGTGGAAAAGATTCCTGATGCAAAGCTTGATGATTTGTAAAAGAGATTGAAATTTCAACAGCTATTTTTATGAATGGGAAGAAAATAAGTGGCAATGCTACGATTTTCAGTAATGTATACTTCTTACATTTGTATTATGTCTCCATGTAGGTATTTGTATTTTTGACCCTTGATGTAAGCCAACTTATTGCACAGATGGAGAAAGTGAAGCCAGAGAAGTCAGGGACTTGACTAATGGTACGTAACAAGTAGAGGCAGAGAGAAGATCGCGCCTATCGTTCAGATACACACAAGGGGCTTCCAGCATGTGCTTTCATGATGAGACCCAAAAGGAACACACACCCTCATGTGAATTGAATCCCAAGCTTGTCACCTTTTAATGGACCATATAAATTCTTAAGGTCTCTGACCCCCAGCTTTCTGGTTGAAAATGTTAATCCTTATGCCGGAATTATAATTGTACACAGTGTTTTCCAGCCAGAGTAAAATAATGATCTACTGGCTCCTGGGTCAATAGACAATGTACACGAAGTTAATACTCATCCAAGACCTTTATGTTAAGGGTGGAAATACAAAGCCAACATGCAGTAAAGATACATGTGATGACATTGTAGGGATAGGTAGGGAGAAACCCGCAGCACGGGGCATGACCTCGGTGGCTCGCGTAATAGATATAACCGCAGCTTACTGATGACATGATGTATTGGAGAAGGCTGTCCTTTGGGGACCTTTGTATACTTTTTATGTGCTCATAGCCCCTGTGAACCGTGGCTCACTCCAAAAAGGCTAAGCTCCTGATTGTACCAATCAGAGAAATAGTTATTTTTAGAAACTCAGCTTACCCCTATAATATGGGCAAGGCGAGGACCCCGTGCTTGCTGAGAAACTCACCATGAGCTTCTTTCTCCCCGCCACACAGTTTGCTTGCTACGTAGCAGAACGCACCCCCAACCCCCACCCGCAACACGCACCCACCTCGCCCCACTCCCATTCCCACCCCCACCTTTTGCAATATTATCGGCAAAACTTTTACATTACTTCATTCTCGTTATGAGTTTCTCATTCCGCTCCAAAGAGACTTTCAGTTCTGAGTCAGCCTCACTTCACCTCCTGCATTCCTGCCTGGCGGGAGAGAGGAAACTTGGAAGCAGAGGGTCTCTTCACAGGAGAACTCCAGGCCCCACACTTCCACCTGATGCAACAACATGAAATCTCATCATGTGCTGGAAACTTCCCCATTTTCTTATCTCAGTACAGTTAAAATGATCTTCATGTCTTTTTACGAAAGTGCAACATTGCTTCATTCCGCTCACTTTTCTTAGCCAAGTCTTTGATTCACCTTGATTTTAAGGTTACACCTTGGTACTTGACTTCTTTGAAACTCAAATTTGGTAATCAGTGCATTATGACCTGAAAATTTGGTACTCAATAGGCAGACTAGAACTTGGTGGTCTCGAGCACTTCTTGGCTTGATTCCCTTTCTGGCCAAAACAATTTGTTTTGTGATTATTCATCATGCCTCCTGGAACAAATTAACAGTGACTACCAAGGTCCTGAGATATTATTTCATTTTTCTTTTGATTCTGTGAGCCCACTAGTCAGATACCTTTAGAAAGATTACACCTCACATGCCTGAAACTATAAATAGAAGCACTGGACCAAATTAAAAAAAAAAAACTACATCCATCCACATGGCAACATGCACTTTATTAAAGACAAATGCAATAACATTAATTAATCTGAGTGTGATCAAAAAATTCGGTGAACATTTACATTATAAAAACAAACATGGTAAAAGACCCATTCATTAATTCCCCTCCAGGTACTCTCCCTTGCTTGGAAGCCACTTCATTTTTCCTGCACTTTCTGACGCAGTTTTGGAATTCCTCTTTCACGGGTGTTTCTAATTATATTGTCACAGCTGCCTCTATATCCTGAATTGATTAAAAAATATCTACCTTTCATGGTCATTTTGACTTTGAGGAAGAGCCAGAAGCCCCCTCTTCTCAGTTCTGATGAGTAAGATGGATGCAAATCATGTTTCTGTGAGCCCGCTTTTCTGTTTGCCACAGTCAGCAGCACCATCC
>NW_004955430.1:22319752-22413969 GCF_000276665.1 Chinchilla lanigera
CCAGCCCCTAGACTCTTTTTAACAGAACCTATTCTTGCTGGGCCTGGTGACGCACGCCTGTAATCCCAGCACTCAGAATTACGTGCCTAATTTGCCAAGAATCAAGACTACACACAGTATTTTTTCACATATCTGCTATTATTAACCCCAGGTGCTAATGTTTTATACGTCTTTGGTGCTCTTCTTTCAGCCAATGCCTCATATGAAATAAAATTTGTTACTTTATTGCTGTCTTAGTTCCAGAGGAGGGAAGGCTTGCACCAGGAAGCACAACAATGACACCATTGAACTGGAAGCTAAGATTTCCCCCTGGTCATTTTGGTCTCCTCATGCCTCTGAGGAAACAAGCTGAAAAGGGAGTCACAGTGTTGTCAGGGGTAACTGACCCAGATTATCAAGGGGAAATTGGACTACTACTCCACAAATAGAGGAAAGAAAGAATATATGTGGAGTGCAGGAGATCCTTTAGGGAGCCTCTTAGTATTACCACGCCCTGTTATTAAAATCAATGAGAAACTACAACAACGTAATATAGGCACAATGAGAAATGGCCCAGAGCCTTCAGGAGTGAAGGTATGGGTCACTCCACCAGGGAAAGAACCAAGACCTGCTGAGGTGCTTGCTGAAGGCCAAGGGAATACAGAATGGGTAGTGGAAGAAGGTAGTTCTAAATACCAGCTATGACCCTGTGATCAGTTTCAGAAAAGAGGATTGTAATTGTACTATTTCTCCCCTAATATGGTTCTAATGTAATATAATGTTGATAGACTTACCACTGGTCCTTAAGGATTGTTAAACTGTGTTATACTGTTCAAGTTCTGAAATGATAAGAATAACCATCACCCAAGGAAAACTTACCTTCTATTTTGGTAAGGGAATTAATGCATTTATGTTTGTACGTAGGATAGTTATAACACGTTAGGCGTAATTATAAGCATATTTTTGTATCTGGAAACTGGTTTAAAGAAATGTGTCTTACTGCCAAGTTGACAAGGGGTGGAGTGTTATGGTTGATACATTGTACCAACTTGGGGAGTCTAGAGGTTTGGCTAAGTGACTCAACAGTTTTGCCTCTAAGGGTGAAAAGGACACGCCCTTACCCTTCTGGGATATTATTTATTGTGTTAATTTGAGAAGTTTAGAAGGTTGACTATGCAACTCAGAAGGGGTCCAGGGTACTTACTCTTCAGCCTTCTGGTGTTGGCTCTCCGGCCTTCATCCTAGATTCTTCAGCATTCCATTGCAGACCCATCAGCCTTTTGATACGGACTTGCACGGACCCTGCAGTGAACTCCTGGCCCAGGGCTGGGCTCTTCAATCTCCAGCGTGCAGACACCCTCTGCACGCTTCCTCATCCAACTCTGTAGCTGACCATTGTAAGCCAAACTTGTAATTCCTTGTACACTCGTTTATCTTGTATTATATCTGTTCCTCTAGTAAACCCTGACTGATACAAAAGAAGACTTCTACAATGCTTTCAAAGTCAAAGCAGTGTTTTTAGAGGAATTCATAGCAATGTGTCTTCTACTGTAATAATTTTTAAATCATATTTACTATATATTTTGGTCATTCTTCATATCTATTATTTTTTTCATTTGAAAATTTATTCTCCAGTACCTTTTGAATTGGAAGCAAAGTTCTAAACAGAAAATCACAGGACCTGGCTTTCTACAGCCAGAACTTTAAAACTTAAAAGATCCCCTCCAGGGCTTCCAACTGAAAATCGGCAAAAGGCCAGTTCCCAAACAGACGGGGCAACCACAATTAGGCTAATAGTCCCAGTCAGCTGGGCTACTTCAGCTGCAAAACGAGTCACTAAGTATTACCCAGTTTTAACAGAACCTATTCTTGCTGGGCCTGGTGGCGCACGCCTGTGATCACAGCACTCAGGATTATGTGCCTAATTTGCCAAGAATCAAGACGACACACGGTATTTTTTCACATATCTGCTATTATTAACCCCAGGTGCTAATGTTTTATAAGTCTTTGGTGCTCTTCTTTCAGCCAGTGGCTCATATGAAATAAAATTTGTTACTTTATTGCTGATTCTATTTTTGGTAAGGTAGCTGGAGTTTTTTGTATTAACTGATACTCATTTTTATTTGACATTTCACCCCTTTCTCCCCTTCCTCCCGCCTTCAAGGAATAGGAACTTCAACTATTTCATCGAAGGACAAGCAATTGCTACAGGGCCGGAATTACTTAAAGGGTAGAAATCAGACTTTGGCTACGAAAATGCTAATCAAGAACTTTGCTGGTCAGACATCAATAGGGAAAGTCTGAGGGAAAATACCAAGAAGGAGAAATTGTCTTGACAGAGTTAAGAAGAGGAAAAGATGTGAAATGGGGCTTTAAATTGCTAACACAGAGGGCCCTGCACTACTTCCTGAAAGACCTGGGAGACAGCGAGACAAGACAGGGAAGGAGGAATGGGATGGCATAAGGACTCTCAGGGCAGCTGAGATTTCAGGCTTCCCTCAGAATTTCATGCTGCTCATTTGAGGCCACCTGCCACAGAGACCCCCCAAATCAGAGAAAACTTGGGTGTGCTAGAAAAAGACACCTCAGCATGCCCCAGTGTCCCCTAAAGGCAAAGCGGCACCAGCATAGGAACACTCTAGAACTTTTCACACTGGTTCCCCAAGAGATGGCCTGCCGAGCTTCTCAGAGGGGAAACAAATGAGGAAACAAACGCTAGACAGGGAGAGAGGCAAGGGAAAACAGTTGGCTTTTCCTGTGTACCTGTGTTTGTTTCCTGAGACCGCGAGCTGATCAAAGGACAAACTTCAAGCACCAATGTTATTTTGGTATGAAGCTGGCTCAACAGCCCCTGCTGATATCTGGGAATGAATTTAACGCCATTTCAAAAACTATGTCTAAAATCCCCTTACGAAGCCTGTCTCCCCACCTCTGGCTGACCGTTCTAGCCACAAAGAAGGGCTTATCTTTGCCTCCTTCACTTCCTTCATGCTGAACTCATTTTCAAGTTTTTCTCTTCTTCCTACATCTCTGTGGCTGGGGGCTGGGGATTTAGCTCAGCGGCAAAGCACCTGCCTGGCAAGCGCAAGGTCGTGAGTTCGGTTCCCGGTACCGGAGAAAAACAAAAAAACAAACAACAACAACAAAAATAAATAAATAAAAATGTGTACATCTCTGTGGTTGCAAAGTCCTGCCATTGTTGTCGACTGTCATCCCTCTGACCCATTCCCTTCTCTCAGTCTTTCCCACCCCTGCCCTCTCTGCTGGATTTGTGGTGCCTGTCCTCCCACAATCCTGACCTGCCTCCTGGTTCTCATTCTTGTCCTCTGGTCCAGTCTCCAGGTAACCTCCAATCAATAACTCCAACCTGTTCCTGCAATCTGCTTTCAGTTCTACATTGTCCCTTCCCCAGGGCTGTTTCCTCCCATCTCTCTCACCTCCTGCAGCTTCAGGTTTTTCTCTTTTGTCTTCAGCCTCTAAGTCCTGCTTGCACTACACCGTTTTCCTGTGCTGCTCAGTGCTTTGCTTATGTGACCCCTCTGCCCAAAACACCCGCTCCACTCTGTTTTATCACCCTTCTCCCACAGAGCCAATGCTTGCCTCTCCTATAAGATTCAGAAATCCCCACTTCCTCTAAATATTTGGCCAGCTGCTCCAACAGATGGATCTACTGCCCCTCCCTAATGCTTCCTTCCCTTCCCTTCCCTTCAGTGCTTTCTAAGCTCTCATTCACACCTCTGTGCCCCTCACTGCAATATATGAGCTCTGTCAAGACAAACATCTCACCTCCTTATTCCTACAACCTAGCACAGTTTCAGTGTAAAGGTCAGTTCTGAATGAATTTTGGTTGAAACCATGGTAGATGAAATGCGCATATACATAATCTCCCTCTCTCCTTCTCCCCCTTCTCTCTCCCCTTCTCCCTCACTCTCTCTCTTTCTCTCCCTCTCCTTCTCTCTCTAGGGATTAAGGGATTGTGCTGGAAGATCTGACTCCTAGACTGCCTAACGCCCCAGTTGAATTGATACGCATGCTTTCCCTGAAAAGCGCAAGGATTAGGGATTTAATGAGCGTGGATAAAGGATAAGTAAGTTTATTGAGCCAAAAGAAATTGAAGCATAGCAAGGTTATTCATAGAAGCAAGAAAGCAAAAACAGACAAGTGTAAGTCATCCAGTGACAGAAGAGAGAAATGGACAATTTTTGACATTTTTGAGCTCCTAGCCTGTGTTAGATACTTTACACATGCTAACTTATTTTACCATCAATAAAGATCTTTTGAGGTAGATAATTTTGTCCCCTGCAAATGAAAAAGTGGAAGCTGAAAGAGCCTATGCACTGTGTCCTCCAGTAAACAAGTAGGTAGGAGGTGAGATAGGAATCTAAGCTTGTGTGAGTCCAGCTTCCATTTCTTTTCTGTGCATCCTATTGCTTCTAAAGATATACGTGATAAATTCTACTCTTTTCTCAGTTCTTTCTGGGAACATAGGAACAAAAATAGAAGGGATGTGACAAATCTCCTGGTATTCATCATCACCATAAACATACATGTTCCAGATGTGCATGCTCCAGATATGCATGTCACTTAATCCATATCACAGTCTTATGAATGAGATGTTGTTGTGATTTTCCTCATTCTATACATGAGCACATTGATGCATAGAGAGTACACAAACCTGCCAAAGCCACACAGATTATAACTGGCAAATAAAGAAATCAAAGCCTAGAAATGTGGTGTCTGAGTGGATGCTCTTCATTATTCTACTCCTAAATATCTTCATGTGGGACACAGAAAGATCACAAGAAGAATCTAGGAGAAAAAATGCACAATGCACAAAGGCTTTTCCCAGGTACTCTATGGGTTTTCACTATAACTTTAGGAAGAAAAGATAGAGCTATACATCAGTTCTCCATTACACAGATAACCTTCACAAGACCTCCAAATTGGGCTCACTTAGATCCTGGAAGAAAGCTGTAAGTTGTATCATGATAAATTAAACTATTTCCTGCAGGTAAAATGTGGTAAATTAGGATTTACTTGTGGAAAATAGATTCAACACAATACTAAAATAATCATAAGAATACATGAAAAGCACACTAATATGAGTTTTTGTAAACATTTCTTATGTTAAATACAACATCACTTTGGTTTCTGCATGTACTTGCCTTGTAGACATTAATTAAAATAGAAATCAGTGAAGTTAAAATGGAAGATAAATTATTTTCCCTAGAGGACTTCCCAATAGCAACCACAAACATATGTTATTGCTCTAGGCATACTGAGAGCTACTTGTCTCAAAATTTTTTATTCTTTTATTCAGGATGAATGAATGGAAAATTTTAGCATAGCAAAAGCTAGAAGAAACAGTTTTCACGGTGCTGTTCTTTCCCATTATCTTTTGATCTTGTATTTCAGTAAGTCCTTTGACAATGACCTCTACCTGATTTGTCAGTACTGGTAATCTTTACAGTTGTTTACTATACTCTTGGTTTGCATATTTTGGGTTCTGAGATATGCTACTAAAAACTCAGGCATTTTCATTAATGTGACACCATTACTTTAGAACCTAAATGAGACAAATCTAAAAATTATTTGCATATTGATTGCATACTTAGAAAGTTCTCTGCTGCATTCAAATTTTGTATTGAAAAAAGTTTTCTCCTTTAAAGAGCATTTTTCTAAAACTCCAAAATCCTCAAGAAGAGGATGACAACTGATAAAGGAAACCTTCATTCACAGGAATAATTCTTATCCAGTACAAAGGCTTTCTGCTCCAGCAGTACACAAATCTGACAGTTTTGCCACTGGAACAGGTAACCCTGTTTGAAGTATCTACCACTACAAGATAAAACCAAAGAAGACAGAAATGAACTTGAGATGCTTTCTTTCGGATAAAAAATACAGCTCATTCCTCTTTCTATATATATTATTTTTCCTGAAAGTTGTTCAAAAAAGATCCTCTCAAACATTAGAAACCATTATACAATTATTCGAAGACTTCAAAAGATATTTCTGATATTCCTTGATGAGAACATATAAAGCCATTTCAATAGGTAGAAAAATCTGCACAAAAATATGCCCATAATTATGGCATTTTCACACATGATCTGATTTTTATATTTAGCATTTTTACATTAAAAATGAGGAAAATATATTTTTGAATTATTGATTATTTCTTTCTCATGTAATTTTGAATAATGCTTTGTCAGTTACTTCTATTTGTCAATGTGCACTTAGCACTTATATTTTAAATGCATTTATAATTTTCTAAACATCTAATGTGTTTATATGTATTTGTGTTCAAAATACTTTATATTTACTTATCAATTTTATTTTATGAATCCTGAGCTTGCTTTATACAGGTAGCAATAATGTCATTATTATGTAAATTAATTCCAGAAATACTATAATTGTCCATCAGCAACAGCCAAAATACTATAAGAGAAGTTTTCATTCTTTTTAGTCAAGAAAAGAAATTCAAAAGTGAGACTGTGCTTGCTAAAGGTAATGTAGGTCACATACCTGTCACTTAGAATTAATTTATACTATATCTTTAGAACAATTTCTCAAACTTTAATATGCGCGAGAATCACCTGAAGAGCCTATTGAAATTCAAGCTGTGATTTACTAGCTCTGGATTTGGGCCTGAGATTTTGAAAGTTTAAATGAATTCCCAGTTGATTTTGATGGTACTGGTCCCAAAGCTCTTCTAGAGCTCTCCATATCGCAGAGCATAGACTTAGTCATTCTCAAAGGAATGCTAAGAAATCTCCAAGAGGTAGAATTGTCTCAATTGTTATGATTTTAGGGAACTGAAGGAGCATTTGTGACCAGTGAAGTAAGGTAAGACAAGTGGGGTGGAATTTGTCTTGAAAGTTGGCAGAGAATTTGAGTTTATAAGGAAAAAAGATACCCTGGTTTCTCCTCAGATTGTATAAATCTTTCATCTTCTATAGGAAAAAAACATTATGAACTCTTGAGAAAGGAGATTTAGGACACTTTCTGGCTGTGGTGGGAACAATGATTTGAAATAAAAGCAGCTGGCTACCTGGCTGAGAATGCCTTCAATAGATTTACTCTTCCAAATAAGGTCACTGAAAGGACATGAAGGTTGAGCCAGAGCTCTTTCTTGGAATTCCTTGGTGCTCTTCCATGCCCAGAAAGCCATGAGCCCTGGTCAGGAACTGGGACCAATACAGCAGTGGAAGAAGACCCGTGCACTCCTGCCTGCTGCACCCGTCATCCCAGGAAGTTCTTGCAGATGTGGCAGGTTAGGTTAGTTGACCTGCATGGCGGCCATGCCTCTCCCTTCATGGCCCTGGTCTACTCCATCAACAATTGTTTCTTGCCTGTGTCTTCCCTTCAAACTCCCTGAGGGCAGGGGCAGCTTGTGACTATCCATCTTTCATACGGAACTTGCCACAATATCCAGCCCAGCCATTAGTGGACACTGATCTCTAAATCAGTATCCACTAAGTGAATAAGACCTGGAATATAGCACTTAACCTCCTTCCTTTCCCATGTCGAGTCAGGGGTTGATCTAAAAGAGAGATTCTGTCACTGTGCTCCATAGCTGGCCACATGCTTTGCTTTTTCTTTGCCCTCTGTGTTAAAGCATTGGATTTTAAGGCCTGCCCTCTACCATTAGACTCAGTATATTCCACAATGGCTCACACTGCAACACAACTCAGGTCTCCTTCCTGGATTAGGGCACAGACTTCACCAAGCACTGACAGCAGAGAATATCCTATGTGTTCAGATCTTTTAGGTGAGAAAGAAAACATGCTCATATTACCTCATGGAATCAGGTTTGTTTAAAAAACAACAGGGGAGATGAGGAAAGCAGGACTTTTCTGGGCAGTGGGACAAGCCTTCTGGCCCCTGAGAGCCTACCGTGAATAACCGACAGGCAACACAGTAATGCTCATACTTGCTCAGGGAGCAGCAGAAATGCCAGCAGCCCCACTCACTAACCCTCCTCAGCTAAGCAGGAGCCCATGGCTCTCTGCAGCTGCCCTGTGGTCAGTCAGTGGCAAGGGCAGGAAGTTCACACAGCAAGGAGCAGCCTATGTATGCAGAACAAGCAATCAGGCCACTTCATCAAATTAAGTCAGAGAAGTTGCAATGAGAAAGGGTGCAAAGAGCTCATTCTGTAGCCTTTCACACTGTCAGATTTTGATCCCCCACTTCCCTACCATTCTCACGCTGTCCCCTGACCCAGTCAGCAGGAGTTAGAGCAGTACTCTCTTGGTTATTCCAAGTGTCATCTCACAAATGAACTGCTACATTCTAGTTTCACACAAAAGACCTACTGCTTCATGTCTAAGGATTTTTCAGACACAGTCTCTGAGGATCCTGTGTGTCTTAAAAGACTTCATTAAATCAATGTTAAGATAGCATGCTTTCATTTTGATATAACCATGCATGTATGCTATGGATTACCAATTCCCTGAGCATAGCGGCAGCATTTCAGTGACTGTGGTGTTTTGGCTCAGGATCACTACGATGACAAAATGTATACCTTTGGTTATTGTGGGCTAATGACTATAGAGTGGAAATCAATATGATGAAAGTCTACATAATTCTTCTTGCCATGTAAACATCAGAGAACCTCATGATTTGTACAGATTAGGGGTTTACAGAAGCTCCAGTAGAAAGAAGAGGTGGGAAGTTGGTCCTTCCCACAGCATCCTGTAACATAAGCCATGTGATATGTGTGAGACAAGCTGTCCAATTTCACAGTCACATATTTACTTTGAGATTGGTAATTTAGTTTCAGCAAAACAGCATCACCCATCACATTGAATTTGCACTGTCAACTTGATTTCTTATGGTCTCATACTTTTTAAAATTTAATTTGTAATTTGTTTAGGTGTTATGCCTTTTAAAGAAATATAAGCAGAGGAAGTTTATTAATACTTTTAGGTTTGTATGTATTTAAGTAAATTTCTAACAAAAGCAACTTAAGCCAAAATGCAAAGCTAAGATAATTTTCTCCTCTTAAGAGATCATTCATTTATTAGTCAAGCTTGAGAGATTGGAGGGGGTATCTTTTAGGGATGTTAGCCCTGTGGTTACAAGTACAGTTACATTCCTAGTTAAAGCAGTGAGAGGGGACACGTGGTAAGCCAGGCGTGGTGGCACATGCTTATAATCTCTGGGAGACTGAGGCAGGAGGGCTGCAAGTTCAAATCTAGCCTGGGCAACTTAGTGACTTAATGAGATCCTGTCTTAAAATTTAAAAAATTTTAAAAGCAGGCTGAAGGTGCAGCTCAGTACTAAGGCCCTGGTTCAGTCTTCAGTCACACACACACACACACACACACACACACAAAGGCACACAACTGACTTCAAACAAAGTCTTCCTTGGTAGGAGGCTGTACTGGTGTTGCTCCTAGATCCGCCCTCATAGGCCAGCACACCTGTCTCTGAACTGCTGTCAGTGAGGGTTACAGATGACTCCCAGCTGCCTCCTTCTCTAGAGAACTGGCCCCAGAAGAAAAGGAGTCCCACCTGCTACATCGCAGTTTCCCTCCACAGCCATTTGGCCGATGGGAGCGTACAGAAGGCCAATCCTCTTGCTTCACGGTGGCTCAGCTCTGGGGTACAATTCATGCTGCAGAGCTCCCGTGGAGTCAGGCAGAGGCTGGACTCCAGAAGAGATCACAGCTCTGCTTAGAATCTCTCCTTCATTTTACTTCATTTACTCTTTCCCCCCTTGAAACACAGCCATAACACACAACCAAGCTCCTGTTTGAGACTCCGCTTCTAGGAAACCACAATTAAGACATTCTCCTAAGCTACAGAAAAGCTGCTTGGCATAAAGACTGGCTGTTTGGCCCAATGAATTCTCTGTGTGAACTTAGGTCCTTTCTTCTCTCTCCATTTACCAGGAATAAGAGACATGTCTCTTTCTCTGGAAAGTGCTAGAAAATAACCCCAAATAGGAATTAATTACTAATCAACTAAGTTTGAATCTGAAGATTTCTGACTTGTACATTGTGCGAAAAATCTCAAAATCAAAATGCCTCTTTTTTTGACTTAAATTTTATTTAAATAACTTCCAGTGAGAACAGAGCAGACCAATTATTACCACTTCTTCATAATACCAATGAACCAAGCCAGGGAGGGCAAGTGCACCTGCAGCCAGCTGCCAGCCAGGGTGATGGATAGGATCTCTCAAGGGAGGCGGCCTCAGCCCCGGCCCTGACCCACTGAGGGAGGAACAGACACAGTGGAGCGAGGGTTCTTGATGGTCTCATCAATGGACATGATGAGGCATGTAGCCTCAAAGGCTGCGGTCAGGCATGGATCCGCACCACAGCTGGCTCCCACACGAAGGCTTCAAAGTTGACAGCAATGTCCTCGTTGTTAATGTCCACCCCATACCACATAGCTCCCTGGGAACACCAAACCCATAGTTTATTCACAATGTTTGTGGCATCAAAGCCAGCATTATCACAGAGCTGGTGTGGGGTAATCTGCAAGGCCTTGGCATGTGCCCCAATCAGTAGCTGCTGTTTCCCTGGGATAGGCCTCGAGTAATCCCACAGGTACTCAGAGAGCTCCATCTCTATGGCTCCATCACCAGCCACCACTGGATCATCCTCAGTGACCCTCCTGACGATCATGATGGCGATATACACAGACCACTCTGTCCCCTCCATAAACTGCCCAGCACCAGAGTGGAGGATGAAGGTCCAAGTCTTGGCCTTGGGGCAGCCAGTGAAGAAACTGTACTTTTCACCTTCAGTCTGGGTCCCTTCAAACAGCTGGCAGCGGCCCAGCACATCTGCTGACAGAGCATTCACACTGGTCTGGATTGAGCCTGCACAGGCCATCATTGTCTTCTTCAACTCTTCCTCAGGCACAAGCAGGCACAGACCATGTCCCTATCAGTGAGGTACTGGGTGGCCACATCCCCAGAAGGGACTTTGGACAGAATAACTTTGGCTCTAGAATTATAGATCTTCTCTAACTTGTCGTAGAGAATGTTCCACTCAGCATCAATGATTGCCTGGAATCCTCTACTGTGTGGAGTCTGATTTCAGCACTGTATTTCTCGGCTTTCAGCTTAAGTTCAACATTTAATAAGGCAATCACGGTGTTATTGTACTCTTTAGGTTGCATTTCAAACCCAGCATAAAATAAAGTCTTCTTGAATGTAACACCAGCCACCAGCCGAGACTCCTCTAGGGCTCCATGCTGTACCTTCTGTATTCCAATCATTTTAAGCTGCAGCACATCATCGAGCATCATCACAGCATCAACTACCATCTTAGCAAAGAAGGCTTTCTGCTGGGAGATCAGCTTGGAGCTCAGAGCCGTCATGGCACTCTTCTCCAGCAGCTTCCTCTGCTCCACTTTATCTTGCTTCTTCACGGTCACAGCGATTTTTTTGATCTTGTTAATTGCCAACTGTGTGGCTGTGCAGAAAGCTTGGCTGATGATCTGGGGGTGCAAACCTTCCTCTACATATGGTTTCACTTGCTTCAGAAACTTTGCAGCTAACAGTGTTACTGAGGTGGTTCCATCACCAACCTCAGCATCTTGGGATTTGGAGTGTCTACTAAAGTCTTTGCTGCAGGATGGATGACATTAAGAAGTTTCAAAATTGTGGCCCCATCATTAGAAATTGTTGCTTTGTCTTGACCATCTGCAATAAGCTTTGTCCATGCCATGGGGACCCGGGGTGGTTCTTACAGCCTGGCAGACACTGACATTACTCACAAGCTGAGGGATGCCTTGGGAGCTGTCAGTCCCCTCTTTCAACAGTATAACTGGTGTGGGCATCATTTTGGCAGCTTCTCAGTGCCCTGCTGCTCTGTCCTCCGTGTTTTGGAGGCCAGATAGCCCAGAATGCTCCGAACCAGAACAGTCCCCAGAAGCTTCATCAGGCTGGTAGACCAGAATCAAAACACCTCTTTTTAAATACTTCTAGATCTCCAAAACCAAATGACTGCCTTCCTGAATTCAATTATGGGAAACTTTCATAAATTCTCTGATAGCAATTTCTTCTTAGGCACTTGTTGAGATAGCAAAGAGAACAATCTTTTGTCCTTGGCACAAATATGTCTGCAACCAGTTGCTCCTCTTTGCCCATAAGGACTGTTCTCTGTTTAATAGAACCAAGTTAGTCTGAAAGCATGAGAAATGGAGTCCTGATGGAGAACACTATGAAGCAGATCTAAGCAGGACTTAAATTAACCAATTGGCTTTTCATGTTCTCTTGTGAATCTGTCCAAGGCCTAGGCTCCTGGCACTCTTGAGTCTCTGAGTAAGGCAGACTGCATAGAGTCTAGTTCCCATTATATAGTGTAGCATTTCATAAATCTAATAGGAGTAAACATTTTTACATTTCTTGTCACTCTACAACCTTCCCCCACTCATTTCTTCTCCTATAAAAAAAAAAAAAAAAAAAACTCACACAAATTAAACTGAGTTAATAAAGCAATATATATAGTTCTCAACTTTTGGACACTTGGTATGTGTCAATTGCTTTTCAGAAAGTATTGCAATCATTGTCTTTTTAACTCTCACAATTGCCCTGTGAAGTGGATATTCTCTCCACTCCAAGCTAGGATTAATTTTTCTTATGTTCTGAAGGTAAGGAAGCTATGCACATGTAGCAGGCCCACGAAATTGTCAGTATGTTGATATCCATGTCTTCCTTCTTTCTTCACCTGCCTGGGCATTTGGCTTTCATCTTAATGGTCATGAAATGACTGATGTGTCTCTAAGCAGCACATCTGCAGGAAGGAGGGGGCAGAGGCCATGTCTTTCCTCTAGTGTTGATTTATTTAGGAGGCCAAGTCCTTTTCAGAGATTTCTGCCTTCATTTCATAGACCAGAACTGTAACATTTGACCACCTGAGAACAAGGGAAGTAGGGGGTTTGAGCATCTCCAGCTATGATAGCAGTATTTGTAATTAAAATTTTACTTATGAGGACAATGTCTTAGTTTCCCTTGAATAATACCAGTTTGTACTGGTACTAACAACATAATCATTAATAATCATTAATAAAGTTGCCTTTCAACCTTGAGTGTCTCTCTTTGCATGATAAATTCCCTAGCTAAAACTTTTCTATAACAGAGAATGGTAAAAGGAAGGTTGAGAAAACCAAACTTCACTGTTGTATGCCAGAAACCAGAGTATTTGAAAATCAGTGTAAATCTTAATTTATAGTCTTTCACAAAAACACCACAGGAGTATATATTTGTGATACAAAACTAAACTTCTTTCAAATTTTTGTTCTCATTTCTCTTGCTATCAATATGTTAAACATACATAGCTAACGCCATGTGTGTTTCCTCCTCCTCCTTTTTTTTCAGTACTGGGGATTGAACCCAGGACCTTTGCACTGAGTTGCATCCCCATCCCTTTCCTTTCTTAAATTTTATGATGGGTTTTTGCTAAGTTGCCATGCTGGGCTCCAATTTGCAATCATCCTTCTTCAGCCTCCTAGACTGCTGGGATTACAAATGTACACCCTCTGCTTTCTGACTCAGCCTGTCCTCCTCTCCTCCCTCGCTAGCCCAGGCTGTGGTCGCATCAGTCCACTTAGCCTCTTCCTGTTTCATCAGTCTCACTGCCACACTTGGCGGCAGGATGGCATCTATTGTGTGTCTCTGTCCTGCTGCCTCCATCTCCTTTTCAACAAAGAAGGATTTTGCCACAGCTGCAATTGACAATGAGCCTGGGAGAGAGTCTGTCTGAAATGAAGCATCAAAGACCCTGAGGAGGTCCCTCAGAGTACGGATTGTCTTACACCTGGAGCCCTTCCTACCAGAGAGTTGCAGGAATAGGACATAAACACTTTGCTCAAGCCCATTTGAATTTGGTTTGTCTCACACATAAGGAAAGACATTTTAGCAAACTTACTGATTTCTTTTTACAACTGAAGAAATCTCAGATGGAATCTCCTACCCTTTGATGGGAAGAAGATGCATGTAAAAATGTGTAAGTTAACATTTTATTCATGTTACCTATAACATGAATGAAATGTGATATTCATTTTTCTTTTGTTCTTGTGAAAAGCCTGTGATTGGACACCATATTTCAACTTATTTTTCTGTATTGTTGTTAATGATTGAGGATAGAGGAAGAAACAATTGTGGAAAAGGAAGTAAATGTGCTGTCTTCTAAAATGGATAGACCCCAATCATTCCTGGCTAAGCCATTTTAAATCATAGTGAGTGTCTCACTAAGCCAGTGTTGGGGAGGTAGAGTGGTCAGGTGACCTCAATGCATTAAAAAAAGTACTTGCACGATGGTGAGGCAACAGGGGCCCTATTGACCGGTGGGGAAGGTAAAAGCAGAGCACAGTAGCTGAGGCTTTAATCTAGCTTCATGAATATGAAAGTCTAGTAAGATGTTCCTATGAAGACCAGACATTCCTGTGGGAACTGCATAGCAGCTAGACCTTGCTGAGGATTGAAAAATTATGGTGAGGATTTTGCTGTCCAGAAGTGGCTGATGGAGACTAGCAAACCCTTGGAGTACACAGCACAAATAGTGATTGTTCAAGCAAACAAGTCTTTTTACTGTGAACACTGTAGACAGTCCCTCCACAGCCACAAGGACACAGAAACAGCATCAACCTTACAAAAACATTGAGGAAGGATATCTGCTAATTTATAAAAATAAAGTCAAATTAAAGAGTCTTAGTCAATTTGGGCTGCCAAATTAGAAAGCCGTAAAGTATTAAGTGCCTCTAACAACGGACATTTATTTTTCACAACTTTGGGAGCTGAGAAGTCCAAGATCAAGGGACTGATCAATTTGATAAGGACTCTCATACATTTTGCTGACTGACATTTCTTGCTGTGTGTTTACAGAGAGAATGAGAGTTATCTCTTCATGTAACAAAGGCATAAATCCTATCAGCCCCTCATGACCTCATCTAACCCTATTTACTTCCCAAAAGCTCCACTGGAAATACCCCCTTTGAAATTAGGATTTTAGCATGGAAATTTAGGGGGTGGGCATAGACACCCAGCCCACAGCAAGAAGAAATAAATCACAGTGGATTTTTGGAAAGATCATGTCCATCTGTATCCATTTACTGTGTTTCTTTAAATCTTGCTCTATTAGACATATCTTTGATGCTAAAATCAAATGTAATAATGTGTGCTTAGCAGTTTATGCCAAACTTTTTTCTTTTTTCTCTCCTTCTTCTCTTCTTCCTTCTTCTCCCTGCTTCCCCCACTTCCTCTCCCCTCCCTTTCCTTTTATTTCTCTTCCTCCTCCTCCCCTTTCTAGTCCTCTTCTTCTTTTTCTTCTTCCTCTTCTTTTTCTTCCTCTCCTTCTTCTCCTTCTTTTCCTTTTACTTCTTTTTCAATGCAAATTGAAGAAGATGGAAATTTAATTTAGTGTGACCTATATGTTATGTATACATTCATTCCAAGGCCAGTTTATTTATTAAAGCTACATACTATAAACCTATAACTAAGTACTTTTCTGATAATCTTCAGCTGACTTTCTGGGGCATAGGACCTGCCCAGGAAATCAAAGAATGCAGCCCTTAAACAGGAAAAAGACAAAGGGAAGGAGCAGGAAAGTGACTCATAGTAAGAACAATGTGTATATAGCAACCCAGTGCATATTTACGTATCTATAATTGAAAACAGCTACTCATAAATGAATAATTACTGTGTTAATCCATGCTCTCCACAATATAAAACATACATAGACATGTCACACAGAATCATGCAATTCATAAAATGTTTTAGTCGATCGTGGACTGCATAGACAATTGTGATTCTATAAGATGATACCACCTAGTGATGATGTAGCCATCTTGGCTTGGATATACAGCCTCTGATTCTCACACAGTGATGGAAATTTCTCAGAACACATCCCTACAGCTAAGTGATGTATGACTCTGCATGCGTATGTGCATGTGTGTGGTTTTATCTTTTGTAATCTGACCAGCAGAAATAAACCTTCCCAGAAGAAAAAGTCACCAACCAAAAGAAGACAGAAAAATATACTACTTCCATGTGTTGCTTATATTCAAAGCCTACTCCTGGCAACTTCAAAATCTACAGATTAAGCCAGTAGGCTGGAGGCTCAGGGAGGAGTTGAGGTTGCAGTTTGAGTATGAAGGCCATCAGCCAATGCAATTTGTCTTCCTTGGCAACATTAGTCTTTTCATTAAAGCTTTTTGAATGCCTGGATGAGGCCTACTTATATGAGCAAGGGTAAATGCTAATCTAATCTTGCCAGGTGTAGTGACACATGCTTGTATATATCCCCAAAAACTTGAGAAGCCAAAGCAGGAGGATTCCTCAAGCCTGTGAATTTTTAGGCCAGCCTGGGCAACATAGTCAGACCTTGTGTCAACAATAAATAAAGTAGATTTTAATCTCATCTTTAAAAAATGCCTTCACAGCAATTTTCACACAAGTTTAAACAAACATCTGGGTACCATGGCCTATTCGTGTTGTCACACATAATTAGCCATCCCAGTTATCTTAACTATGTGTGATATACTCTGGTATTTCCCATTCAATTCTATTTTGCTCCATTTTACTGTTTACAAATGATATTTACAAAGTACTGACTGGTTTTATGACTCACTCTAAGTATGCAATTTAAAAATCTGAAAAATGCTATTGTAAGAAACTGTTGGAAGGAGCCTCATAGACTTTCTTGTACAACATTTTGGGGATGCATAAGTGTCCTTTTGCACTCAGGAGCTCAAGGAAGAGGAGTTTCTAGGAGCTAAATGTGCAATGGAAGACTGTGTCCCTCAAGCTGAAAAGTGACATGGATGTTATCCCAAAAGCTGGGAGAGATCTTATGTTTCAGAGAGAAAAGGACAAAAATATCCTCCATGAGTTATAACTGCAGGCTAGACTGGAACAAGGAGATCTGAATGGACACAGCATATAAGTGGTGACATTAAGGACAGTATGATCAGATATTTCCACCATAACACTCTGTATTTGCTCCCAATTCAGGCAGCTCTGTAGGAAGGACAGCAATGCTGAAACACCTGAGATCCACTTCTACCACTTGGTGGTATGGGAACTTGACAGAGAAGTTCATTCCATTATCTATTGCTGCATACAAATCATCCCATGTGAAAGGCTTAAAACGTCACCTATCATCTTACTCATATTCCATGTGCTCCTGAGGGTTGATTGAACTTGCCAGGATGGTTTTCATGCAAACTCTCATGTAGCTGCAGCCAGATAGTGGCTGCAGCTGCAGTTATCTAAGGCCAGTTCATTCAGATGACTGCTGTCTAGACCACAAGACTAACAGCAGGAGCTATATCATCTGGGGCTGTTTGAGGGTCTCTGTATTTGCATGGTCTCTCCACACAACAGATTCATGGCTGGGGGAAAACACCAAGCAGAAGTTGTTTGGCTTTTAGGACTTGGGCTCAGAGATCACACAGCATCACATAGCATCACTTCTGCCATGCTCTGATAGTTGAGCCTGCTCATGGGCTGGAGAAAGAGACTCTACCTCTTTGTTTTGGGTGTGTGTGTGTGATAGTGTGTGTGTATGCATGCACACTAGGGATTGAAAATAGGACTTTCATACTGAGCTACACCTGCTGGCTCTTTTTAAAATGTTTTTAAAACAAGCCCTTAAACTAAGAGCTTTTAAAACTAAGCCCTTAAATTGCATAGACAGGACTTAAACTTGCAACCCTACTACCTCAGTCTGCCAGAGTTCTGGGATTAGAGATGTGCTCTACCACAGAGACGCCATCTCTTGATGAAGGAAGAGCAGGTCCTTGTGCAACACATGAAACCAGACACATTGTTGTAATTACTTTTGACATTAAAACCTATGTTTATCACTGGAAACTAAAATAAATAAAATTTCTGTAAATCCAAGTTAATGCAGTAAAATTTACATTTGACATCCCATGTACCATTGAGAACATACAAGGAAACAGAAGCCCCAATGCAGCCCAAGGTCTTCATTTCACCCCTAAGAAATCTAAGCCATAAAAGGAGCCAAGGATTGCACAGAGAGGCAGAGCAAGGCCAAATCAGAGGCCCCTGTATTCCAGTCAGTTCCCTTCTTGGTCTCTCCCTCGTTAGGCTTATTTCCGGAGCAGACTTGAGCAGGACAGCACATACAGCGTTCTGGTAGTAGTCGAGGTATCTAGCAATGAGGTCCACACTGCATCCAGACATTGAATAAGAGGAAATATGACAACATTTGCCAGTTGTGGAGAGGACTAGAACCTCACCAGAATGATACTCTGAGCACAGCAAGGGGCACACTAATCTGAACACACATCAGCCATAAACAGCTGGTACAATAGGACCAGTGTGTCCCATCAGATATCATCTTTGCTTCTGCACTGAGCCAAAATAAGAAAATATTTTCTTTTGTTTAAACCCAAGATTACAACTCAAGCATTCATAGTTTTGGTCTAGAAACTTTTTGCAAATACATTCTTTCTAGGGAAAAATAAAGTGTGATTTTTCTCTGTGATGGCAAACAGAACTTTGAAGGTACATCTTAAATACTTTTTAAAAGTTAAATCACTTCTGCTGAGAAAAAATGATGAGTCAATAGAAACTAAATCATGATCAGATAGACTAAATTTTTTTACAATAAAATGATTTCTAAAGAAAGGGCAAAGTGTTTCAAAGAATTGGTTTCCAGTAGATTTTATATTAACAATCATCACTTTTCCGTACTTAAGACTTATCCAGCCTATTGTTATGGAAATGAGGATGTGGTCCCAAGAGCAACAGTACAATTTCACTACAAGATTAACCAAAAGGGCAGTAGAAGCCATAGCTAAAGTGCAGCATTCTGGAATTCCATTAAGTACAAGGAAGAAAACAGTGTACAGGAAGAAATTTACATTGACATCTTACATTTCTAAAGCTTTGCTTCCAATGGGGAAATCGTACTTGAGTGCCTCTCCCTTCTGGATGGGCATTTAATTGAATAATATGAACTTCACAGAAACCCCACACATCCGAGCTGAAAAACATCTTGGAGAAGGTTTTGTCAAAATGCTTTATTTTATAGCTGATGATTCTAAGGCTCTGAAGGGAGAATGAACTCAGCCACACAGCTGGTAGAGCAAGGAGTCCTGGCTCCAATGCAGGTACATTATCCTTATTACCACTTACTTAAACCTCTCAGAGACAGTGTAGCAAAACCATGAACCACAGTGAGAACCAGACTACCAGAGGCAGAAGGGACCCTCAGAGACATTTACATCTCATCATCCACTTTCTTCCTGTAACACAGTCTCTGCTTTTATTTGAAGAACACCTGCTCCCCCACATCAGTTTGCAGATGAGATGAAACTGTACTATTGTCCTGAGTAATGCAGCACATCTGCATGTCAACCAATCACCACAGTGCAACCAGTCTCACTGTGACTGCCCATGGACCAGCTCTTTACCCACTTAAAACCAGTGAAAAACAATCAAATGCTTGGTTTTGCTTTTAACTTTAGAAATGGTCCAATTCTCTTCCTTTTTCAACTTAAAGATGAAAAAGTCTTAGACTTGAAGCCACTGAAACTACCACTTGGGTACTAAGAATATATTGAGTATAACAGAAGACAGAACCAGAGATGGGAGAGACCACCTCCAGGAGACACTGTCAGAAGACAGAAGCCATTAAGCATTAAACCAGTTCTACTGCATGCTTTAAAGTTACATACATCAGCAACGGCTGCCTAATCACTTCAGCCTGACTGTGTTAGATTTTCTATCACTTACAATTATAAAATCTCTCTAGAACACAACACCCTGGAGTAACTACACCTATTCCTCATCACAAATGAAAAACAAAACAAAACAAACCCTGAAGATAGAACTGAAACAACTTGTGCAATATCACTTAATTTAAATGGTACAGCTTCTCACCTAGCTGTTGTCCTGCTCAAAAGGAAAGCTGGTACAATACTGCCCCAGTCGTGGTAAGGGTATCCAAGTAGGGGCCAAGAGCACCAAACAGGGAAGACTCAAAAGGGGCCAACTACGGGTAGGGCTTACCTCACCCATCACAAGACACCAGCCTTCAAAGCACAGGGTATTAACACTTGCACTGTACTTTTTTGTGAAATGTGATGTTGTAATCCCATTTAATCTCCTGACAGCCCTGAGAGGTGCCATTGCACAGATAGGAAAACTGAGGTTTGGTAGGAGTCCTCTATGCAGGGTGCTATCTGACTGGTCAGAGACCAGAGGTGATGCATATTCCACCTCCTGCCTCGTCCTTGGCTGCCTTTTCCTCCACGGTGTGCACAAATGCAGGAAACTGGATGTGCTGGGAATAGGTGAGGTCAGCAAAGTCGTGTTTATCTGAATTTCCTAAATGTTCACCTAAATGTTCACCTAAATGTTCCATTTATTAAGGTAGTTAGACTAATTTATGTAAACAGATATCTTATATTTTCTTCCAATACCTTGTGTTCTATGCACAGAGTAAACACTTAAAATTTTTGCTAAAGGAATAATTGAGTGCACTAAATGTGCTTTGATATCTTTACATGTGTTTTGCTTTTTGTCCATTCTAGTATATAACTGATAAAATTTCTCTTTAAAATATCTTTGCTTTCCTTTTCCTGGAATGTCGATCACTCCCTCCTTCTGTGCCTCACCCCAGCCTCAATAACAACAACAAAACACCCCATCTCAAAACTCCTTCTCAGCAGATGCTGTCCCCAAGGACTTATCTCCTCCATCTTCATTTTGCGCTACCCTCTTCTTCCAGCGCAGCCACTTCCCTAAGGGAAACCACCCTGCTGATCATCCCTGATAAAAAACAACCAGCATTACATAAAACTTCACAATTTGCAAAGCAATTTCCCCATGGTCAAATCACTTGATCACCACAATAACCCAGAGAGCAAGGCAAGACAGAGACAGATGCAGATAGTATTAACTTTTGTTTCAAATGAGAAATCTGAGGCTCAAAGGACTAGGCAAATTGCTCAAGACTATGCAGCGAGCAGAACAAAGACTGGAGCTGTGATTCCCTCTCTCCCAGCACCAAACTCTTTACACTAAATGATTCTTCACCTTCCTTTCTACTGCTTTCTGATGCAGTTTGGGAAGAGATCTCAACTCTTCAAACCCCCAGGGATCAGCTCTACCATCCTGGCTTCTAATATCCGCTGCAGTGATGGCAGTCGGTCTCACAATGCACATGCATCTCAACCTTGCTCTTCCAGGCAATGAAACTACCACAGGGACAGGAGAAGTAACGAGTGGGAGCCAGTGGCCAGAGAAGAGCGTATGTGGACAGATAGCCCTTGGCAGGAATTGAGGACCTTCCCCTAGTACTCACAATTTCCTCAAGAGTTCAGAGAAAAAGTCTGGTTTTTAATCACTTCAGACATGTGACTGTTTAAGACCAGATCTGTTGCCTTTATTAAACTTGGGTAAATTTAACTTCTCTGAACTTCTAAAATGGCAAAGAGCATATTAGCATCATAGAATATTTTTGAGCAGCAGCTGAGATGAGTAAATAAAGTTCTTTGGATAGGAACTTAGTAATGGATGCTATCATCAATAATTATGGTTTATATGATAATATATGATAATAACAACATACATATATGTATAATAAATATATGAAAACTGTGTACCACAAACAAGACATGTTTGGATAGGAACTTAGTAATGGATGCTATCATCAATAATTATGATTTATATGATAATAACAACATACATATATGTATAATAAATATATGAAAACTGTGTACCACAAACAAGACATGGACAGAACAAGGAAACAAAAATCTAAGAAAATTTTGCAAATAGTTGCTATTTTTTGTATCACCATACAGATACCTAATATTAGTCCTATCTTGTCTGCCTGAAATTTTCCCCCAACAAAGAGATGGGGGATTCACTCAGAATCATTCCTCATGAGTGAAGGAAGCTGACTAAAATATACACATACCACAGAGCACTGACTAATGCCTTTTATCTGTGAAGCAAAACAGTGTTTAGAGAAATTTTGGATTTATTCTCTAATGAAGCACCTTCAGAAAATCCTAGGTGTGTATGATGGCTTGTGAGACAGCATTAGAAGATAAAACGAGTTTTCTAGTGTGGCTTTGAGGGGTAAAGAGGTATGTCCTCCTGGGGAAAGATAATTCTGCAGTGCAAAACCAGCAGGGTATCCGAATCTGCTTTCCTCTGGAGAAGTCTAACATTGAAATCTTCAAAAGATCCCGACACTTTTCATCTGGCAACCAAATTTCTTGAAGCTAACATGTTTCAGCATGAAAACCAAAGAACCTAGAAAGACTACATGGGAAAAATAAATATTATACACACATCCAGATTACTGTACACATTTTAGAGAGACTTGACTGTGATTTTGTGGTGGTTAAATTTATGGGTCCACTTGACTGAGCTAAAGGGTGCTGAGATAGCTGGTGAGTCTGAGAGGGGTTTACAAAGGACATTAGCACTCTAATCAGTAGATTGAGCAGAGATGATGCTATTACTGAAATAACTGGGCATCAGCCAATCCTTTGAGGGCCTGCATAGAACAAAAAGTCAAAAAAGGGCAAATTTATGTTTTCTTCTTCAGCAGGCACATTCATCTTCTCCTTCCCATGAATAAGCTCCTGGTTCTTGGCCAGTGGACTCTAGGGCACATACCATTGGCTCTTTTAGTTCTTATGCCTTCCTATTAGGACCAGTGATGCCACCAGATTTCCCTGTTCCCTACCTTGCAGATGGCAAAAAGTGAGACTTAGCCTATAATCAGGACATCCAAATTCCCATAGTAAATTTATATTACAGATAGCTATGACAAAACAAATTCTACTGGAAAATCAAAATGTGCCTTTTTGAAGAAAAAAATGTATTCCTTTTTATGTGCTTCATATATATGCTGAGTGGTTTTGTTTGTTTGTTTGCTTGTTTTCTGATACCAAGAATCAAACTCATGGCCTTGTGCTTGCCAGGCAGGCACTGTGCCGCTGAGCTAAATCCCCAGCCCCTATGCTGCGTGTTTCAACTCTTCTAAATACCATCTGTGTTTTGAGAACTTAGGAGGAATAAGAACTCATTCATACGCTCAACAAGCTGTGGGCTGGATAAGAGGTGACAATTCATGAAACTGTGATAGGAGCAGATGAAACTGGCAGGTGTGGGCCCCCGTGATGGCTGTAACAACCTCCATCCTACATGCTTTTCTAGAATCTTACAACTATGGAATGAAGACATAGAGGCTAAATCCCTGCCCTTAAATCTGAGCAGATGGGGTGACCCCCTTTAGGGTAAAAGAATGTAGCACAAGTGATGCTGTGTGACTCCCAAGGCCAAGTCCTGAAAGGCAGGTATCTTTTACCCTGCCTTCTGGAATACTCACTCCATGGCTTCGTTGAGCAGAGATGATGCTATACTGAAATAATTGGGCATCAGCCAATCCGTTGAGGGCCTACATAGTACAGGAAAGGGCAAATGTATGTTTTCTTCCTCAATCCAGTTACCCTGAGGATGCCTTGCTGTGGGGGTGCACAAAGGAGTCAATGCAGAGAAACTACCTGGAGAGTCTCACAGCTGCTTTAAATGAGAGAGAGACGTTCAGCCAGCTGACAGCTGCTTTGCTGCTGTCTCTTTCCGCTGTCCTAGATGCAGCTACCATTTAGCTGCAATTCATGAGGATGCCACGCTTGTCATCCAGATGGAGCTTCTTGAAATCTCAACCCACACAATCACAAGAGACAAGATGGCTGCTCTTATATGCAGCTCTGAGTTTTGTGGTGAATTATTGCACAGTAATAGTAACTGGAATGAAGAACTTTGAGACAAAGTCCTATTTGCTTTGTCCACTCTTTACTCTGTGTTAACACAGACTCTGGAACCTAGTGTGCATTTCATAAGTTTTTGCTGGACTTCACTGAGCAGCAGTAAGCACTACGTACCTTAGTAGAATAAAATAAGCATAATTAGTGGCATTGATGAATAGGAAACATTTCACAGAGGAGGTGACAAATCAGGTGCATCTCAAAGGATGAATCCATATTGTCCAGTGAAGTAAGGAATACAAAGAGAATGCCAGGTAGAAGGGGCGACAAATGAAGGTGCAGAGACATGGAATAGCTTGCTGGGATTAAGGAAGCATAAGTAATTTTAAATACGGAATGCTTCATGAATTTGCATGTCATCTGTGCAGGGGCCATGCTAATCTTCTCTGTATCATTCCAATTTTACTAAATGTGCTGCCGAAGTGAGCACAAGTGTAAGTAATTTAATAGAGCTAAAATTGGACACAGAAAAATATGTCATGGGAAATGTGGCTGGACAGGCAGGTGGGGCCTGAGCAGGAAGGGCCTTAAATGCTCACCTAGACATGAAGCCAGTAGGGAGAGCTGCTGCACTTTCTCCCATCACCAAATGCAGGTCCGCTCAGCCCAGAAAGGCCTCCCCTCCACATCTCCTCCTCCATCTGTGCCTGCACTGGGCATGTGGCTCTGTCCTCCTGATGTTGTGTGATTGAGATATCGAGAACTCCAGAAGTAATTCAGCTCTACACACTTTGCAGAACTTGATCTGATCTTCATCAGGCTGGATGTAATACTTTCTAGAAATGAATCACCAGTTCTTCAATCTTGAATCTCTAAGATTTCCAGAAAACTTTTCTACCTTCTAGGGATATTGATTCAAAAAGACTCAGGAATTCATTGCCTCTACACTTTGCTTTGCTGATGGTCTCCATAGTTCTTTTTTCACTCTCACTCCAAAGAATCCTTATTTGGCCCACTGGAAAGTAGCCTGGATATCCAGCTAGTCTTTCAAGTGTGTCATGGTCTTGTAATCAGGGTTTGCAAGAGAAACAATACAGGACACATAATTTATAGGGTTATTTTATGATAGTCACCTGAAGAGTCAAATGCAAAAGAGTGCAGGAAGTCTGTCCACACACTAGAGACTCAAAGAATCCAGCTGGGGTCCTGGATCCCAGAGCAATGCCCTGCATGAGTCTAGCTGAAGCTCTAGAGCCCATGGCAATGTCCTCCACAAGTCCAGCTGGAGGTCAAGAGCCCATGACGTCTCATGAAAGCCTGTTTCAAAGATCTGCACTGGGAAGGCCCATTGGTTGTGATGGACACTAGCAAGTCTGCCCCAGTGGGATGAAGGATCTTTGCCAGCAGTCCGAGGGATCTGCACTGGAGCCAGGAAACGATGCTCAAAGCAAGGATCAGAGCTCCCCTGAAAAAAACCGCAGCCATCCACAGTAACAGTGAGGACCTGAACTCTTCTGACGATGAGAACAGCCAAGTTCATATAAAAAAACCCAGCATGACAAGCTTCTCCAGGAGAATCAACAGCACACCATCTTCCTTTCCAGTTCACCTTTTATGCTGTGGGCAGCAATCCTCAGGCAGGCCCTCCACACCCAGCACCATGCTGATTCAGTTCAGCTGGGTGCTACAAGTCGACCATTAGTTAATCCACCATAAATTGTGTACCTGAGCCCTACACTCTTAAAATTAAAAGCCACAAATTAATTCTCTTATTATCTATGTTTTGCAATAATATCTTTGAGACAGTGTTATGACATGACAGATTGCATTACTTTGTAGAAACAAATATATCAACATTCAGTGGCTTAACAAGCAAACATTAATTTCTCTCTCTGCTACCCAACTAGTATGGACAGTCCTCTGCACATCCAGCCACTCAGTACCCAAGGTCCATCTCAGACTAGTACGTTTCCAATGCCACCCTTCATGGCAAAGCGAAGGTGTTGTACATGAACTTTAAAGCTCTGCCTGGAAAGGCGCATGACACAGTCAAAACTCATGATAAAAGCCTGCTTCAGAAACTATAGGAAATACGCAGAGGAAAAAAGCTTCAGGTACTGTGCTTGGTCTGTGTGTTGTTAGTCTATTTGTATCACTGTAACAAATTATCTGAGACAGGGAAATTTACAAAGAACAGAAATTTACTTCTTACAGTTTTGGAGGCTGGGAAGTCCGATGTGAAAACACTGGCATCTGGTAAAGGCCTTTCTGGTGTCATAGGGCAGAGAACATCACACAACAGAAAGTCAGATGTTCAAGCTTGGGTCTCTCCTCCTTTCCTAATAAAGCCACTCATCCCACCATATGGCCCAATCACGACCCTATCTAACCCTGATTACCTTCCAAAGGCCCCACCTCCAAATGCCAACAACACATAGTATGAAGATTAAGTTTCTAACACACAAACTTTTGAAGGACACATTCAAACCAGCACAAGCTACTATAACAAAATAGCACGTATTGGTTGGCTTACGCAAAAGAAACTTATTTCTGACAGTTCTGAGGTTAGGGAAGTCAAACATCAAAATGACTACATGGCAAGCTTCTGCTTCAGCCTCACTTCCTGACTCGTAGATGAGTGCCCGCTCACTTCCTAAGCATGTAGGGAGGAGGACTATTTGGTACTTCTTAGAAGGACAAGAATTTTATGAGAGCAAGTCATCACTCTCAAGTCCTTATTTAAATTCTAAACTTAATTACTTCCTTCCTCCAAATATAGCCACGCTGGGGCTTAAGGCTTCAAGATATGAATTTTTAGAGTATGCATATATTCAGCATGGAAGACCTATCAGTGTTGATAAGAGGGCAGAGATGGAGCCCTTACTCTGATTGTCCCTGCAAAAAAGGGATTCTGTTAAATTTAAGCGAACTATGAAACAACTTACTGTTTTCAGATATTGTGTAGTAATTCTTTTTTCTGTGCTGATTTCTAGAAATAGAGTTTACCACATGGTAAACTAGTTTTAAAAAATGTGTTCACCTAGCTGATGGATCAATAATGTCACAGCTAAAAAGAAATCACTTTGGGTTCTTTTTTTCTTCTCATTTAGCCAGTGTGTTCTTTTCATTCAATAAGTAGATATAAGGAATCCTTTGATTTTACGTTGTTTTATTATGAGTCTATATCTTCCTATCCAAAATGCAAATCCCTACTTGTGACTAATCGTAATCCAGATTATGGTATAAAATCATTAAACAACCCAGGGTAGAGATTCTTACAGTCCATTGTTAGTATACTGAACCAAGAAATGAGAAGCAGAGAAAGGGAAGAAAGGGAGGGAAGGAGAGAGGGAAGAAGGTCCGTGTGTACAACATGATGCTACATTTCCTTTGTCTCCAGTATCTCCGCTTAAACCTATGCTGTCACGGTTGGTGTTTAACAAGGTCTGGACACATTTATAAACTATCAGGGCCAACCCAAGAGAAGACAGCTTAAGTACAATGATTTGCATGAAAGTTTTTAACAGATCAGAAGTGGCAGGAGCAAGCTGAGTTGTGAGTAACTGGGTGAAGAGATGGGAAACAGGCAGACACTGTTCTTTCCCAGTCTGAGTTTATGAAGCGTGGGCTCACTGAACAAAACCCTTTCTTCCTCTCCCCAGAGTGTTGACCCTTAAAGTACAACATCTACTCTCCCAAAGTTCTTCCTCTGTTCGTTTCTTCCAACTGGCCGAAGTGACTTACACAGTTGGTGAGACTAGCGAATGTGTTACTGCAGGTGCCTGGGTTTTCTCAGGTCTTTGTCTGTACTCTCATTTGCATTTTCTCCATGAAGTGACTTCTGTAGAGAAAATTCATCCACACAGTGAAAGGCCTGGATATATCCAAGATTTCTCCCCTTGACTAGATGTATAACTTCAATTCAGAAGAAAAGTACAAAAAACCCTTATGGCCTTTTGTCTCAGTCTCACATTCTGAAATCTATCCCTATAGCAATGACACTTCTGCTCTTGACTTTCCACAAAATACTAATAATTAACCCTTAGACAACCTTAATGTCCACATTATCATCCTCAGAACCAGGAAATGTGTTACATTATATGGCTAAAGGGGAATTAAAGAATTAATATTATTAATCAGGTGACCTTAGGATAAAGAGGTTATCTTAGCATATCCAAGTGGCACCAGTGTTCTTGCAAGGATTTTTACAAATGAAAGAGACACAAAACTAATAACAGAACTACCATATGACCAGCTATACCATTCCTGCATATATACCCAAAGGATTTAAAATCAGTATACTATTGGGCTACCTGCATAGCAATGTTTATTGAGGCACAGTTCACTCAAAATAGCCAAAATATGACACCAGACTAGGAGGCCATCAACAGATGAATGAAGGCAATGTGATGTATATATACACAATGGAGTTTTACTCAGCCACAAAGGGCAAAATAATGTCATTTTCAGGAAAATGGATGGAAGTAGAGGTGATCATATTAAGCAAAATAAGCCAAACTCAAGAACAAAGGTATAGGCATACATATTTCTCCTAATATGTAGAATTTTTAAAAGGGCAAAGGGTAGAGGAGGGTGTAAAGGAGGGCGAAACATTAGGGGATGGACATGATCAAAATACATTATATGCATGTATGAAAATGCCATATTGAAAGCCAGTATTTTGTAAAGTTAATGTGCCCTAATGGAAGAGAAAGGCAAAAAGTTATTTGCAGAGTTGAATAACATGGGAAATATTTAATAATTGTATCAGTCAGTGTTTTACTAGAGAAACAGATATAACACAAGATATACAAATGTGAAAGAATTTATAAGACGATTATGATGGTCAGGCACAGAGTCGGATGAGGAAGCCTGTAGAAGGTGTTTATATACTGGAGACCAAAGGATTCAGTCCAAGGTCTGGAGTTCACTGCAGTGTCCCATGCAAGTCCATGTCAGGCATGGTCTGTGGCAGAAGGCTGAAAGATCCATGGCAGAAATCAAAGAGTCTGCACTAGAAGCCAGGAGATGATGTCCAAGCTGAAGGCAAAGACTGGAGCTCCTCTGAAGAGCAGAAGGAGATCCAGCCTTTCTCACTTCCCCTTTATGCCATGCAGACAACGAGCCACCCTAGGGTGGGTCCTCTACACCTTAGGGTGTAGAACTGCTGAACCAATTTAATTCAGCTTCTAAACTTCTCAAATTGACACAGTCAGCCATTACAATGATCATTCTTGACTTCAGAGATGGAGAAAGGGACTCATAAGCCAAAGAATACAGGTAAGTTCTTGTAGCTAGAACAAGACATTTCTTGTCAGAGCTTCTAAAAAACATCATAACCCTGCCAACATCTTGATTTTAGCCTACTGAGGCCCATTACAGACTCCTGATCTCCAGAATTATAAGATAATCAATTGTGCTCTTTTCAACTACTGAGTTTTCAGTGATATAAAATAGAAAGCTAATAAAAGGTAGGTATTATTATTATCTCCATAAATAGATTTAAGGAAACTGAGGCAGAAAATGTTTAGAAAACAAAACAAAACAAACAAAAAATATCATCCAAAGTCATAGCCTGGCCAGTTGCATTCAGAATCACCCTCTGGGCAATGATTTCCTCCATTACACTAGAAATGGGTGAGATGAAAAGCTCAATTAATGATTATCTTTACAAATTTCAACAGAAGGACAATAATGACACATATTCTGTGACTATTTACAACTTTCAGCATTTGGCATATATTCTCTCGTCTGACTCAACAGCAATCTTCCATAGTAGTCACTATAGAAGGTGTTATTCCCATTTAGAAAGTAAGAAAATTGAGGTTTGCAGAAGTGAGGACACTTGTCTAACTTGCAGGATCAGAAAATAGTGATATCAGGAAGTCCTCAATGCAGTCCCACAGGCGAGCCAAACTTGTGTATACATCACTAACCTTGAAGCATCTACTAACACAGGCCTTCCTTGACAGACAGTCAAGTAGTATTGCATCAGGGCCCTTGGTGACAAAATATCACATGAACTGGAAAAGGGAGCATTTTCAGCTATGCTACATGGGCATAACCCTGCAAATGGCTCATGGACTGATAACAACGCTTATTCTTATTGAGAAGGAGGCCTTGGATATCTGCAAGATGCAAGAATGCAGCTGCTCTGACCTGGTTTGTGATTATACACAGACATCCCCTGGAGGTGCTCAGAAATATCTGGGTCAGGGAGCTCAGCCTGAAGGAAAAAAGTAGATGCAAAAATCAACAACATATAAGCTATTACATATTCTGTGACAATGCAGAGGTTAGTGAGTCCAGGAAAAAGTAGACACTCTGTAATCAGTGTATTTAGTGAGCTGTTGGTGGTCTACTCATAACCATAAAATATCAGCAGAACATGATAAGTACTTATTTCTCATTTGTATGCCTAGAATACAGTGGATCCAGTCTGTGCCAGACTGGGCCTCTCCTCAGGATGTGACTCAAATCCGAGAATTTCCCATGTATCTCTTATTATTGTGAGACAGTTGGCAAACTAAAGCTGTGTCTTTTTCACTCTAATAGTACAAGTGCAAGATGGATAAGGGGACATATGATGCCTCTTAAGACAAGGATGGGACCTGTACTCTACAACTTCTGCCCTCTTTGGCTAAATCAAGTCACACAGCCAAACACACCACTGGACAGAAAAGTGTATATATATATATATATATGGAAGTAGCAGGAGAAATAGGGAAAATAATCAATCATGGAATCTATCACAATCCTTGCAAATCATAGCCCATAAGGAGAAACAAATACCCTTAAAATGAAGTCAGCAAATACCTTAGCATAACAAACATGTAGGCTCTGGCTTCTCTTTTACATAAACAAGTGAAATGCCATATGACTTTCCGCCTCCTCACCTTCCAACATGTGTAGGTCTGCTGGGCTTCTTGTATATCTGTATGTTCCTAACACAGTGTCCTCAAATGGGATAGGATCTAAGTTTATGACCAGCCTGGAGACCATGCCCAGTGATGAAAAACTTTCGTATGGAAATGGTGCTCTTAGAACACACTTGTGAGTTTGCCATGTTGCAAGACCTCGGCTACACTTACTATCAGCTGTGGTCTATTTGACCCTCCTGCTCTGTGCATAATGGAGAGCTCAGTGCAAACTCATCACTTCAGGGAAAAACTCAAGGTGTGCTGCAGTCAAATGAGGGGATGGAATTTGTCTTTAGTTGTCTTCTTTTTCAACTAGAGACTGGGCAAAATACTAGAAAGAAGGTAATACACTTAATGGTATCATTCTCATAATAAGTTAACATTTACAAATGCTTACAAAGGTAGGAAGAGATCCTGTTCTTTTATTTGAAAGAAGAAAAAACTCAGATGACTTTTTTTTGCAAAGCATGAACATAATAATTGTTTGTGTCTGTGGTTAGAAAATGTGTTATCAGAAGTAAAATGGTGGATTTTCTAGTTTCCTGCAAAATATTAATGAATCCAGGCTTCACTTTCTGGGTTCCCAGGAACAAAACCTGAGGAAAGAAATGGAATCCCTTAAGCAAGTAAGAAAGATGGCTCTTGCAGATTGACACTGCTCTCATCTTTTTATGTACTTTCTTTTCCTTTCAAAATTAAAAATAAATGAAGACAAAGAGATGTTTTGGGCTGAGATTTTGATAGAATTAAGAAAGATGTGTAGGGGGCTGGGGATTTAGCTCAGCGGCAAAGCACCTGCCTGGCAAGTGCAAGGTCGTGAGTTCGGTTCCCGGTACCGGAGAAAAACCAAAAAACCAAAAAAGAAAGAAAGAAAGAAAGAAAGAAAAATGTGTCCAGTGCTGTAACTGTTTTTACTTCTGGTGGTGCTCTGCATCTGGAGGAGTTACACTCAGGAGGGTGTAACAGGAAAGAGAGCACATTCGCCATCAGGAACACCCTTGGATAAGCCACTCATCCCTGTTTTCCTCTCTGTGGAACTGAGGTGATGCTTAATGCAATTCAAGATGTTATTTTGACAATCAGCAGATAACTTTCTAATATGTGACAACACATTGAAATCACTTTTACTCTTGAGTTATCATGAGCTTTCACACTCCTCTCTATGTGTCTGCCACAGGACAGACCCTGAATTAGACAGAATATATTTCCCTCCCATTTTCTCCTCATGTCAATGACAAATTCATAGCTAATCTCCAAATACTCAATTATAATCCTTAACAAATTCTTAGGCAATCATTCTCTAGGTAGGGACTTTAAAATGCAGGCCACTATCCATGTTTTGACCCCATCATCTCTACATGTGGTATCCATAGTCAACCTCAGAGGAAGAGAACTGGGAGGAAGAGAACTGGGTGAAGCATCCCATACCAGCATTTAGGTGTTTAATCAAACAGGGAACGTACATCACTTCTACTCATAGCTCAGGTTAGAACTAGTTCTTTTTTTTTATTTTAGAAATAAAAGGAGGAAAATACTAACAGATCGACAACGTTTTACAAAATAGCAAAGGATCAGTACAGACATTACAGAGTTACAAACAGAGTGGTAGGGAATTAACAATGCTTATTGTATTACATATTGATATCTTCAATGTAGCTTCTCATGAAAACACATATAGACATACAAAGCTAATCAACCAATGCCTCACTGACAGTAGAACTAGTTCTATAACATAGATTCCCTGCAACAGAACTAGGAAATGTGAAAGAACAGATAAGCACTCACTCAGTAGTCAATATCTCTGCCATAGAAGGCTTCAAAGGAACCAAATCAATGCCCTTGATAACCTTGAACTTGTATGGCTTGTGGTAAGGCATTTATTTCTCTGGGTGGGTGGAACAGACAGACACACACTAGCTTCCAATCTCTATAATGTGATCATCATTTTAGGAGTCCAGCAACAATAAGACTAGTGTTAGAGTTCAAGGGAGCATTTTAATTATTAAAAGTACAGACAAAAGATAAAGTTCAGCAAGTAGAACTGAGATTAAGAGAATAATCTTAGAAGCTGGTGGCTAGAAAGCAGAGTCAATAGAATGTCAAGAAAAAAAGAAATGCCAAACAATGTGGAATATGTACACAGAGCTTGTTTCAAAACAGAATCTCAATCACGTACCTCCAAATACCATGGTAGGCCAGTGCCGGCATTCTAAAAAGCAACTTAGCAAGGTATCAAGAACTTTCCAAATGTCTATATATTTTGATCCCATAATTTCAACTTTGATATCCTCTTAACGAAACACTCAAAGAAGAAAAATGGTAGAGCAGTGAGTGCCAACAACTCAGCTTCTCCATGACAAAGTGTCTAGAGTCTGGTAAACAGAAGTTTGGAGAGGAATCAAAGTGAGGGTTCCCCGGGAACAAGGAGGGAACTGACAAAGGACATGAAAAAAGTTTTAAATGATGCCTAAGAAATCACATCGTGGAGGAGAGGAAGGTCTCCTCAGACTGCAAGCAGAGAGGCTGGCTGGCCCCCCATAGAGAGACAGGTTGAGGTGGAACTTTTGGCGCACAGAGAACCTGAGAGCTGTAGAAACACACCAGGGCAGAAAGAATCATCAGCAATTGGAACCAGCAGGAAAAACTCGGAACACTGCCTCCAGAGTGGCCTTCTATGGTCAATGGTCAATGAGTGACCTTGGTGCAGCACCCACTGCCACAGTCACAGAACAGGAGCTGGCGGGCTGCAGTGGTAGGGAAGGGGTGAGTGAATGTGGGTCCCAGAGCAGCTCACTGGCTCTGTCCAGGTCCCAGAGTGGATGAAGGAGGCAGAGCCATCGGAGACAGAGGTTGGATAGCAGACTAAAGGGTGTCCTGGAGCTGGGGAACACAGACCTGGTTCCTGCCATCAGAGACCAGGTTCAGCCTGAGTTACACAGGATTGGAGCCTCACGGCACCTTGTTCTCACTGTAACCAAATGCTTGCATACAGCACTGTCCTTTAGATTTCCAGCACAAGCAGCAATAGATCCTGGCTTGAGCTTTGCTCTTTTATACAAGCCTGAGGAAAAGATCCACCCACTCAAAAAATAAAAACCTTTTCAAAAATTATTTTTTACTTTATTGTATTATTTTTACTTTAATTTTTAAGATTTTTCTTTTTTCTCTTTTTAGTGCTTTCCTCCTCTGATTAATGTCCCCATTTCTATTCCAGTACTTTCTCCCATTTTTCTTATGTGATTGTGTCTATGTGTGTGTGTGCTTCTTTTCCTCTTGTCGTTTTCTTACAATATAGTTTACAGAGGGTAGGCAATTCCACTGTCCCTTTATATTTTGCCTACCTTTATCCATGTGTTTTGCTGGACTACTTTCTCTTGTTTCTTATCTTTTTCAATTTTTCTTCTCTTTCTTTTCCCCCTTTTCATTTGTCTCCCTTTAACTTTTTCTCTAATATTTATAAGAGTCATACAATAGTTTCCCATCCCCATTTCACATTATCAGTTTTTAGGCAGTTTTCCGTTATCCCTACCTAAATATATAGCCCACCTTCACCATCATTAGGATCTTTTGCCTTCCTCCTACTCTTTTCTTACCATACCACATAGCAGAAGACTTTACATTTTTGTTTTTACTTCTCTTTCCCTCCTCTGGCATTACCCAGTTCCCACCCCCTTAGGTTTCAGATAATTTATTCTATAAAATTACTGTAGAATGGTATTTTTCACCATTAGAGATACAGCCACTGGATTTAATGCCTATTAACGGTGGGTCAGTACTTGAGCTGTTATGTTACACTATAACAATGTATTTCTTCTCTAGGCTAAAGAGAGACTCAAAATAAGGTCTCAAGGTATGTTATTTCACAAGTAGCCCTGACATATACCACTGTAGTGGATTAGCCTGTTACTACTATAGCTGATTTGATTGCATAAAAATAATCCTGATGCTGAACAATATCATGCCAATGAATCTGTCTGCCAATTCTACCATCACACACTGGGAAAGAGACAGCAAAAGTTCCCAACCAAAAAACTCAGACTGGATCAGTGTTTTCAAGAATGCCTGCAACCTGGATGAAAGAAGCGCTGAGTCTGAGTTGGCTTCAGTACTGCAATGGAAAGAACAGAAAAGTTATTGGGGTGTGAACATTTGGACTCTCTGGCAAAGAATTCACTTGGGAATCACTTATGCACTGTTTCATTGGAATACTTAATATCTGTTCCCATCACACAACTTATAGGTTTAAGTTTTTGTAGTTTCTCAATTTATTTAGTAATGTCAGACTGTGTTATGTTCTTTAATGATTTTTTGGCTTATTAAGTTGTTACTTTCATGTATTTGCTGCTCTCATTGGCTCTGATTTAATAGGTGTCTAGACTCTCTCCCTTGTCTCAGCTCCCTAGTTTCTCCCTCAAACTCAGATACAAGATTATGAATATATCTCTTTATTCTTCTTTTAAACACATAAACTCCTTCTTCCAAGTTTTTAAATTCCCCATACTTAGGTCCCACAGTCACTCCTGTCTTCTCCAGCATTATTGCTCCATCCTCCCCATCATAAGCCTGAGGCTTCTCCATAACCTTATTCTTCTCCCTATCAGAAAGTTCTGACAACCATGTAGCTTTCTCAACTACAAAGTTAATCTCCTTTCTCCCTTATCTCATCCTTGCCCCTACAAATATCCTCTGAAAACCTTCAGTACTGATCCTTTAACTCAGCTGAAAGTACCCCAGTAGAATCAGACCTCACATCAAACTTTTCTTCTTATCTACAGCTATTCCCTTTTCAAAACTCCCCCTTTGTGTCTTACACTTCTCATTCAACCACATCCCAATCTCCTCACCATGCCTCACCTGCCTCTTACAGAACAGTTGCAAAGAATAAATTGTCATAGTGTTCATAGAGGGTAGACAAAGTGGAGGGACTGTAACTGCAAGAACTATCATACAGAAATGTTTTAAGACTGACTCTGTGTAGGCTGTTATAACCAGAAATAATTCTTTTGTCAAAACATAAGGACATAGTCCAAATAAATTCAAGCAAATACTAGCATTGAGTAGATAAAGCTGACAATTATTTGCAGGGATGCAACATCAAACTAAAAATCTCCACATACTGTCCTCACTTCTCTGGTCCTCAACATGCAGTACCTCCAAAAAATGAAAAGAAAAAAATGTGAAGAGGGAAGACAGATGAGAGAGAGGAGAGAGATATTCACAGGAGCACAGGGAAGCAAGGAAACAGAAGATACCCAAATTATCTCAACCTTATCAAGGCAAAGCAAGTGGTCACAAAGTGAAAAGAAAACAAATAACAGCTGGCAGAAATCCATGAAAAGTTCATAGAAGGTATGAAGAAAATAGATGAGTTCAAAGAAAAAATGAATGAAAAATTCACAGCAATTTCACTCAATATGCCAGCGAATTTCAGGGAAATAGGTAAAAAACTGCATGAACTAACCAAAACCATTCAAAATTTGAAAGATAAGTTCAGTAAGAATAAGAAATTGAAAAGGTGTCAGACAGAAATACCTAATATAAAAAACTGTATAGAATTCATAAATTGCAGAAATGACTGATATGAAGACAGTGTGTCTGATATTGAAGACAAAATAATGAATTACAAGGAAGAATCCAAAACCAAAAAGAAAAGATTATCCAGCAGCTGCTAGATGACAATAAAAAGAACAATCTAAGGCTAATTGGAGTTAGAGGAAAAACTAGAACATAGCACAAATGAATTTACTGACATATTTACAGAAATCATAGAGGAAAATTTCCCAAGTATAAGAGTTTAAAATATGAGTAAGTGATGCTAATAGAACAGCAAACAATTGTGATGAAAAAGAAGCCCACTAAGCCATATCTTTATTAAATTACCAGATCTACAGCCCTCCAAAAATGAATTTTAAAGCAGCCAGAGAAATCAGCAACAACAGAAATCACATATATAGGCTGGGTGTGGTGGTACATGCCTATAATCCCAGTCCTCAGGAGGCTGAGGTAGGAGAATTGTTGCGAGTTCGAGGCCAGCCTATGCTACATAAGTGAGCTCAAAGCTAGCCTGAACTGCATAGCGAGACCCTGTCTCAAAAAAAAAAAAAAAAAAAAAAAATCACATATATAAGTAAACCAATTGAGATCACAGCAGACTTTTCAACATCAATGCTGAGGGCCAGAAGAGCTTGAAATGAAATATTTCAAGCCCTAAGAGAAAATAATTTCCAACATAGATTAATCTACGCTGCAAAGCTGTCTTCAAAACAGGTGGAAAAATAAGGTATTTCCATTAAAAAGGCCAGTTCAAATGATACATGAGTACTAAACAAGCTCTTAAGAAAATTCTTAATATCCTCAATAGAAATAATGAAATGGATACAGCTAACAACACATAGGAAACTAGTGGGGTTAATGGCTAACCAGCAACAACAAATATCAGGAAAAGAAAAACAAAGAGTTCACCAGCAGATAAGGAAGGTAATGATAATAAATAACTACGACATCAATATTAATGGCCTCAACACCATAATTAAAAGTCACAGATTGACAGACTGGATCAAAAAGCAGAATCTAATAGTCTCTTGCATTCAAGAAATTCATCTAATCCAAAAAGATATTCATAGGCTCAAAATTTAAGGATGGAAAACATTTCTTACAGCAGGACCCCAAAAATAAGCAGGAGTAACAATTTTAATATCAGACATGGTAAACTTCAAGTAAAACTGTTAAAATACAGAAGATAATAGCTACTCCAAAAAATTATTTTGCAATAAATTAGCAAATTTTGAAGAAATGGATGATTCTTTGATACATACAAACTATCAAAACTAACCCAAGAAAATATAAATATGCTTAACAACCCAATAACAAACAATGAAATTGTCTACCAACTAAGAAAATCCCAGGATCTGACAGATTCACTGCTGGAGTCTATAAAACATTTAAGGATGTTATAGCATTAATACCCCACAAGCTCTTCAAAGAAATTGAAAGAAATGGAGTGCTCCCAAAGTCACTTATGGAAGGCTGTACTGCCCTAATCCCAAGATCAGATAAAGGCCCAACTAAAAAAGAAAACTATCGACCAATCTCCTTAATGAATATAAATACAAAAATTCTCAACAATGTACTACCAATTAGAATGTAGCACACTATAAAACAAAATCATACATCATGATCAAATAGGTTTCATCCCAGAAATGCAAGGATGGCTCACCATATATAAGTCAATAAATGTAATACATCACATTAATAGAAGCAAGGTCAAAAGCCATATGATCATATTAATAGATACGGAAAAATCTCTCAACAAAATCCAACACCTGTTTGTGATAAAAACCCTGAAGAAAACAGGCATAGAAGGACCATACCTGAATGTTGTAAAACCTATTTATGACAAACCAATAGCCAGTATAATACCAAATGGGGAAAAACCAAGGGTATTACCCCTAAAATCAGGTAAAAGACAAAGGTGTACATGACCTTTTCTATTCAACATAGAACCTGAAATGTTAGCCAGAGCAATTAGGTAAAAGAAAGAAATAAAAGGGATGCATATAAGAAAGAAAGACATAGGTGTAACAAAGGATTTTCTAAAAAGAACTTCAATTTCACAAGGAATACCAGCAAGGATCAATAAATGGGATTAAATCACATGGAAAAGCTTCTATCCAGCAAAATAATCAATTACTAAAGTGAAGAGACAACCAAAAGGAAAATTTTTTTCCAGCTACTCAGACAGAGGATTAATGAGTAGAACATAAAAAGAACTCAAAAAGTTAAACCAGCTAAAATTGAAGAACCAGTCAAGAAATGGGCAAGAGAGATAAACAGATCTTTAACAGAGGAAAAAATATCTCCGGTCAGCAGATACATAAAAAAATGCACAATATCTCTGGCCATTAAAGAAATGCAAATTAAATCAACACTAAGATTCCATTATTAAGAAATCCAACAATAACAAATGATAGCATAGCTGTGTCAAAAAAGGAACCCTCCTGCATTGTTGTTGGTAGGAATGCAAAATAGTACAACCATTGTGGAAATGGCTCCTATTGATTTCTCAAAGAATCAAAATTAGAAATTCCATATGACTCAGAGATTCCCCTGCTAGGAATCTTCCCCAAAAAGCTTAAGTCATCATACTGCAGAGGAAAATAGAAAGTTAACTTTTTAAAGTTAAATTTCTGCAACTAGCTACTCCCCTGAGCAGATTTGTCTTTCTGTCTTCCACTAATGCCAGGTACATATTTCCCTTTCCTAACTGATTGTACCCTGAACTCAATGTTATCTCAAGCTCTTGTTTCCCTCAACTCCAAGCTTGCCCCTACCCTGAACCTGTATTCTTCCTGTAACTTCAAGCTTGCCCAGAGTTTGCATTTGTCTTACTATGCAACATACATGATGCAGTTTTCTTTTAGGCCAATTAGTAATAATAAGGTAAGATGTAACCAGTCAATAACTGCCAAGTACTCTGCTTCTGTACTTCCTGCTTACAAACTTTATATAAGTCTTATTACACCAATACATGTATACCAATGTTTATAGAAGCACTATTCATAACAGCTAAATACTAGAAGCAGCCTGTGTACTCATCAACAGACTACTGGATAAAGAAAATGTGGTATCTATATACAATGGAATACTACCTGGTTATAAGGAATGACAAATTTGACACATTTGCAAGAAAATGGATCCACCCAGAAAAATATAATGTTGAATGAAATAAATATAAGCTTAAATACTGTATAATATTGCCTCTCATTTAAGAGGCAAAGTATAAACAAAGAGAATGACAAAGGATGGATAGATGGAAACAAAGGGCTGGATCCATTGCAATAGGGAAGTAGACCAAAGGAGCAGAATGAGGAGTGAATAGGAAGAGAAGTGGATATAAGTAGAATAAAGATGTGCCACATTCAGGAACCTAATAACCTCAATTAAAGTAAACATTATATGCCATAACTCAAGTGAAGATTAACAGTATCAACAAGAATGTAAAATGGGTTAGGGCAAGTGGAGGAGAAAGTTAGGGAGGGGAAGGTAAGATTAAAAAAAAGAAACATGCTGTGGTATGTACATGTAACCACCCCCCAAAATGATTGTAAACTACATGAACTGCAAAAATGTACTAATAAAATAAAAAAGAAACACTCCATAAAATGCTTTAAGTAAAATTTGTAACATCCCAGATGTGGCCCACACACCTGTAATCCTAGCTCTCAGGAGGCTGAGGTAGGAGCACTACTGTGAGTTCCAGGCCAGCGTGGGCTACATAGTGAGTTCAAGGCCACCCTGGACTGTATAGCGAGACCCTGTCTCCAAAACAAATCATAACACCTACATTTTAAAAAGAAAACAATTGGAAGCAATTGGAAAGTTTGTACCTAAATCTTTAGGTAAATTATACTACATATTTCTAGAAGGCTGTAAGGCATAAATAAATTAATTTGTTAATGAAAAAATAATCAAAGACCAGTTGAGGGTCATTCTACTGATAGGCTTTTTCTGTAAAAGTGTTAATTCACATAAGTTAAAAGACTACTAAGGAGCCCTTTAAGTTAACAGAAGACTGCCAACTAAATTTAATGTGCTATCCTTAATAGAATTCACTTTAGAAAAATATTGCTGTAAAAGACATTGTTTGAAATCATGGAAAATTTTGAATTAAGAATTTTTGTTAGCTAATTTTATTTTATCAACATTAAAAATAAACTAAATTTGATTGCACTGTTGTGATTATGTGAAATTGCCCCTCTTCTTAGGAAATACATGCCAAAATCTTTAGGAATACTGAATCAGAAATTCTTCTGCTCAATCTCAATGATTCCAAGACAGAAAAACAGTAATGCTACTAACATCAGGTGTGTAGCAGAGATAGAGATGAAGCAAATGTGGTAAAATGTTAATGATTGGTCAATCTGTGTGAAGTGTAAATGGATACTTATTATACTATTTCAACTTTTCCTATTATAAATTTGTTTAAATTAGAATTTTTTAAATGCCCATTTGAAAAATGTTTATAACATTAAGTAAAACATTTGGACTACATAGTCATGTATCTGGTGTGATCTTAGCTAAGTTACAAAAACCTCTCCATGTAGAAAACAAGACTGGAAGGGAAATACCAAAATATTAACAATCTTTGGTGGGTGACTTGGACTGGGAATGCTTTTACAGTTTTTTTTCTATATTTTCTTCACATTTTTAACAACCATCTATCACTTTTATAATGAAGAAAAAAACTTCAAAATAAAAGAACTACCGGGCATGATAGGAACAAATAATCATTTCACCTTCATTTCCCCAACTTTGAGCCTGAAGCCAAAATCAAGAGCAATGACAGAGGGAAATGAGTTCAAGCTGTCGGCTCTTAAGGTGTGAAAGTCTGTGTTTCAGGGGTTGCCAAGTGACCTTTAATGAACAGCTGTCTGAGACAGAAAAATCATAGTATTCTAGGCTTAGGACTCAATGTATAATTTAGTGTTAGTATCACAGTGGGGCTGCTGGATATATCTCCAGCTTTAAGATTTATGTCCAAGCTGAGGAATATTTCTGAATTTGGTTGATTCATCATGGACTTAGGTTTCAAGTGCAAAATAGCTGAGCTTGGCTTCTGATTACAGACCAAATGGGTATGTCCTAAATGATTTATGAACCTTCAAGCCCTCTCTCAGTAAGTGAAGCCAGTGTCTCATGTCCTGGGAGGGATCCTGGCCCATGACATCCTACTGACTCTTTCCTACCATGGAACTAGATTCTTCTAACTAGCTTACTCTGCTCCATCCCTTGGCTGCTGTTTCCTAAACCCACTTCTTCCCTTCAGGAGGAAGAAGGGGAGATCTGCCCATTATCTATGTCAGCTGCAACCATCCTTTTAAAAAGTCTTCCTTTCTCTTGTTCTACATAGAGAATTCTTCACACCTCAGCCCCCGGCCCTCTCCCAACTCCATTACTCACTTTTGTTAGAACCACGTCTGTCTTCCAGATTGAGCCAGCTTCTTCTGTCTATGCATGTGATTTCTCACCATCCTCAAGGCAACCCTGGCCACAGCAAAGCTTCCACTCAGACCAGTGGTAGAGTCTGCATTTCACCTTGACTGCTTGAGAGAAGTAGCTGTCAACATTGCCGGGTCCTGCTTGGGGCCTCCCTTGGCAGTTGTAGTAATTCTAAGCTATGTTTTGATAGAATAAACTATCCTGACACCACCTGTAAGCTCTTGTCCTGCTGGGATGTCAAGAATGTCAACCACAGCCCTCCTACAGGCTCCCTACACTCCAGGGTCATGTGAAGTTATGCAAAGCCACTGTGTGCATGCATCAGCAGTTTTGTGGATTTTTCAGCAGGCTTAAAGGCAATTCCTGCTCCCCACACATTATCATCCCTGTACTACCTAAGGCCTCATATAAACTACTGTCCATGTCAGTTCTCAACATAAAGCAAAATGTCCATGTGCAGGGTTTTACAATTTCTGGCTGCTTCATAAAAAGACAGTAAAAAGTCATCACCCTCAACACATGCATCCTCTCAGTTTATACCCTTACTAATAGGTCACTAGGAGAACAGAAGTCCTTAGATGTGAAGCTTTTTCACCTCTCACTCTCTCTTTCTTCTCTTCCAGTTAAAACTGCCTTTTCTTCAGTGCCTTCATTTGCCATGTCCCCTGCATCTTCATCTCACTCCTTCTAATGGACTTTTCACATCAGCAAACAAGATGCTCCAAAGTCTGCCATCCTTGAGACAAATATTTAGTGCATCCCATATCCTTCTGCAGCCATCACCCCTTTTTTTTTTTTTTTTTTTTTTTTTTTTTTTTTCCGGTACCGGGAACCGAACTCACGACCTTGCGCTTGCCAGGCAGGCGCTTTTGCCGCTGAGCTAAATCCCCAGCCCCCATCACCCCTTTTGTTGTCCTTACAATAGTACTTTCACATAGTCTCCAGTTGTCTTATTTATTCACATACACCGTATTTTGTCTCAACCCACTATAATCTTAGGACTGACAATACTCTTCTCAGAGCTACAAGTAACCTCCTCTTTTCCAAATACAACAGTCGATGTTCTCCCTTTACTCAGTCTCTTAGCTCAGTACAATTCAATGCTTTCTCCTTAATGGTTCCTTTCTCTTAGTTTCCTATGATGATGTTACATTCTCCTGGTTTTCCCTCATTCTCACTGATGCTTCTCCAATCTTGTTTGCTAACTTTTCCTTATTTGCATGACTTCTAAATGCTGGGCTGTATTAGTAGAGATCAGTTCCAGGACAGGAGCAAATTTCCCTTAGTGCTTTCTGTCCTGTCACCAAAACAGATGGTCATGCCAAAGACTCCCAAATTAATATTTTAATTACAATTTCTCCTTTGAGTTCCAAACACAAAACCTCATATACACAGCTGTTTCTTTGACATCTTGGATATCTGAAGGGTACCAGAAACTCAAGCTAGCCAAGCAAAAACTATTGATATATTCTCTCTCTCTCTCTCTGTCTCTCTCTCTCTTTCTGTCTCCCCTCTCCATACACACGCACACACACACACACATGCAAATGCCATTTAAACCAAATTCTCTCCATTTCAGTTAAAGAATATAGATATATCATCTTTAACATCCAGTCCTGTAATCTACAAATCCTCCTTGATTAATTCCTCTCTTATCCTATCTTCAGTCCTCCAAACCAACATCTTCCAGTCCTTTTTTTAAAAAGAACATTAAAAATTAAAAAACAATAAAAAGATAAAGAATTTCAAAACAAGAGGATAGGAAATTAACAACGGTTATTATATTGCATAGTGGCATCTTCAAAGTAGTTGCTCAGACTACCAGATATAGGCAGGCAAAATTGATCAAACAGTTAGGCATTAACTGCTCCTTTCAATAAAGCAATAGAAACCAGGAGTAAATTATCTTAGATATGTATAAAATAAATATATATATCATAAATATATATATTTCCCTTCCTTCTTTTTTTCTTTTCTCCTTTCCCCAACCTTTAGGATGAGTTTAAAATATACAGAGCCATAGATTTCCAGAGTTTTAGCTAGTGTGGGTTAAATGCTTGGCATCTGGATTTTTATAAGCTCTATTGCCCTTGAGATTATTAGAATGTCCAAGTTATGTGTAAAGGGCTGAGGAATTGAAGCCAACTAGATTGTCTTAAAGAGCAAATAAGAACAGATGGAATCAGATGATTCCCAGGCCTCTCGCCTATACTCTACACTTGCTCAGCTAGCTCTTCCTTTACTCTGAAGGGCATTCCTGGGCACTCTCTGGCCTGCTGCATGCCAGTGTCCAGCTGGTTCTCTGCTAATGCCACACACTGCCCCCTACAGAGACCTCACATGCATCCCTCTGCTCTTGAACATCCAACCCCCAAACAGAAATCCCATCACATCAGATCTGAAAGGTTGTCACAAAACAAATGCTTGCTGCTATTTATGTGTTTTAGAAGAGGCCAGACCAGTCCATAGGAGAGCTGTGAATTTCTGAACATTGCCATAAGTCTGTCAAGATGCTTAGCAACTGTTATCCTGTCACCACTGCAGGAAAAACAGGATCACTGGGCTATCTGATCTTCTTGTCTTGTTTTGTCTTCTCTTCTTGGAGGGGAGGGCTGGTCTCAGAGCCATAAATCTGTGAATAGGTAGCATTAATGCTACCTCCTTAGTGAACTCATATCATTCAGTCTTGGAAGACTATAATTAAAATACAAATCAAATGTCAAGTTCCACTGATTTCTACACATCTATTTTCTGTTCCCTGATGTTATTGCTTCTGCAGCTGATGATATATCTACAGTTCTCTTCACATTTGTTCATTTGTTTGTTTGTTTAGTCTTGTTTTTCATTTTGTTTTGTTTTGTTTGAACCTGTCTTCATCATTTACTAAAAGTCTGAGTTTCTCACACAGTATTCCTCAAGTCATGCATTTACGATACCTGGGATGTCTTTCAAAATCTCAGATTTCTACGTCTCATACTTTAGATACCCACTGAATTATACCTTAGGTAAGAGCAGATATCTGAACCCTTCAGAATTATCTCAAGTGGTCATGATAGTTCAAACCACTGATCTAGGGCAGTGTCACGTGGTCTGTGAGGCCAAGCTCCCTGAATCTAGTCCCCGCTACACAGTTGATTGATTGAATAGCCTGAGTAAGTTCTCTGGCCTCAGTGTCCTCTGAAAAATGAAGCAACTGCATTATCCACCTACTAGGGTTGGTACAAGGATTAAATGAGCTGACACAGTTCACACAATAAAAAGTGTGCTGGGCACATCTTAGCTCATCTTTACCAATCCATTATGTAGCAGATTAACCTCAGGAAACATCAGAGAATGAAAAGCTAGGTATTTTTAAGTATTAAAAATATGAGAGAATCTGAGCATTGGAGTGCAGTGGAAGCTGTGACACTGCTAAATCATCAGAGAAAAGATGAACGTCAGACCTAGATCAGGGTGGGCACAGGCTTCACCACTGCGATTAACCACTGGGAGAAACCCAGCTCACCTCTCCAGAAATTGGTGTCCATTGTTGATCTATTAAAGTATTCTTGTCCTTTTAACTCTTATCAAACTAAATAAGAAATAATTACAAAACACCTACTCAGATATTGAAAAAATGAATGTAAAAATACTACATGCTTTTTAATTTAAAAAGTAAATTTACACATGAGCACACATGTCCTATAAATCTCCCCCTCCTCTCCTCTCGTACCATTTCCCCATTGTCTTACATTGCTGTAATATATGTGCTATGATTCATATGCCAATATCCAAACATTATTATTAACTAAAGTCCATAGTTGCCTCAAAGATTCACAACTCATGTTTCTCAATTCTATGGGTTTTGACTAATACACAAGGGCAAGTACACATCATGATATACAGAATAGTTTCTCTGCCTTAAAATTCCCTCTGCTTCTCCTGTTCTTCCTCCATCTCCCCTCAGGACTCTAACAAACCCTAATCTTTTACTCTCTCTGTAGTTCTTCTTTTTCTGGAATGCCATATTGCTGGAGTCATGCAATAGCTAGCCTCTTCAAACTGGCTTCTTTTCCTTAGCAATATGTGTTTAAGTTTCCTCCATATCTTTTTATGACATGATACCCTGTTTTTTTCTATCGCTGAGTAATAGTCCACTGTGTTGATGTACCAGTCTGTTTATCCATTAACTTACTGAAGGACATTTTAGTTACTTCCAGTTTTTACCAATTATTATGAAAACTTCTATAAACTCCTGTGTGCAGATTTTTCTATTGGCATATATTTTCACTTCATCTGGATGAATACCAAGTGTGACTGCTGAATCATATGGTAAAAGAAGATTTAATCCTGTAAGAAATGGCCAGACTGTCTTCAATAGTGACTGTATGATTTTGTATTCCCACCAGAAATTAATGTGAATTTCTGTTGCTCCACATCACAACCAACTTTGGGGTTGTCACTGTCCTGGATTTTTGCCATCTAATGGTTGTGTAGTGGTTTTTCTTTGTTGTTTTAATTTGCAATTCCCTAATGACATTATGTCAAGCATCTTTCCATATCTTTTTTTTTTTTAGCTTTTTAGTTTTTTGATGCTGAGGACTGAACTCAGGGCCTCCCACTTGCTAGACAAGCATTCTACCACTGAGCTAAATCCCCAACCTCTTTCTATATCTTTCTTTATGATCTGTATTTACTATTTTTTAGGACTCTATTTCAGATCTTTTGCCCATTTTTAAACTGGGTAGTGTCTTTACCTGTCTTGTACTGTTAAAGCAGAAAGCCACAGACCAAGTACAGTAGATTGAACAGAAATTGATTGGCTCTCAATTCCAGAAATGGGGAAGTATTCCTTCCACATGGCAGGAAGCAAACAGGGAAAAAGAACAGACTAGTATCCCACAGTGCCCTTTGAAAGTAACCTCAGGACCTCCCACCAGGCCCCACCTCTTAAAGATTCCACCACCTCCCAATAGCATCACTCTTGGGTCTAAGCCTGTAGCATGTAAACACCTATATTGTAAGAGCATGATCTGCTTGAGAGAGAATAGGAAGGGGCCAAACTCATTCTTTCTTAAGAAATCCACACTTACCATCATGAATCCACTCCTACGCTAATGGCTCAATTCATTCATGAAGGCAGAACCCTCTTTAAACACCACTAAAGATCTTATTTCACAGTGTCTCTGTACTGGGCATCAAATTTCTAACCTAAGAATGTGGGGCACATTTAAAGCACAATTGATAGCTTGTTTTCTTGCTGGTAAGTTTTAAGAGCTTTTTGCTCATCCTTTACCAGATATATATTTGGGTATAAGTCCTTTACTGGGTATATATCTTGCAATATTTTTCTTCCACATCTGTTGCTTGCATTTCCATTCTCTTAACACTCCTTTTCAGAGTGTGGAATTTTTTCATTTTAATGAAATTAATCTATCAGAGAGGGCTCGTGGGTTCGAGTCTGTGCTGGACGCACACCACCACGATTCCCAGCAGAAACGCGCTCAGCGAGCCAGGTACTCCCCATCCAATCCCTCAGGGCAGGATGCGAGAACAAAGACCCTGAGGACATTACAGACTGAGTTGCTGATTGATCAAATAATTAATCATTAACTGTTCTTTTCAATAAAGTGATAGAAAGTAGTACAACTATGTTAGCTATTGTATATCTCTCTCTGCTTTTGTCTTCTTTTATCTCTGTCTCATTTTTCCTCTCTGTACACACACACACTCACACACACACACATACCATTCCTGGTTTATGAAAATAAGATTCTAATACCTTTCTTTGTCTTGCTTATCTCACTCAACATGCCCATATAAATCCCTCAGAGAAATTTAGTATAACTGGAACCTTTTAAGAAAAATAAGTACATAATATCCAATAGTGGTATGGGTTACTATAATTCATTCATCAATTATCTCAAATTTGATTGTTCATCTTGTGTTCCAGTTTTTCTCTCTGCAAGTGTCATTGTAGTACACCATGTAAGTCTGCTTTTACATATTGGTGTTGTGTTTCTAGGGCTAGATATCCGAGAATGAAATTTCAACATCAAAGGAGCATGTGATTTTTATTTAAATAGGTATTTCTAGACTGCATGTTCAGAAAACCTGTTAATACTCCATTTTGCATCACCAAAGCAGAGGTAAAAATTTATTCAGGTTCCCACTATCAACTGCTATTACTTTTAGTAATTTTCTCAGTGTACTGGGTCTAAAAGAGTACCTTCTATTTTTTTCTGCCTGACTATTTGAATTTGAGTATATTATTTATTGGTCAATCATATGGACTGTATCTTTTGTTAGTTATTTATGCATATATTTTAATTTTATTCTGATTAATTTCTCTTTATTGTCAATCTGTAGGAGCTGTTTATGTATTATATATTGTCATTTGATTACCATCTTTATTTTAGTTAATTTTCAGGTAGATGTATTTAATTGAATTTTCTCATGAGTCATTCATTCTTTACTCAGTTTCCATTCTTAAATTCCAAGCATTGGCTCAAATATGTAAACTAAAAGAATCAGTCAAATGGATTGCTAGACAACCCATTCTCAGAAGGCTGGAGGGTGCTGAGGAACACACAGAGAAACTCAGGTCACTCACTCTGAAGAAAACAATATTGAGCAGGTGGTTAGGAGACAGAGGGAGATTAAAAGTTATTTTAAATATGTGGACAATTGTCATGGTGATGAAAACTCACTAATTCTGGATAATCACAAGAGATAGGATTACATGAAAGGCACTTTAAGAATCAGGAGAATTGGGCTTGACCTAAGGAAGCCAGGTCATTGGCTGCCCCCGTGGGATGCTTGTGATTTAATGTTCTATGAAGTTTCTGGAGATGGTCAACGTATGGATGGGGAACTTGTAGGAGAAGATACAATGGATATTTTTCTATCACTCAAGAAGATTATACCTAGTTGGGGCATGCTGTAGTTAAGATATGGTTTGTCCCTATCAAAACTCACATTGAAATCTCCTTATCAGTGTAACAATTCTTACTGTCTTGGCACTAGATTAGTTACTGTAAGTGTAGGTTGCTTTAAGATGAGGTTGATCCTGCTCTGTGCTCCATACATGCCTGTTTACCACTCTACTTTCTGCCATGAGTTGAAGCAGCCCAAGGCCCTAACTATCCCTGTGCTCTTGGACTTTCTTGCCTACAAAATCATGAGCCAAAATAGTGTCTAGGACAACCATCCATATTGGTTGTTAAACATCTAGTACAGAGTTCAAGTACAGTGTGGTGGACAGGTGGATCAGTACCTGCTGCTACAACAGAAGTGGAACACCTAGTGCTTTCCTCACCTTTTTTTGGAAATCTCTTTTAAAAAGGTTACCTTACAACAATAACCATCATGACACTCTTGAGTCTTTTCCACTTTATTCTTGGAGAATATGGGCAACATTTTCCAAATGCAATGGCAACACAACAACTCTATTGCTTTTATAGATTCTGGGCAAAATGTACTTAAATAAAAGTCCCTCCTCTTAAATTGATCATCTTTGTGACTTCTAAAAACACAAGCATATTATTCAATTAAATCTACATGTATTGAAGATTCTGTGAGATGTTAATTTTAAAGCCCAAGGCTCTCCACTGACCACTACTTTTGTAGGCACAAACATGCTCTGGAATACTTCTACCCATCCACAGAATTACTTGAGTGGCCTCTGGGTGGAAGGGCAACGAGGAACAGATGATTTCCTACTTGGGTTAATTACAGAATGTAAGTATGTAGATCTCCCACTTCTGGCCCATTCACACATGAAATTTCATGGTCCCAGAGTTCTACATGGTTGTATAGTGAAGGTTAAGGGATATATTTTATTAAGGAAAGAGAAAATATGCAAGGGCAGGATTAGTAGTATGGAAGTGCCTATTGTACTTAAGTCTTTCATCATCCCACTGAAGGACTCACCAGGGTCAGGGAAGTAGCCATAGGGGTGTGCCTTTCAGACTTCACCTCTAGAGAGACCTGCCACAAGAATGCAGGTAGCTGGCTGACGGCTTCCCCTTTCAGAGCCTTGAGGTTTTACCACGGTAAAGTGAAACTCTCCTCCAGCAGTTTCCAGCCACTCACTGAGTATCATATGGGTATGAGGGCCTGGCCATTTTTGCCCAATATGGAATGGCTCTATGAACATTCTTATGCTGACTCAAGACTACTTCAAAACTATAGCAGAATCAGAGGTTCTTCCTTTCAAATCTGCCTTCCCTTCTCTCTTGACATAGGGGTTATAACAACACAGTGATCTGAAATCTTTCTCTTCCTCCTCTTATTCTCATCCCCTTACTTTCATAGATATTGTATTAGTCACTTTCCTATCACTAGAACAAAATACAGTATGCAACACCCACAATTTAAAGGAGGGGAGGTTTATTTGGCTTACAGTTCCTTATGGGTTCAGTCCATGGGCTCCAGTGCACAAACTGCGTGGTAGAAGTACATAGCAGAGGACAGCTGCTCGCCCTATAACAGCCAAGAACCAGAGAGAAGGGAGGAGCTAGATGCAATCATATACCCTGTCAGATCAAGCCGCACCTCCTAATAGCACATGTTACTGAACCCATCAATGGATTAGTACACTGATGGGTATAGCATCCTTATGATCCTATCACCCTGCAAAAGCCAACTTTTTTAATTCTGGGAAGGAAACGGCTCTTGAAATTATCAAAAGCCTTAGTCCTATATAAAGCTGGTCTTTGATTGTACCTCTTTAACCTCTTCTTCTGTACCCTAGTGCTCATTGCTGAAGTAATCCAGGATAACTCTCAGAGTCACTTCTACTCAATAGAAACACTTCTACTCAATAGACAGTACATAAACAACATTGTTCATTTTATTTGCACAATATGTTGGCTCTTCAGGGTAGGACTTAGTTAAATGCATATAGATTCTTTAGTTATTAGTCCTTAATTTAGAGAAGAGCTGCATATTCATTCCTTGCTCTTAACCTTTCAACCTAAAAAATTGTTCTAGCTAGAGAGGTGGCTTGTGTTATACTCTCTGCACTATACAACTACTGTTTTGCAAATATTTCCTTATTTCCCCTCTTATACACCATTTCAACCCCTTTCCACCCCTAACACCATATTGCCAACCTTCTTCTTGCCCCATTGTGTCATTTGTACCTCCCACAACCAGGAAGAAAGAATTAGTAAAATTCCTTGTTGATTTATTCCAAAGGAGCAGAGTGGAGTTTACATACTCACATACGTGTGAATTTGGAATAAACCACATAAAAAGAGAAATGAATTAGGTAAGTTGTACTAACCAAAGTACAGTCTTATCCAAGTCTGAGTCTTATAGAAGACTTCCTAGAAGAATATATTTCTTGGGTATCTAATTCAGACTACATGACCTTAAATCAACATCTGTCCTTCCCTTGAAGTCTAACCACACACTCCAAACTTGAGCCAGAGTGATCTGGTGGAGAAAGCAGTGATGGGGTCAGAGGTCTTACTTGTTTCAGCCTACACAGAAGGTAGCCAAAGATTTATTTAGTTCACTGGCAGATGAGCACATTGAGATGTGATAATTTATTGAGGACTGTATACTGAGTTCTGATCTATCAGAAATAGTACTGCCCCCAGACCTCAATATCATGTTCTTTCCTCAATGGTTTGTCACTTCTTTATCTTTTAATATTTTTCTGCCTCATTTCCTGTAGTTGCTTCTATGCAGGTCTTCCCCAAGTGGTCTTTATCTCCTCTGAAACAAATAGTGGACATAATGTGAAATTTCAAAGATCACAATGATCTTCTACCTATGGGCCTATTTCTTATATTTTTACAACTTGTATTCTGACTAATGGTCTACTATAATCCACAATTACAGTATTACTTTCTTCAGAAAGGCATGGGGGAGCATGATTTACAAAGTTGAGAAGGACACTGAGGATCTTGGTTTTCAATAAGTAAGAATTGGTAGTACATCCCTCTTGTACACTGACTCATTTCTTCTGCAGTTATTGTATGTGGTCATTTGCATTATCAGTACAAATATTTCATTTCTTCTCTAGTCCGTACGCTTTTTTCATATGTCTTAGCTTTGTTGCGCCAGCTTAACTAAACTGGAACTGCACTTCCCAAAATGCTCTGCTCTGTCTGGTCCTGGATTAAACTGGTCACAAGAGAAACATAAGCAGGCTTTGGAGTAGAAACATGCAACAGCCATTTTTTCTGCTTTGAAGCTGGCTGCAGGGTCTTGCCACTGCAGCTCATACACATTCCTTCTGACCCGCTGGCTCTCCTGTCGGTACAGGGCAGCAGCCAGCCAGTCCATCCCATAGCTCCTGTAGCTCCTACAGGAAATCCTCCTTCCTGCCCTGCACCTTGTGAGCAGGTTCTCACCCACCCCAGCAAGGTGACTTCTTCGAGTCACCCATAGCTTTGTATTTGTGGATGGTTTGAGAATGATGTGGCTTCCAGTTGGTCCTTGCCATCATCCATTTTCTGTCTAACTTTCCTTACAAAATCCTGACCTCATAACCTGAGGTCACACCTCTGATATAGAGGGCACAGTTTTACATGGGCTTCTTTATAATTTGACAACTGTATAAGGTTTAGATTTTGTGCTGAGTATCTTAATCTTGGTTATGCTTCTTATGATGAGTGGTTATGCTTCTTTAATCACACTCTAGATGACACATCCTTTATTTTGCCCTAGTTCTACTTCCAAAGTAGGTTTTCTTACCTCTTCAATTCTGATGTGGCCAGATAAACAGCCTGGATGTGTCACAAGCCCAGCGGTTTCCCCTCTTGCAGCTCTGCTATCATTATGTGAGGAGCACACTCCAGCTATCCCCTACTCGCAGGAAGAAATCGAGATTCTTGAGGAGCATAGCCATGCCTACCACCATAGTCAGAAGTGAAAATGCCCTAACCCATCCTAGAGCCATTGTGCAAAGTGGAACTGTCATTTTCATACATCCAGGTTTGCATGAGCACCAGCTGATCTACAAATGCATGAGCAATAATAAATACTTATTGGATTAATGTCTCTGAGTTTCAAGGTGCTTGGTCATGCAGCCATAGCTAACCGATGTACTATTACAATACTTTTACATCAGAAAACAGAATCTATATACTTTACCAAAGACATATTTTTGTGTTTCCGGGTAACTTCAGCAATATTCATTTAATAATCACCTTTCTTCCTTTCATTTTATAATCATTCATAAAGTACACCAGTGTTGGAGGTAGTTTGAGTTTGACTGTTGGCTCAAATATTTATAAGTACCTATGTATCCTCTATAAATATCAGTTTCCTTTTCTATACAATTGGTATAGATATTACCTAACTGGTTATTGTGAAGATAAAATAACATAAGTTTTAACCACAATGATACAGTGTGATTCATCATTTGTGTGTTTGTGTGCACACGTTCTGCTAAGCACACTACCTTCACTTGTTCACTTAGTATTTCAGAAGTATTTCATTCTTATGCCACCTGCTGAGTGCTGAATCTCCAAATAACAGGCTGGTGTACAGCCTCTGTAATGGGCCCAGGAGACACATCGTGAGCAACAGTCTGCCTGCTCCAAAAGATTCCTATCACAGTTGATGTCTTTCAGCTACTAGAATAACTAAATCATTCCTGAAAGACAGTATTTCTTCTTGGTGATGGAAATCAGACTGCAGTAGCCAACAAGAATCACATTTTATGATTCTATAGAGCCTTCCAGAAAGATGAAATGATTAGTCACTCTAGCAGGGGTGGGGAGGCGTTGTACGCTGTGTTCAGTTTATTGCTGTCATCAGCAGCAGCAGTAATTTAATTTTCTTTCAAGTCTTTCGACTATTAAGTGAAGTCATTATAGCATTTTCATTTTAATTTGTGGCTTCTACCTTACTCTCATTTTTCTTTTGATGTATAATCTAAACAACAACTAAATTCTAGTTTTGTTTTCTTTTTCAAAAAGAGCCTCATTGTTCTTATAATTTGTGGAATGACATTAATTATTTTTGCACTGTCCTCATTTTAGGCCAGTGACACCAGTTGACAATTTTATAAGGTAGGATATTACAAATATTCCCATTTTGTGGATGAAGAAATGGAGGCAGAGATATTAGGCCACCTTCCTAAGGTCCCACCCTTGCCCTGGCCCACAACACAAGCATTAATCAGCCCAAGCAGAGCGGCCTCTTCCCCCTGCTCCACAAAGCAGTCTCCGGGTGCTGCACTTGCCGCTGCTCCACACAAAGCCTCCCAAACAAAACATTCCTCAGAGTAATTTCTTTATTCTTCTCAACCCTTAGCCTTAGGTGATGTTCTCTGCCATCTTTAAGAACAATTTCCATTTAATAAATGTCCTCTTTTTATTGACAAGAATTTCATTAACTTGTTCATCTCTTGAGGCTGGCAGAAATAATTATCACGTTCAGGAAACTGGAGAGAAATGGATTATTACTTGGGAGGCAAATAGAGGGGAGGTGGGGGTTGGCAGGGGACAAGCACAGGAAAGGCAGACAGAGGCGGGAGAGGGAAGGAGGAACCGGAGAGTCGTGCTTCCTGCCAGTTTCCGAGTTTCTGTTCTCCCTCCTGCTGGCAGTCAGTCACTGGGAAGCTGAGGAGTGATTGCTAAGCAGATGCCGAGGAGGTCCCAGGAGCCCTGCAGGTTTCCCTCACGACCATGCTACAAGGAGCAATGCCAGAACAGCAGCAGCAGTGGCAGCAACAGCAGCAACCGAGGGTGGAAGCCAGACCATCAATGTGTCTTGAATTTTTTAACTGGAGCTCCCAGAAACTTCGCTCCGCTCTGCTTATTCCTGGGGAGCCAAATTGAAAGAGCAAATGAAAAGGATCCTTCAAACAAGCCCAAGAAGGAAGGCAAGTGAAGAACTTCAGAGGCCCTGCGTCATCTCTGTCAGGCCCTCGTGCACAGGCGCGCTTCTCTGAAGCAGAGCGTTCCCCCTTAATCACCCAGTGACCTTCCGCGAAGCTATTTGCTGACACAGGTTGCTCTAGCGGGCAAGGACTGCTTCCCTCTCTCAGGCCGGCCTCATTTCTGCCCTGTCATCTGAAGCAGTTATTATTTCTGTGCCGACTTTTGCCTAACTGCCCCTCCTCAAGCATTCACAATACCTTCAGGCAGCAAGCTGGAGATCAGTGCCTTGATGCTAACAGGGCAGGAGATCTTTAGTCAATATGCATTACATACATTATAGGTTAGCTTGGTGAAAATAGTTTTAGTACTGTCTATTATTGTTCATGCTAGGACAAAAGACCATTTTAATTAAAATATTTCATTTTTTTAGTTGTACAGCGTTCTTTTATAGCACATAAATGCTCTGTACATGAAGTAAAAAGAGGCAATAATGAGATGATTTAGATGAGAACAAACTTGTGCCTTTAACTGTTCCACATTGTGTTCTCTGGTGCACTGTGCATGCTCGCTGGAAAACAAGAAAAACACCTAGAGGAAGAGGACCAAGGCCCTGCAGCCTACCTGCACTGGCACAGCAGTTAGGGTAAAAGTTTTATGCTCCAGATTCAGATTTGAATTCTAGCTCTATCACTTTCTGTTCTATAACCCAGACAATGTATGTAAACTTTAAATCTCATCTGTTATCAGTGCCCACAAGTAATTCCTTTGTTATTGTGAGTATTAACTTAGATGATATATATGGTTCCTGGCACATAGCACATTTCTAGAATAGTTGCTGGGTATCATGCTCAAAAAAAGAGTGTAGGGGCTGGGGACTTAGCTCAGTGGCACAGCGCCTGTCTGGCAAGCACAAGGTCCTGAGTTCGATTCCCAGTACCAGAAAAAAAAAAAAAGAGAGAGCAGAGAAATCATTGATTCCAAAAGAAACAGGGTAGAGTCAAACAAATTTTTTTCTGCCTTTCTCTCCTCCATACACATCCAATGAAATCTGGATTTCACACAAAATTCACCAAATGGACGTTGGTCTTCAATCTCAAATAGCACTCTAGTAATTGCCATGAAGAATGCTTAAAGGATCATTTAATCACACCAAACACCCTCAGCTTGCTTCCTTAGGTTTAGTGCCTCTGAGTTGCATCATCCACTCCTCCAAATCATCACTTGGGACTCCTTGGTCTAGGCAGCAGGACTAGATAAGCTGCCACATAGCATATCACCATTTAACATGGATCGGGAAGACGACCTCTTTCATTTGGGGTATAATCCTCATCTTCTAGTCTGCTTTACGCATCCAGTCAATGCAGCTTTTGTTCTGTTAAGCGATAGCAATATAGATGAATATCTCCCTCCCTGGGACTCTCAGCCCTGAGCATCACGGCCTGCTCAGTGCTGTTCTGATGTTTAACGGAGGAATTTCCATAAATGCAAAACTCCTACTTGCTGCTCAGCTGAGCAAACAGCAAACCATCCCAACACTTGACACTTGGTGGAATTTCACATCCAAGTCTTTTAAAAACTGAAGTTTGAAAACTTCAGTGACCCTGTGGCAATAAATTTTGTAAAACCAAAAAGAGAGCAAGATAAGAGGTAAGGGTATATGAAAGGAAAAATCTGGTGGTTGTTTTACACAGATTGATCCAGATGATGCAAGTCTTTGTGTTACCCTATAGAGTAATGCAAAAGGCACAGTTTTTAAAGTAAGAATCTCAGAACTAATATTACTAGTATATCATGGTGGATAGTTAATTTGCCTCTTTACTTTAAATTTTTGCTTTCTTACAATTCTTACCTTACATAGTTGTGGGAAATACACAAACCAGGGTATGGTCAAAACTACTGGTCCTGGCACACTGTGGTCACTCAAAGCACTTCAGTTCTTGCTTTCAGAACTGAAATTTGCTGGACAGGTTAACATCACCAGTAGATTGCCTTGCATCCTATAAGTCAAGAGTAGATCAGGTTTATATACCTGGCATATTGTCTCCCAAACGTGGCCAAGATGGAACCACCCTTATCATCGCCCTTGCCCTAAGAAACTTCCTCCATCTGTGGCTGGATCCTGGAGCACTGGCTTTCTAAAAAGACACATAACAGCAAAGGTACCAAAAGTGCTACAACCTCCACCTGTGCGTCGCCCCCCATAGAGGCACCTTGCCCGGAGCCGGAGAGCACAAGCACAGCAGTGTCCCCTGCTGGCCAGTGACGGTGACAGCCTCAGTCCTCTCTTCCTGCCCATTTTCCTTGTACTTACCTGGTGAAAAGAGCAGGGATAGAGAAAACGGTAAAGAGCAAAGGGTTTATTTAGGTTGCCATTTTAAAGATAATGTTTAAAAATTTACAAAGAATAAAATTGGGCTTTCAGGAAGTTTTAACAAATACGGTGGTATGTCCACTACCACGGTAAAGGCACACATGGGCTTCCTCTCCTTTAAAACTCCCTCTGTTCTGCCCTCTTATACACACACCCGCCCCACCATGAAATCCTGCCAACTGCTAACTTACTGTCTCATCCACTCCAGAACGTGGTAGAAATGAGACTGTATGATAAGTAAGGCTTCTTAGCTATCATAACATACTTAAGCTTCATCCACGTCATTGCTTCCATCAATAGCTTGTTCCTTCTTATTGCTGAGTAGCACTGAATTGTATGACTACCACCAGCTTGTTCATGCATTCTCTAGCTGAAGGCCATCTGGGCCTCTGGTGCTGGGCTATTATGGATCAAATTGCTATAAGCATTCACATATGCATTTGGGGACTATTTAAGCCAAGTATAAGTTTAACTTTACAAGAAACTGCCACGCTGCTTTCTAAAGAAATTATAGCACTTCTTATTTTCACAACTCATCTTTAAAAGTTCCAGTTGTTCAGCATATTTGAAAGCATTCATACTGTATTTTAGCAAAAAAGCCAAGAAATGATTTTGACAGCATTCAATACTTGATATTGACCATACTTTTTTAAAAAGATAAATTCTGATGTGCATGGCAATATCTTGCTAATCACAATTTAATTTTTATTTCTTTAAAGATGAATGCTGTTAAATTTTTTATTATGTGTTTCTTGGCCAAATGTGTATCTTTTTTAGTGAAAGACCTGATGAAACTATGACCATTTTAAAGCTGGGTGTTTTCTTTTTATTGCTGCTTTGAGAATTCTTTATGTATTCTGAATTTGTAAGATGTATGATTTGCAAATCCTCTCTTCCAAGATGTACCTTTTCTTTTCATTCTCTTAAAAAAATTTTAACAGAGTGAAATATTTCAATTTTTATGAGCGCCAATTTATCCGTTTTCCTTTATGGATTGCGCTTTGATGCTGTACTTAAGACTTCTTGACCTCAGTCAGAATCACATTTTCTTCTACTTTTCCCTAAAACTTTCCAAGTTTAATATTCTACTTTTAAGTCTGTGGGGTATTTTGACTTAATTTTCAATAGAGTATAAACTTATACGCTGAGTATTGATAATAGTAATACCTTTAGAGTATTGATGTCCAATTAGTCCAGCACCATTTGTTGGAAAGACTACCCTTTCTTCATTAAATTATTTTTATACTGTTAAAAAGTCAAATGCCCATCTTTATGTGAGTCTACTTCAGGGCCCACTCTCAATTCCCGTGTGTCTGTCTTTTCATCAAGTCCACATTATCTTGATTTCTGTGTCTTTTAAATATATATTGAGGGGCTGGGGATTTAGCTCAGCGGCACAGCCCCTGCCCAGCAAGAGGAAGGTCGTGAGTTCGATCCCCGGTACTGGAAAAAAAACAAAAAACAAAACAAAACAACAACAGCAAAAAATAATAATAAAATAAAATATATATTGAAATTAGGTACTGTGATTCTTCCAACTTTGTTCTTTTTTGAAACTTTCCTAGCTATTCTAGTTCCCCCAAAATAACAGCAATATAAACAATATCTAGGATGTATAGAGAGAACTCTGAAAAGTCAACACTAAATAAACAATGTAGCTACAAAGTGGGCAGAAAACATAAGGAGACATTTGACCAGAGATATACAAATGACAGAGACAAATGAAAAGGTGGTTTAACATGTTTCCATTTATTTAGTTCTTTGACTTTATTCCTTTGATATGTTATAACTTTCAGTACTTGAGATTTTACACAAATTTAGTTAACTATAAAAGTATTGCTTTTAATTTTTATTTATAGTTTTTCTTTACTAGAATCTGAAAATATGTTCAATATTTGTGTATTGGCCGTGTATCCCATGAATTTGCTAAACTCACATATTATCCTTAGAAACATTTTTGAAAAGTCCTATTATTTTCCATATATATTATCATACTACCTGGGAAAAGGATACTTTTATTTTATTGCTTTACAGTTGTACGCCTTTTATTAATTTTACCTCTTTATTGCACTGCTTAGGACTCCCAGTGTGATGGTGAATAAGAATTACAAGAGCAGACATCCTTGCTTTGCTCCTGATCATAAGTGGGAAGTGTTGAGAATTTTGCCATCAGCTGTATGATCCATAGTTTTTTATAGATATTCTTCATCAGGTTAAGGAATTCCACTGCTGTTCTTAGCCTGCTCAGAATATTACTTTGAATGGATGTTGAAATTTTCAGGTGCTTTTCCTGAACATATTGAAATAATTGTATGATTTTGCTTTAATAGTCTGTTAATTTAATGAATTCTATTTATAGATTTTTCTAATGTTAAATCAGTCTTACATGTTTGGGGAAAAACACTATTCAGTCAAAACTTATTATCCTGCTCATATAATTCTGGATTTTCCTTGATAAAATTTTATTGAAGATTAGCCTGTCTGTGTTCCTGAGAGACATGGTCTGTAATTTTCTTTCATTGAAATGTATTTGTTTGGTTTAGATGGAAGAGTAATCTTCTTCTCAGAAAATATTCTGTTTTAGTTTCTGCAAGAAATTTTGTAGAAATGATATTATTTCTTCTTTAAATATTTGGGTAGAATTTTCCAGTTAAACCATCTTTACATGGATTTTTATTTAACAAAAGATTTTTTTTTTTAAACTAAGAAAAAAGAATAAATGTTCATGAGGATATAGAGAAAGGGAATTTTCATACATTTTGGCGGGAATTGAAATTATTACAGCACTATTCCACTATGAAAAACATAGAAGCAGAACTACCACATAATCCATCCATTCAATTACTGAGTGTGTATTCAAAGGAAGTGGAACAGTGAGTTGAAGAGATATCTGCACCCTCTTGTTTATTGCAGCCACTGTTCACAATAGGCAAGATATAGAATCTATATTTATCTATTGATGGGTGAATGAATAAAGGCAACATGTTCTACACAATGGAATACCATTCACCCATAACAAAGAAAAATCCTATCATTTGTAACAACATGGATTGGGCTGGGGGACATTATGTTAAATCAAGCACAGAAAGACAACATATTCTCCCCTATGTGTGCAAGTGAAATAGAGTGCTCTAATGGAAATAGAGAGTAGAGGGATGGTTACTAAAACCTTGGCACCTGTATCAAAATCAGTTGGGTATAAATAAGACAAATTTACTTCTGAGTTCTCTATTCTGTTCCTTTGGTGTATATGTCAGTTTTTATGAGAGTACTGTGTTTAATTTCTAAATACTTGAAAATTTTCCAGATATCTTTTTAAAATCTATTTCTAGCTTAGATTTGGCATGGTCAGAGAACTTACTTGCATAATTTCCCTTCTCTGAAATTTATTATGATGTGTTTTTGCCCTGAAGATAATACACCTTGATGACTGTCTATATGAATTTAACAGAATGTGGACCCTGTTGCTATGCAAAAAGTTCTTTAAATGCCACTTAAATCAAGGCATGTGAGTGCTGTTCCAATCGTCTGTATCATTGCTGGGTTTCTGTCCCCCTCATTCTATTGGTAACGGAAAGAGTAATCACTAGGTGTATTTGTAAGGATTTACAAAATTTTCATTTTGATTCCATAAATTTTTATCTCAGATATTTTGAAGTTCTGTTTTCAATTAAATATGTAAGGATTATTTCTTTTTGAGGAATTTATGACTTTACATTATGTGATGTCCCTCCTTATCTCTTGCAAATTTTCTGCTGTAAAGTTTGTAACATTTAAGAAAAAAGCCACTTTAGCTTTCTTTTGATTAAAGTTTGCATGGTGCGTTTTTTCCATTACTTACTTTTAACCTATTTTCATCATTATGCTCAAAGTCGAACACATTGGTAGCAAACAACTGGGTTGTGTCTTTGTTTATTTGGTTTTTTATGCAATCAATAGTCACAGTCTAATGATGTTGTATTTAGACCATTTGTGATAAATGTAACTAAATGATTGGATTTATAATCATTATTTTTTAATTTATTGTCATTTATTCTATTGTTTTCTTCTGGTTCCTTTTTCCTGCCTTTCTTTAGATTATTTTAATGAACTTAATACTTAATTTTGCATGGTCTATTGGCTCTAGCTACATCCCTTTGAAATATTTTCTTTGAAATTATTCTTGTAACCTAAATGTACATAGCTAATTTTCACAGTACATTTAGAGTCAGTATTTGCAAATTCCAAAATATACAGTATCATATGAACATACAATCACTTTATCATCTTTCTTTTATACCATAGCTGTCATATGAATGGCATTGATATGCAAGCAAATAATGTTATAGCATCTCTATCAATAGCCATATGTGTTATAAAGAACTTAGAAAAGAAAAAAATCTAGTGTTTCCCTAGATATTCACCAGTTTTGTCTCTCCTTTTTTATTCCTGAAATTTAAAAATGCCCTTCACATTATTTCTTTTCAGCTTAAAGAGCTTCCTTTAGCATTCCTTTTAGACTAAAACTAATGGCAAAAAAAATTTTCTTATTCTTTATTTTATTTGAAAATGTGTTTATTTTACCTTCATTCTTGAAGGATATTTCTCTGGACATATAATTATTGGTTAAAAGTTCTTTTCATGTCTTTTCTTCTTCATGGTCTCTGATAAGGAATTCAGTCATTTGAATCACTGCAGGTTATTTTTTTTAAGTTTTTCTTATTTTGGTAAACTATGATAATGTAAATTTGTGTCTTTCATCAGTTCAGGACATTTTCAGACAGTATTTCTTCAAGTATTCTTTCTACACAACTCTCATTTTCCTAATTTTCTGGAACTCCAGTAAAATAAATGGAGGAAATTTGATGTTTTCCCACAGGTTCTTGGGTTCATATTCCATATTTTTTTGAACTCTTTGATCTCTCTGTTGTCCATATTTGATAATTCCTACTCCTATATTTTTTAAGTTCACTGACTCATTTTTTACCTCTCTGTTCTGCCACTTGAGTGAATATTCCATTTCAATTATTGGAGTTTTTTTTCATCTCAAACTTATATGCTCTTTTTTTGCGGTTTCTTATTTTGTGTGGAAAGTTTTATCATCCATTCATTTCAAGAGTGTTCTCTTTTTACTTCATTAATTTTAGTTACAGTAACTGTTTTAAAGTCATTGATAATTCTAATTTCTGTGTAATTTCCCATCTGTCATCTGGGACTTGGACATGTATTCATATCACAATGTGGAAACGTAAAAATAAGGTTTCCTGTGGGAACCAGTTGACCTCTGACCCATAGATAAGCAGTTTTGAGATTGCCCGAAAAGGAGGAGACGCCAGGAGGGCCAGAACATTATCTCCTGTCCTTGGAAGAAAGAACATCTGGTGTTGACACAGAGTACCCTCCCCTCCCATTGCCCATGAGCGGAAAACCTCCGCATTCCTACACACTCTACATCATAGGGACCCAATAAATGTAAAGAACAAAATGAATTAACCAATGCTATCTGCTTCTGTAATGACGCTTGCTGCCCCCCCTTTTGTAGTTTTTCAAGTTAAAAAGCCAGAGTTAACCTGGCTCGGGGCTCTCTGTTCCTGCGAGCTCAGTGAGCCCCATACATGCTTGGTGAATAAAATCCCCTTGCTTTTTGCATGAGAGAACGTCTCTTAGAGTCTTCCTTCACGCGGCGAGTGTCTCTGACCCTTACAACTATTCAGTACTCAAATCCTTATGATGTGTGTTTTAGAGGATGAATCTACAATTTATGTCAGTTCATATACCAAAGCAAGATATTGTCTTTTCTGACAGTGTCCTTGCTGGAACTTCCCATAGCTTTGGGCTCAAGAAATGTATTTAATCTCCTTATATCATGTATACATATTTATATACTAAAAATAAATATTTCTATTACCTTCCTAGTATCCGGCTCCACATTTGTTCCTATCTCCATAATACTAACCACATCAATAAAGAGTGGGACAAACAGTGGGTGTAAAAATAAACCACAACCTGCAAATTAAGAAAAATGGTATTTCACGTTGATCAGTGGCAGGGAATCTGTTTCCTAGATTGCCAACATTGTATGCAAATGCATTTGTGACCTACTGATTTTCTCTACTTGCAAAGGTTCTCTGAAAGATTCTACTAGAAGCAACAGAACATGATTGTGGAAGGAAAAATTCTCATTGAAGAAGTCTGCCCATGATCAGCTAAAGCCAGGAACATAGATATCCCATGTATTAGTTTTAATCTTTGATTTGTTTAATACTGTAAAATAAATGTTGGCCTTTTGAATTTACAAAAAAATAGATTAAAATAGGTTCAATCACTACATACAAAATGCCAGATCTTCAAAATTTAATAGAATAAAAGTTATTTATTATTGAATATCATTGCCAACTTTATAAAATGTTGTTTTCCTATTATGCAATTCCATATTCCATCACACCATGTCCTGATTACCAAAAAGAATATTATCTTAGCATCGATGAGCTTGAGCTTCATGGATTTGCTAAGAGAGTTGAAAAGTAAAAATATCTGTAACATTAAGTCCAAGGGTACTAAAAGGCCAATGTTTTTCTCCAGAGTTCATGGTTATCAGAAAACTTCCTAGAAATGAAGATACCAACGACCCCAAACAGATACCTTATTCACTGCAGAGAGAAAGAAAGAAGATTCAAGGTCATGGTGTGAAGTGTTTCATTTTAAAAATCAATAAACAGTAAAGGCAAAGAAATACAGCAAAGTGCATATACCCACAGTTATTCTTTGGAGTACTGTATCTTATACTAAGAAAAAAAATAGAAACAACTAAAAAGCTTAATTATAGGAGAATAATGAAGTTAATTATGACACATCCACTCAAAAAATTAACATGCAGCCTATAAAATAAATAATATTTCAAAGGAGGTTTTATGGATATAGAAAAGTCTACATTCTCTGATATAAATTGGCTGTGTGTGCGCATGTGTGATAGTCGCAGGCAATTAGTTCCAGGACTCCCCACAAACACCCAGACACCAGAATCTGTGGCTGTTAAAGTCCCTACACACGCCCTCCTGAAAGTAAATTATCTCTACATTAGTTTCAGTACCAAATACAATGTAAATACTATGTAAATAATCACCAGCCTATTTTGAATACCAAGAATAAAGCCTGTTTATATTCAATACAGACACAATTATTGATCTGTGGATGGCTGAATCTACAGATACGGGAATTTTGGATAGGAAGGGCTGACTGTAAAATATGTAATATAGTTACATATATACATGTGTATATGTTTGTGATATTTTCCATGTATACATACATAATACACATGCACGTGTGTATGTGTCACAGCCTGCATTACAAAACTACCTCTGAGAAATAACTGGCATCTTTGAGATATCTATCACCTTCTTCATTTTTTGCTATAAAATAGTTATAAAAGAAAAATTTGGGAGAGAATTATAAGGTTTAAAATTATATTAAAATTAGGTCAGTAAGTGAATGTCTAAATGAGTGGTAAAATAGTCATAGAATTCAACACTACTTAGCAATGAAAAGAATGAGCTACTGATCCATACAGTAATATGGATGAGTCTAAAAAACATTAGAATATGTACAGTATGACCCCATTTACATGACGTTCTACTAAAAAGAAAACTAGTGTATGATGACAGAAAATAGGGCAGTGTGACTGCAGGGGGCACAGATGAACTTTCTGACACTGTATAACGGAAATATTCTACATCTTGGTTGTGGTGGTAGTTATATGAGTGTATATATTTGTTAAAACTCATTGTGCTATATACTTAAAGCGGGTGCATTTTACTCTACATATATTAAAACCTCAATAAAATTTATTAGAGTTCTAAAAATAGTTTGGCAGCACACAAAACAAAAACAGTTATCTCCTGCTAAATACATATGATTATGATGACCCATTTAAGGGCATCCGTTTACAAAAGCATTTCCCTGCCAAGTGAAGATGTAGATGGAGTTCCCGAGAGTGTTCTTTCCCATCTTAACTGCATGTCAAAACCACATGGGTAACCTCTCAGATCTGGTTATAACAGACTGTGTGTGGTACCATGTGGCTCCCTGTGACTCCAGTGTGTGGCCCGGAACGAGGACCACTGAGACCGCCTCCCCTTACCTGCCTGGTGGTCCCCTAGCAGAGATGTAATGCTGGTTGAGCTTCTTACCCACCAGAGTGTCCAAGTGTTTTGTGAGGTTAGGGAAATCCCTAAGGTCAACCCACCTGGGTGCTGACTGAGTCATTTGCCTGGGAAACCCTTCAGAAGGAGATTCTAAGTGTGAAAATCCTCTCACAAGTTCATGTGAGCCCATAATGGTCACTAAGTTAGTTAAACTCAGCTGGTACTACGAAACAAAGATGAGCCACTTCATTAATAGTGTTGTTGATATATCAGTCCTTCTACAAAAGAAAGCAGTGGGGCTAACTCCAGGCAAACCATATATTTTATCTTCTCAAGATGAGGAAAGACAGTAATGAAGTGTGTCAGGACAAAGAAAACAGAATGTGAATGAAAAACAATGTCTTTTGCTGGCCCTCTGCAAATGGAGGAAAGAGGTAATATATAGGCACTTTATAAACATTATCTTTCTTTTTTGGGGTGGTACTGGGTATTGAACCCAAGATCTTGTGTATGATAGGCAAATGCTCTACCACTGAGCTGTACCCCCAGCCCTATAAACATTATCTTTACAGTTCTTCATTTTTCCTATTGAATGTCCTATACTGAGATTAGCGCACTTGGTGAGATGACAACTGAGGTTTACAGCAGTCATTTATCTTGCCCAGCTCATGCATTAATCAGTGGAACTATAATTAATTCACTGTCTGTAAAATCTATGTGCTCTTTCTGCTATGTGCTCTTTAATACTATACTATTCCCTGTCTCCTACTTTCTTGAAGAGCAATAATAGTAGCAGTACAGTTATAATAATATCTATTAAGAGCTTTGTATGTGCTAGTCACAGTTTTAAGATTATATCTATATCTATGTCTATTCCTAGACACTTATTGTTTGTTTGTTTGTTTGTTTGAGACAGGATTTCACTATGTAATGTAGACTGGCCTTGAACTCATGTAATCTTCCTGCCTCAGCCTCCTGTGTGCTGGGATTAAAGGTATGTGCCATCAGGCCCAGCTCCCTAGACACTATAATTATCTTTATTAAATATAGCATAAATAAACTGCAAAGAAGTTAAATAATTTTCTGAAGATCACAAAGCTACAGAATATAGAAATTATTTAATGATAATCCCCATCTAAAAACACCCTACCTGTCAATGCCAGCCAAGGAAAAGATCATTTTACTACCGTTGGTTTCAACTTCAATACTTAATATAACTCAATAGTATTATGAGTTTAAAACACCACCTCTCGACTTCAGACCTTGCAGACCTGTGATGGTCCATCTTGGTTGCAGTGATTATGGTGCATGAGAAAGAACTGATTATTGCAAACTCTTGCAAGATCAATATAAACATTATTATCTGTCATTTTAGAAAAATCGTGGATTAGTAAGCTGAAAAAGTGCTTCTGACAGCTTCTGCAGCAAGAGAAGCAATGCAGTGTGTCTGACATGGTGAAAAAAAGACATAGCAAGGAGTGCTAGAAGCAAGGACTGTCAGCTGGAATTGACTGTGGAAAGATGGAGCCTGCTTTCTTTATCAGATCTCCTTCCAAGCAGCAACCTGTGAGTCAGGGCTTCACATTTCACTGACATACACAAGTTCTTACCTCACTGAGCCCTGCAGGGCAAATGCGAGCTTTGGAAATGTGAACTGGGTCCAACCCTGCCTCATATATCAACAGCACAAATGTCAGCTGAGTTCTCACTGAGGAACTTTTATTCATAATAATGCAGTCAGAATGGGAAGAGAACCACGGAATCCATCACACTAACAGCATTTTTACTGTAATGGATTTGTATATACACACACTCATACAGAGGTTAGATATAAGCCAGAATTATTTCACTATCAAAGGAGATGATTTAAATGATAACTGGCATAGTTCACCAATTTTAAACCTTCATAGGTTATAACAAGGTATTTGCACTTCATTTAAAGGTCACCTGCGTTCATTCACTTGTGATTTTAAGGCTTAAAATCCATGTCCTGGGAGCCCAGCTTCCTTGAGGTCCCAGGGGTCTCTGCCATGGCCTGTGGCTCAGCTGCTGGTCTTCAGGAAGGAGCACTCTTGGGCGCCTCTCCACCTCACTCCCTCGCCAAGCTGTGCTAGCAGTGCCCCCTCCTTGGATAGCCAGACCGGCAGCACCAGCTGTCACATCACCAGGAGAATGCTATCTTTCTTGAATTGCTTTTACTGGATGGAATTGGTTTATTGAGCACTTTTTCTCATCAGAGTTTAGACATAAAAAAGTTCTGTTTTTTTCTCATTTCTGCTTTTATCCCTACTTATCAAATCTGCGTTCTCTGTCTCTTAATATCTTAGGGAAATTCCAAACTATTTCCTCAGGTTCCATTATTAAATTTGGTCTGGATTAGTTTTAAATTTCAATCTTGTGCTCACTTCAAAGCCTTCTATACCCCCCACCCATCTACACTCCCCACCCATTAGGCTGTGGCTGAAATCACAGGCTGTGGTGGATGGCAGGGAATGTGACTGCTTTGCACAGACCTCCACCCTAACCCTCCCAGGCACTGTCTGTTCTGAGTTCTTGGGAATGGAAGGAGTAGAGGCCATTATCTATCTGACTACACAAGTGAGACCAGTTCTTCCTGTCGAATGTGACTGCTTCTCTGGACTTCACTTCTGGCCCTCAAGATCTCAGTACCATGTCAGGCCTCCCCCAAACGCTTATACCACGGTGTTGGCTCCCAGAAGCTGGAAGCAGGAGTCCAGTTCCATCTGCACCCTTCTGTGATTCCCCAACCCCATGGTTTCTGTCCAGCAGGCTTCCGCACACCTCTGCTGTTATGATCTCCTCACGTACCAGGCCTCTTCCAGGACAGTGTGTCTGAATGCCATGTAAGTCCAGCGACTGTACACAGCAGGCCTTTGACCCTTAGGGTCCTCTTACCCAAGCCAAATCAGGGGTATGCATTGCATTTCCCTATCTCCTTTCCCTCCTCTTCACTTGCTTGCTGTCTGCTCAGTAGGCACAGGAGCAATCAGACCAGGCAGATGTCTAACCTGAAAATAATCATTTCTTCTTACAGAGCAGATACTTCCACTCTTACAAGTGTTCTCTAAGACTTTGCACCATCCCTACTTTAGACAAAAAAAATACCACTGTCCTTCTCTCCTCTGCATGGTGGGGAAGAAAAAACCCCTCTCTCCCCACAGTGCTCTTCCCATAGGAACCTTGCCAATGACCATCTCTTTGCACAACCTTCTATTGTAGAGAGATAGTGAGTCCGGGTTGCTGACAGAAGCAGAGATGCATGTGCTTCATTTTGCTAAGCTCTAGGTTAAAAGGTTTGGACTGCAGTTTTCAGGTAAAATACAACACACCCAATTAAATTTAAATTTCTGATAAGGACCAAAATGGTTTTTAGTTTAAGGATGACTTAAACACTGCATGGGACGCCCTTATTTCATGGTGAGGTTTTTTTTTATGATGAATTTTGTAATATAAGAATATTCCATGTAATATTTAGGACATCTTTTATTGCTTATCTAAAATTTAAATTGTACTGAACATCCTGCATTTTTGTTTGCTGATTCTGGCAACCCCACTTGAGTCCTGCTATGGCTTGAATGCATGCGTCCCCCCAGCATTTCTAGGACGGAACCTAATGGCCAATGTGATGGTATTAAGAGGTGGGGGCTTTGGGCAAGTGACGAAGTCATGAGCACTGTGCCCAACTAACTGGACTGGTGGTCTCACAGAACTGAAGTACGCAGTCCCTTTTTCCCTCTGTCCCTTCTCCACTGTGAGGACACAGCACTGCTCCCTCTCTGGAGGTTGTTGCCGCAAGGCACTGCGATGAAAGCAGACACAGAGCCCTTATCAGATACTGATTCGGCCAGCACCTCGGTCTTGAACCTCCCAACAACTAGAACCATGAATAAATATTTATTCTTTGTAAATTACCCAGTCTACAGTGTTTATTAGAGTAGCACATATGAAGAAAACAGGTCAGATATGTTATGTGTTATAGTAATTATTTTCAGATCATTTTTGTTTTCATCTTTAGTGTATGGGCAGTGTTCTGGAACACAGAAAACAGGAACATCAGTAACCTCATACACATGGTTTGATTTCCAACTTTCCTTCCTCATGTTCCAAGGCTATACTGTACTCTCTTACATGGGCGCACTTGCCTGGCATCCCAAGACTGATTCTTTGATCATCTTTCCATGAAATCCGGGGAAGGCCCAAGACCATGGTATCCTTCCGGAACTCTGCCCCTATTCTGCTTGCCAGTTGGTTTCACTGGACCATAAGGCCCTCAGGCACTTCCAAGAGAGGTTGATCTGCTAGGCTTGCTGCTTTTGACCAATGACCAGCAGGTAGGTGAGGGACACAAAAGCCTAGTCTCCTTCCTCTAACAAGAACTGCTCTGAGCTGAGCTCATCTTCATATGTCCAGCAGTCTTAAGCAACTTCATTCTTATAAGAAACTTAATTTATCCAACTCCAATCGATCATACAGAAACCTTGTCATCTGAAAGCTGCCTGACAGTGAGGCTCCAAAGTCCAAGTGGGAATTCAACCACCATAGCCCGCCATAAAGGGTCCAGAGTAGGCTAGATTATCTGCAGCAGTCAGTGCAGTGGCTGACATGTGGCCCAGACCACATTGTTTAGTCTGAATGCCTCAAATCCAGATCTGCTTCGATTGAGTACCCAACCCACACGGGGGATTCTGTCAGAGTTCCACCTAGATCCCTTTGGTTCCCTTTTAGTGTTCCCTTGTGTCCCTCTCCTAACTGGTGTGGGATTTGATCTTGAGCAGGCTACACCTATACTTATCTATGGCCAACTGCTCCTTGACTACAGGAACAGTTGTGTCCATACAGAAAAGAAGCAGAAATGCCAGTTCCTATCTCTCACCTGTGGGGCCTCTGGCCAATGACCAGTGGGGAAATGAAAGCTCAGCCTCTTTCCTCTAATCAGAACTACTCCGAGGTGCGATTTGCTGGAGCCCATCTTCCTGCCCAGACCACAGCTGCCTTCTTTTGGACTTTCTGCTTTACAGCCACCTTATGTGGGTTCTTCCCCTTTCCTGCCCTCCAATCCCCTTCCCAGCATACTCCCTGAATAAATTTTCACACAAGTATTCTTATCTCAGGGAGTGCATCTGTGGGACTAAACATAAGACACTGCCTTTGGACTAGGTCACAGAATAAAACAGAGGGGGCAAAAAACACTGGAGAAAGTCATTGCCTCTTGAATATTCATACATTTTTCTACAACTGTCCATTCATATGCTCAAGCTCCCTCCTACTGGTGCTAAGTTAATCCACTAAGAATGAAAGCCCTGAAAGATTTCTATAAAAGGCTTCCTCTTTGTGGAATTTTTGTATGGAAAGATATTTTGAAATGGAAAGGGCATTTTAATATACTTACAGCTAATTAGTTCTAAGAGGAAAGTCAAGCATTTCAATGCCATAATTTTGGCAAAAAAGAATTGAAACACATGAAATAAATATCAAAATTGTAATTTTCAAGTGTAGGCAAGATAATTTCATGTGTTGGAGGGAGGAGAATCACTTTCTAATTAATAGAAAACAGAATTCTAAGAATCCCATACCACATAAAGCATTTTTATGAAATTTCCAATGGAAATCAGAACATAGACAATTTTTTCTTCTTGCTTTTGTTTTTATTTTAATTATACTTAGGCAAATAAGAGAGTCACAATCTATAAGGAGTCTCTGTGCATCCCTGCAAATAGGCCTGAACTTACTTTAAGGGGTCAGTGGGAGGGAGTATATTAGTCAGTTTCCTGTTACTGGGGCAAAACACTCAACACTCACAACCTAAAGGAGAAGTTTATTCTGGCTCACAGTTTCAGTGGGTTCAGTCCATGGTTGGCCAGCTCTAAGGCAGAAAGAAACCGCTTGGCAGAGAGATCTGTCAGAGAGCAGCTACTCATGTCATGGCAGCTGGGAAGCAGAGAGAGGGAGAAGGGAAGTCAAGAACAAAAATACAACCTCCCAAATTATGAACAAAAATACAACTTCCCAAGTACCAGTCCCTTTTGACCAGAGCCCAGCTCCAAATGTGAGCCTTTCAGAGAACATTTTAGATCTGAACTATAATAGGGAGGAAGACAGGCAGCTCCCTCTTGATGCTTTAATAAGAAATCTGTCCACTATGATTGCCTCCTATATGAGCTGGCTGTCTTTAGGCTGGGTTCTGCAGAGTATAACATGAGGCAGGAGGCTGGGGATATAGCTCAGCAGCACAGTGCCTGCCTGGCAAGCACAAGGTCCTGAGTTTGATTCCTGGTATAAAAAAAAATGAAGTAGGAGTTCTTAGACATGTGATTTAGTGAGGAGTTCCCTCAAGTGAGACTTGTAGGAGAATGAGGGGAACAAGGATCAGGCAGATGAAAAAGGCAGGTAAAGATTTGGTTTTAAGTAAAATATAGCTTCATCTGATTCCACAATGAGCACTATAGCTGCCCCACTCTGAAGCAGTAGCACTGGGCTCGTGTACCTTTGCTAAGTCATTCATTGGCCATGTGCAGCCTTGTAGGAGTAGGTGGGCTGGGATAGGTAGCCATCTAACATCTCTGGTATCACAGCATCAGCCAAGGGGAGAACATCTCTAGAGAAGAGACACCTGTTAGCAACCACCACCAATAGGTCCTGTGAGTGGGCACATCAGCCTAGGAAAGGGGTAGGGTGCCCAAGCATCTGCTACAACAGAACACTGGTGACCTGAAAACATACCATTGGCAGTGACTTGCAATACTCATCTAGGTGTGCCTCCTCATCCAATAATGTTCCAGTGATTTTCTAAAGAAAGAAACCTAGTCCTCAAATCATCCCACTCTACAATTACCCAATGCTATGCAAATGAAAGAAATGACTTTTTCTCTCACTCTCAATATAGCATCCTGGTCTTTATTAAAGACATGTATCTCATCCTCTCCAGCTCCCACCTTCCCCTGGAGCCAGACCTCCCAGGATCTCTACAGGGTTTTGTTCTCAGTTTACATGACCTTGCTGTTAATATCCCAAAGTAGAGATTATTGGAATCTGTTCTTCCCCAGCTCAGCCAGGGACTAAGCCCCTGAGAGCAGAGATGATTGGGGTGGTCAGGGATTTGTCATTTTGATACTGAAAAGACTTAGGAGAGACATTTCTACCCCATGTGGATTTTTGTTAAGTATCAGAAATCACAGGGCTTGGTCCTGTAGGAGGCTTCATCCACAGGAGGTCAAACTGAGACCTTCAGTGCCATTTCTGCTGAGCCCAGTAAAGCCCTGGGTTTGTTGTTGTTGCTGTTGCTGTTGCCGTTGCTGTCTTGCCTGTCTGGCAAGCCTGGATGGGGCACAAGTAGGACTGTGGAGAGACAAGGAGCTGCAGACATGATGCCAGACTCCCCTAACTGCCATTCTCTGGATTTCAAAAAAGCCTTGGGAACACCCAAAAGATTCAAGAAAATGCCTAGAGACAACCTGGTCAATTCAAAGGCCTGTTTAAACTAAATCACCACTCTGAAAGGCTGCATTTTGAATGGATCATTTGCAGACTCCAGCAGCACTGACTTCAGAAAAGAATGAAAAGGAGCCTAGTGTATCCCCTTTGTCATATTCCCCCTCCCCAGTGATAGTGCCTCACTAGCTCAAGTCTGCTGTCAGGATTCACACAGCCATCCTTCCCACTGGGCTCTGATCTACCCACACAGGATCATTTTCATGGAAAGGAGTATGAAAGGGAAGACAGTGGGTGGTGATTTTTGTTTGAAATACATTGTGTTTGGGAGCCTTTTGAAGAGCAAAAAATAGACCTATTTATTGACCTAAAGCCATCCATGAAAGGGGATATGATCTGTACTAGAGAATGAAATAGAAATTACCCAATATTGTAGCTATCTAGAGATTTTTTTTAAAAAATTCTAGACCTGAGAAGACATTTCTTTACCCACAGCCCTGATATTGAGCTTCCTGCAGAATCCTGGATAGTGTTTTCTACTTCTGGGCTTCAGGAACGAGAAGGATGGGGATGGGGACAGGAATGGGAAGTGGGACGGGGCTAGGAAGGGATAAGGGCAGGAGTAGGAATAGGGGTAGGGATGGGGTGGGTAAAGGAGTAGGTGTGGGAATGGGACTAGAGATAGAGGCAGAGATATATCTAGCTATCTACTTCTATAGCTGTGTATTTTTCACTTCTATAGCCCTTCTTACAGCCACTCTGAGACCTGGTGAGGCAGTTCCTTAAATCTCACTAAATGGCATTATTTTCTAAGCACTTCCAGAGCTGTCACATAGTGTGAAGATATTTCCATGTATTATCTCATTAAATACTTAAAACCCCACATCAAGTTAAAACAATGAACTAAATCTGCATTACAAAGAGTAGGAAACTAAGGCTCAAAACATGATTCAGCTTGCTCAAAGCCACACACATAGCAAACAGTATTCATATTTCAATCCTGCCCAGTCTGACCCCAGTGCCTGTGTTCTGAAGTGCCTGTGTGCCGTTTCATCTGAATGAAGAAAAGTGCACTCCACATAGCAGCCAGCACTCAACAGGCACTCAGCATCACCTTGGGAAGAGACACAAAGAGAGCAAGATGCTGAATGCCCTTTGACATTTGAGAGACTTGGTTTCTCTTAAGCATACCAGTCTCCCATCCATGCTATTCATCCTCACCATTGACTCATCTCTGTCCTTCATCCTCTGTAACCAGTCACCCACTGAATGCAATGGGTTCTCCTCCTTTGAAATGACTCATCACCACCCTCTCTTACTATATTTTTCTCCACAGTGAGCTCAGCCTTCGTCTCTTCCTATTAAGATCACATCAACATTTCCCCCAGTGACTTTTCTGACTCACTCTCTCACTTCTCTCATCCTGTCTACTTGCCCACTGCCAGACATGGCTTTCTAAAATAGTGTGCCCAACATTTCACTCCCCTGCTCAGACACCTGTGATAGCTCTTGACTCCTCCTCCTCCTCTAAGCTCCACTTCTGCTTTTTAGTCTATCCTTATCTCACACAGCCAACGTCATCCCCACCAGTCCTTCCCTCTTTCCACCACTGGCTCCCCTTACAATGATGACCACATTCACCTTCACTGTGCTCCCCACCCTACACAGTTACCTAAATCATATCCAAATACCAAGGTCTCATTACACCCATGAAGACTGTACTTTAAACCAAACCATCCAGTCCTCAAGTTTTCTATAGGTAATGGAACTATTTTAGTTTAGATTACCAATAAAAGGAAAGATTCAGACAACAACACAAATGCAAACACATTTTTGGAACTTATACAAAAACATAATAAAGGATGAAGGAGAGGGACAAAGGAGGCAAAGCAGCCAATAAACTGCACACCATCAAGCCAATGACCATTGTGGATGACTGGAACTTCAGCCTGGGGAAAACCTAGGGAGCTGGGATAGAATATGCATTTTCGTTATGCCAAATGGGGTAGGGAGAGTTGGAGTATTGATACACCAACTATTATCAACAGCCAGGTGGCATTAACACTCCAGCACTTCTGGACCATTAGCAAAGCAGGCTTCAGGGGCAAGAGAAAAGTCCACATGAAAGAAAAGCAGATGCTAGAAGCTGGCAATCAGGTGGAGTTCATTGAGACGCTGAGGCATTTGCCTATATCTGTTACCCAGTCATCATGAATTACCCAAACCAGGGCACTTTTGAGAGCAAAGGGAAGGATTCTTAATAATTATTCTGAGATAGACAAAATTCACGACTGTCCTGTGCAAATAAGAATGTCTTCCATTTCAGACTTGAGTTCTGAATCTATGCAGTTACCTCACTCCACACAGATGGGCATTTTATCATTTTATTTTCTTCCCTCAGGCTATGGACATTTTCACATGGCAGATGAATTGAGCCTTCATAAAGTGTATTCTATTTGTGGAGACAAGAAAGTTGGAATTGACATGATATTCTCTAAGTCAGAGTGGATATAAATTTAGAAAGAGGAAAATACTTTCCAGCAAAGAAGTTCAGAGGATAACATCTGTCATGAGTTATTACCTGAACTGGCCAAAATCAGAATCTCCAGATTATATGTCACTGTTTCTTAATGCTTAGAAGTCTGTGAATTAACAGGAAAGCCAGGGTAGCAAGATGCCTGACTTCCCAAAACGAGATTTCTAACACCTCAGAAGTAAATAGATCTTACTTAACCCCTGAGACATGTTACTGGCTTACTGCCTTCATCATTGCTTTTTATGTGCACTTTCTTTGTGTTCATAGGAACACAAGAAAAGTAAGATATGTATCACAACTTGTTTCTGCATTAGTCAGCTTTCCATCACTATAGCAAAATACTTCAGGTAATCAACTTATAAAGAGAAAATGTTTCTTTGGCTCATGGTTTTTGAGGTTCCAGTCTGTGATCAAGAGGCCCTTTGGCTTTGGGCCCATGGCAAGGCAGCATACCATGGCAAAATCTGTTGGGAAGCAAACTACTCCCCTCATGAGCCAGGAAGCAGAAAGAAAGAGAAAGAGGAGTTCTACAATCCCCACTGAGAACACCCCCAGTGACCTAAAGACCTCTGTATCAATTACATCTCCATTGGTAAGACAAAATACTTAACACCCATAACTTGAGGAGAACAGGTTTATATGGATCCATGGTTTCAGTCCATGGTCATTTGGCTCTAGGGCAGAAATACACAGAAGAGGGGCCCGGCAGAGGAAAGGTGCTCAACACATGGCAGCCGAGAGCAGAGAGAGGAGGAAGGAATCACAGTAAGAATTCACCCTTCCAGAGCATGCCTCTAGTGAGCCGCCTCCACCAACCAGGCTCCATCAGTTAACAGGACAATCAGCTACTGATTTTATCCTGCAGACCAAGCTTTTAATACATTGGTCTTTCAGGGACCTTTGACATCCAGACTATAGCATAAAGAACTGAATAATTGTTTCTCTGTAATTTGAAATTGTAAGTTGCCTTTTTGCAATGAAACATTATTTTAAAAGTTAGGACAACAGTTACTAAAAATCTATAATAAAACACAATGATAATTTATGCCATCCCTCTGCATATCAAAAACCTCATCTCCAACCCAGTTATTACTTTCAATGATTTTAGCTATCTAGATATTTCTTCTGAAATTTATTCTCACATTTCTGAATAATATTCATCAAAGAAATGCCTAGTTCCTCCATATCTATTTTTCTGTTCTTCCATGGAAATGTACACCCCAACATTTAGGTGAGCTTATTACTTCCAAAAATGACTAGACTTTTAAGCCCTGTTTTTAATTAAGTGTAGTTGTACAACAAAATCCTGGCCAAAGGAAGATAACAAAGCATTGCATACAACTTTCAGGAAACATCTTAAAAGATATAAAAAAAAAATACCCTTAAAGGCTGAGCATGGTAGTGCATCCCTATAATCCCAGCTCATTCTGAGGCCGGAGTAAGAGATTTGTGAACTTGAGCCCAGCCTGAACAACTTAGCAGCTCAGCAAGACCCTAACTGTATACAGGAAAATTTTTTAAAGGGCTAGAGAAGTAGTTAACCATAAAGGTCCTGAATTCAATCCTCAATACCACACACCCAAAAAAACCTTCTGACTATTGTTTTCCTCCGTTTCCCCATTACTGAGATACAATACCCAACACCTTCAGCTTAGTGGAAGACAGGTTTATTCTGGCCCATAGTTTGAGAAGTTTCAGTCCATGGTCAGATCGCTCCAAGAGAGAAATGGCATGGTGGAAGAGCCTGGCATGGAGGAGAGCTGCTTACATCATGGTGATCAGGAAACAGAGAGAAAAGGGGGAGAAGCTGGGGGAGGGAGATGGACCTCCTGGTCACAACCTCAGTGGTCCACCTCTAATCAGACCCCACCTGTTATTAACATAAAGGCAACAATAGCACTCCTGTGATCCAATCACCTTCTAAAGACCAACCTACAAAAATGCGAGGCTCTTGGGAAACATCCTAGATCTCAACCATAGCGCTTACTGTGGTGCACAGCTGAACCTCAGCACAGTGTAAGTCCAGAAACAAAGAATTGTGAATTTGAACATAGCTTGGGCAACTTAGCAAGTTCCTATCTGTATATTTAAAAAACTTTAAAAAGGGCTAAGGATGTAGCTTAGTGTGAAGATCCTGGTTCAGTCACCAGAGCCCCCAGCACGCACACACACACACACACACACACACACACACACACACACACACACAAATCCTTTGACTATTTTCTTCATCCTTTCTTCCTTCTTACTGGCTAGGTCTACAGTGCAGACCTAATGGCTGGGAGCTAAGCAGCCTTGCTGGACCACGAAGTTAATTTGAGAATGGAAGACTGCCACATCAGAAATAGCAGCACAAAAGGAGACTGAGCCACTGAGGATTTTATGGACATAGCTATCACTCTGGAATGCCTACTTCTATGTTAAATGAGACAGAAAGAAACTTCAAGTTTAAATCATTTTTTAAATCTTAAATTTGTGTTAAGGGTGGCTTGTCATTGTTACTTGTGTTTCTGCTTTTCACAGCTAATAGAAGCATGCATCTTCTTGATTTATCAGTTTTAGAAATTATATATCAATGACCTATAACAACAGATATATATTTAGCTTTCTGAGAACCTCTGCTCACGTACTTACAATTCCTTCATCTCAGCACACTTTATTATGCTGTTACAGACACGTAACTTATATTCACTGGCAAACCAGGTAGTGTGTATGAGTACATTCTTTCATAGATTTCATTGTACCTGGAATTGACAGAGATCTTTCTTTTCCATTTACTAGCCTTCTCTTTAGTTACTGGTCATTTCTTCACCTGTCCAGTAGCATCTTCATTCACTTTTCCACATAGGGACCCCTCTAGGTTTACTTAGTTTCACTAGATGCCCCCTGCCTTGTTGAAGCCCCTTTCTGAGTCTGTTGCACAAGCTGCTACACCAGGTTTTCTCTTTACCCTCACTACTTAGGCTCTTTTGTTTTCTTGGAAGCAGGATTCTGTTTCCTTAACATTAAGTTTTCTACTTTTTCCAATTTCTTATTTACTGTGAAGAATGGCTTTCAGAGGTTTTCTAAGACAGGGTGCCTAAAAGGTAAAGTACATTGGTTGTTTTTCAGTGGGTCATAGACACACGAGTGGCCGCAGAATCAGTTCAGGCATGGACTCGTCAGAAGACCTGCATGAGGTAACGCTGGTGGATTGTTGCCTCCTTTCACAACTTCAGGAGGAACTTTGACAAGGCAGCTGAATATAACCAAGGCAGGGAAGCATCCTTTTCACAGTGGGCCTCATCAGAAGGAGAGGAAAAGCATCACTGAGACACCTGGCTGCATGAGCTCTGGGAACTCTAGATGTTCCTCTCCAGAAAGTGCTGCTTTCAAAAGTCTGACTTTAATTCTGTTAGCTTACTCCCCAAGGGCAAAAGATGTTATGGGGCCCCTTTTCTTCTCATTGCCTAGAGTGAGAGATGCTGAAAGCAAGTTCCCTGGGCTCATTAGCTATATAATTAACCACATAGCATTTTCAGAATCCTCCAGCAATGCACAATGAAATCAGCGGATAAAACAACCCATCAAGGACAAGCAGCCCTATTAGCCTAGGAAATGAGCTGGCAGGTGTGCTTCTGAGGAACTGGGAGCCCTGCTCTTCCCTTCTCCTGGTCTGGCTTCTCAACAGCCTTTCATCTCAGTCTGCCAGGTAGCTGCAGCACCGGGAAAATCCAGCCCAGGTTTTGTACCATCATTTCTCCTGCAAGCTTGGATAGGTAGCTTGGAAAATCTGTTTTGCTCCAGGTAGAAAACCAGTCATGATGAATTAATCCAATACACTTACTTGTTTTTTAATTTAAAATTGTATCTTGAGGGGTATTCGCTCGCTGAAGCCTTCGCAGAAAGCAAGACAGAAGACTCCAGAAAGAGGAGGAAGGGGATTTTTCCTGCCACTTGGCTCTCTTTGACCCAGAAAATCTGGCTACTGATCTTTTTGCAGTGTATTCTAATAAACATAAGCTAATCAACTGAGAAGTCACTCCATAGTGGTTATAATTATAAGAAGGATCCTATAAGCAGCAAGTCACCCAAATGCCCTTAACTAAGTGTTGCATGGAGATGGAACAATTTTCTGTGTCCTTATAGAAGTCTTGGTGTTATTCCCATTTCAAAGCAGGAAGCAGCAAATTGCTTTTCCCTGTGGTTTATCTCCTCCTCCTGCTTTTCTTGCATGCTCTTCAAAGCAGGGGACTGCCAATGTGCTAACCTGGTGAGATATTGAGAGAGACAGACAGACAGACACACAGACAGACACACAGAGACACAAAGAGATAATAATACATTATTCACATATATGTGTGTATGCATCATGATTATGAAATACAGTGGTATCTTGGTTCATGAATTTAATTTGCTCCATGATTTTGGAAAAGATGGCCACATTTGTGTGCATGTAAGGAAGATGGTTGCAGTTTTTTTTGTCACCTGATGTAGGGTATGTAAACAAAAACAAAATTTTTCCAAATGCTTTTATTTGAGAATCAAATTATTTGCAAACAAAAATGTGAACTGAGGCACCACTGTATATGTGGAAGAGACAGGCTTAACCCAAGTCTTTCTTCTGGTAGGGCTTTGTAGGTCTTCCTTACGTTAATGTACAACACCCCAAGGCTAGGCTACTGAAAGTGACATTTCCAAAACTTACCTGACCTCAGAACCCTTGGTTTGGAGGAAGGAGGTAGATTTTTTTTTTATATATTTCACAGACTATTGGTCTAAGGAGGGTAACTTAGAAAACCGAAGGAATGCAGGGGAAGCCACCCTTTAATGCCTTCAGCCCCATGATATATTTCAAAACCGAAGTAACACAGGCCTAAAAATCCAAGAGATCAGATTTGGAAATTGTCTTTGCCATGTGCTACCTTTTCAACCTCACTTAAATTGTTTATCATCTATTAGATCCATTTCCTTAACTATAAAATGGGGACAATCACATTTACATTTTAAAAGAGATATTTAGGGAAAATTTATAAAATACTGCATACAAACCCCTTCATTGAATGCTTCACCCCACATGGACACTGATAACAAGTCTTTTTATTTCTTTTAAACCTCTCTTTTCCTACCCACACCCACTTTCCTTCAACAAGGACTCAATATTTCCCACCTGTTTGCTGATGGCTGAAATGCCTTGTCACAGGCGTGAAATGGATGCAACAGTGTGAAGATGAACCAGAAAGAGGGCATTACACTGCTATGCTGCACTTCTGCTTTTTAAACCTTGAAGGCAGCAGATTAATTTGGCAAGTTTTTTTAAAGAATACATTTTTAGTAATGCTCCTGCCTGAGGCTCTCATTCAGATTAAGAGTTAGGCTCTGTTATTAGCAGAATCATCAGAGAATTATCACACAAAATTTGGTGATCATAAGGTTAAAATACATATATATTTCTATATTTATTCTATCTTCCTAGCTTTGAATGCTATCAGACATTTCTGTGAAAGCAAAGAGTGGATACAAAAGAGAAAGTCAGGGTCCTGGTGATTGAGAAATGGAGCCAAGGGAATGGAGACAGACCAGGATCAGAACAGAAGACCCACTAAGTGTAGTCTCAGTCTGCTTTCCATTTTCCCTGAAAATGTGCCCAGAATGAAGCGTAGGAGGTAGGTAAAATACAGTGTAGTCAGGCCTAAGTGCAGACCTGGGTTTTCAAGGGGTTAAAGGTCCCTTCAGGCAGCTACACACTGGAAATTGGTGAGTAGCTGTCGCACTGGCCCCAGACAGTTTCAGCTCAGCAATTACCTTTGTACCAATTACAAAAGCCGGGTGTCATAGTCAACAGTCTCTTGAAAAGAATGTTTGGGGACTCCAGAAATCTAGACACTAAACTGTCCATAATTCAAACATCCTTAACCTTGTCTGAAAGAATAATCAAGTTAAAGAATTCTCTCTCGTGACATTCTGGTAGGCACCAAGTTTCACAGCTTTTTTTTAATGACTCTATCAAATCTGCTCTTCTATTTTGCGAATCCAAAAGTAGTGTACTGTTAGTCATCAACAAGAATGGCTGAAAAATAAGAAGAAAATCACAGCAAGGGAAACAAAAGACCAAAAGTTCAGCTGTACACTTTAGAGTTGCAGTGACAATTTAGTAACTGACATGCAGTGATTGACCACAGTTTGATGTTCAATGGGAGAGGAAGAACAAAGCATATGTTTAGCTATCAAACTATGAACATCTTCAGTACAGATAGAAGGCCCTTAATTTCTCTGTTTCTCAGAAACTGCTCAAAAGTAAAGAGCAACTGGGATGAGGGAAAATATAAAAGAAAAAAGGGGATATTATGTATATATGCATATACAGGATAGCTAACATTGTTGTACTACTGACTTCTATTGCTTTACTGAAAGGAACAGTTAATGATTATTTGATCAATCTTGCATGTCTGTATTTATTTTCCTGAGAAACCACTTTGAAGATATCAATATGTAATACAACAACCATTATTAATTTTCTATCACTTTGTCTGTAATTCAGTATTGCTTGTATTGTTCTTATGTTATTTTGTAAATGGATGTCTGTTAATATGTTTATGTTCTTTTATTTTTAAAATAAAAAAAAATTCTCTGTTTCCCAAGTGTGCTCGGGGCCTAGCATACAGTAAAAACTCCATAACTTTTAACTGGATGACATACTGAGTTGAGTACCAGCAATCAAATCATCAAATTTTTATGATATATATACTTTGTGGCCACACTGTGGCAGACTCTATTTTGGACTAATGCCTCAAGAGAGGTAATAGACATCATCATAGTTTTAGGCATTGACAATCTTGTCTGGCAAGAAAAGTTTATTTATACACACACAAGCATGCACACACACTGCACTCTGAACCCTCTACTGTACACTCAAACAGAGAATGGTGACATGAAGACCTGATGTGGTAATTAGGATTAAAGAAGGATTTGGTGTGACTTGGAGTCCCCTCAAAGGAAGACATACTTTTCACAGGGTAATAGACAGAACATTGACAATGGACTAAGATAGTCACAGACTGAAATCTAAGGTTTGTGAGATTTAACTTTAATTTTTTTCTTCAGTCAAATAAGAATAATAGCACCTGACTCACAGTTGTTGGGAGAATTTAAGGAGTTAGAATGTAGAGTGAAGTAATATTTGACAGTGCACTTTTTACAGTCTTATCATTTCAGATAGTATGACAAAGTAAATAATGGCCCCCCAAATGATCCACATTCTACTCCCTGGAGTCTGTGTGTCTGTTGCCTGAAATGGACAAGGAGCCTTGGAGATGTGATTATGCTAAGGATCTTGAGGAGATTATCTTGGATCCTGTGAGCCCAGTGTAATCACAGAGGTTCTTAAAAGAAGTCAGGAAGTTAGAGTCAGACAAGAAAAAGACAAAACTAGAGTTGGGAATGATGGAAGACCATAAGCCAAAAAATGCACAGCTTGTAGCAGCAGGCAAACAGAGGCATCAAGCTCATACCCAGAGCTTCCAGAGAAATGTGACCTTGTCCACAGCTTTATTTTAACCCAGCAAAAGCCATTTTGGACTTCTTAGCTCCAGGAAATCCTAAGACAATAAATTTGTCATATTTAAGTCACTGAGTTTGTAACAACTTAGAGACAAGAGAACAAAACAGGGGTTTGTTGGCTGCCGCTCATCAGCTACTAGAGCTAAACTATTCATTGATACAGAACAACAGAAGTGAAACAAGATCAGAGCATTAAATGTTCAGCTTTGTACATTAAAAACTAACTACCAGAGCACACTGGAGACAATAGCTGTCAAAGTTTATAACTTTCATTTTGAAAGAGCTGGGATTTTTAAAGCAAGAGACAGGGGGAAAAGTGTTTTCTAATTCTAAAGAGCTACTATTTGTAAACTCTGAGGATGAGAGGAAAGAGGGACAGGATCTATCCTAAGAGTTCAGGAACCACACAACAAGGAGATAAAAGCCTGGGGCTGACATAAAGGAACATTAGAGCTTATGTATAGTACTCCTATCCATAAGGAAAGAGAAGAGTAGATCTGTGGGAGCTGATAGCAAAATCAGATGCCTTTAATTCAGGACATGATGCAAGCCCAGTGGCTTCCCAACTTCAATAATCCCAGGAATCAGGAAGGTAAGGCAGATATGGAGGCTTGTGGTATGCGTGGAGTGACAGCTCTGAGATAGTACTATGGTTCCCCAGAGAACCATAATTCTTTGTGTGACAGTGAAGGGACACAAAAGAAGGCAGAAAGAGTCTGTGCAGAAAGAGAAGAACCTTGGGATGAAGTACACAGACATTACAACTGCAGTCCATGCAAGGACAAACAAGTTCAATTGAGGTTGGTAAGGACAACCTACAAAACACACTTTTCCTTGCAGCTATGACACCATGTGTAACTTCCTTTGAATTCAGGTGCTATCTTAACAGGAAAAGAGAGTAGGAAAAGTCACTGAGAAGATCAGCCTTGACAGGAGGTTTCATCCTTGAATTAAATAACTTTAATGACTAAATTTTGACCCAAAAACAAATTTAGTTTTAAGCAGATGAATCTGACAGATTCTGATAAAAAATATCTCCACAAAGAACAAGTTTAACTTCATTATAGAGAAATAAATTAAATTATACTGCTATATTTGCAAGGTTTGACTATAAATTCCAAGCCTTGAAATGACTGTAAAGCCAGTGGCATATAGTAGGTGCTCAATGATATCACTGATCTCACCTGCCCTGTTGTAAATGAGAGGTGCAAATGAAGAGAAAGAATGTACACTGTAGAAGGACTAGAACTCACTTTTAAAGGAAGTAGCACATATCTACTCTTTTTCCTACCTACCTTATGGACTGTTCTACTGGTAACAGCAGCCTGATTTTTCTTTGAGGTCCACCCCTTACTTGTTCTCTGGGATTGGGCACATGACTGAGGCCTGGTCATTCTGAATAGTTATCCTATATTCACTGTAGTGAGTTCAAGGAAAGAAATATAATCCAAATTTTATGCCAGCTAGGAATTCCAAGGGCCTTTCTTAGCGCCATTTAGCAAGAAAGACTGGACTTCTGGTGCTATCAAGCTAAGAGAGATGGTCCCTGAAATTAAGCCAGGGGAGAAAGAAAGACTTGAACAATTTAGAAAGATACAGGGAAGCATTATTTGTACACCTGAATCCATTTAAGTTGGAATCCCTTTTTGGTTAAGCAAATTTTCATTTTTTTCACTAGCAAATAAAGTACCCCTTATAAGACTACAGGTATTGTAGGTTCTCAAGACAACAACAAACTCAGCCTTGCTAGACAACAGAATTCATGGTGAAAGTTCCTGGCAGAAATCTGGAAAGGATCATGAAGTTATCGAAAGGCCAAGCCTAGGGATTTAATTTTTTTCCAATAAGTAGTAGACATCCAGAGTACTGAGGAAAGAAGTGATATGGAGAAACAGTTTTTGGGAAATTGGCAAGCAGCTACATCAGGATCTATTAAGGCAGGGGTTCATAACCTGCGATCCAAGTCCTTAAGTGGGAAAAATTTACTTTTATTGGCACTAACCTCAATTTGATTTTTTTTCTGTTTTCAGTGTAACAGACTGTAATATCATTAATACTCACATAATTAATATAAAAGTTATAGATATTTTCATACACCATTACTGTTTTAGGTATATCAAAATATCACTCATCATTGCTTTGAAATTATGATTGTTACAGAACATGCCACTGGATCTTGTACAATGCATTTATGAGAGAAGAACACATTATTATAACAGAATTATAGGAGTGTTTCTGTTTTAATTATAATATTTCACTATAATTGATTTATTTTGGAATCCTAAGTTTTTTCCACAGTTCACATGTGTGTGCATGTGCCCTCCACAAAATGATTTAAAACTCACATCTGAGAAGGTAGCCAGCAGGCTAGTGCAGATTCTATTGACACAATCCAACAATGATGCCTTGAGGGTTTCAAGTCAGAAGGAAGTATGTGTGGAAGAGGCCTTGGACTCGGGAAGCCTCAGTGAGCAACCTAGGAGGCCAGATCCTCCAGTCCTGTACCTTGCCACCACTGTGGGAAGAGGCCTTGGACTCAGGAGGCCTTTATAAGCTGTCTAGGTGCTGGGGTTCTCTGGTTCTGCCCACTCACCACCACCATGGGAAAGGGCGCTGGACTTGGGAGACCTCGGTGAGCTGTTTGGGAGCCAGGTTCCTCTGGCTCTGCCCCCTGTCGCCATCTTGGGGAGGTTTCTTGGATGGAGAAACCTCTGTGGGCTGTCTGAGTGCCTGGTTCCTCTGGCTCCACCCCGCCATGCTGCCACCACGGGAAGTGACCTTGGACTCAGGAAGCCTTGGTGGGCTATCTAGGAGCTCAGGATCCCTGTTTCCACCTCCCACCACCATCTCAGGAGCAAACCTGGATCCCCAGAAACCTAGGGAGATTTGAAAATGACAAAAAGAAGAAGCAAAATGCAAACACCCCACCCAGAACAAGTTCAGGAAACATCAGCATGGAAGAACATGAATGTCACACACCTGAAATCTCTGAAATGATAGCAACTGAAGTAAAGAACCATATATGTCAGGCTATAGGGGAAATCAGATCAGAAATAATTGCTCAGGTAAAAAAAGAAATGACAGCCATAATGAAAGAATTGTTGGGCATAGCAAAAGAAGATATAGATTAAAAAATAGAGAAGCACAGAAAAATGATGGAAATCTGGAATGAACAATACAGGAAAGAATTAGAATGCATGAAACACATTCAAAGAGACATTCAGGAAATTAAACATTCCACTGAAAGCTGGAAGAACCAATTGAATGAAATGGAAGATAGACTCTTAGACCTTGAAGATAGCATTGCAGCTAGTGACAGTGAAAGAAAAGATCTCTCAAAAATAAAAAAGGAACAGCAAATAACAATTCAACAGCTGAAAGATGAAGTGAAGAAAAACAATACAAGGTTCATAGGTGTTAACAAAAGAGCAGGAGTTAGCATGAATGACATAAAAAATTTATTTGCAGAAGTAATAGCAGAAAATTTACCACAAATGGGACAAGAACTTTATATACACATAAGTGAGTCATACAGAACCCCAATTAACCATAACCAAAATAAATCTACATTCAGACACATAATAATCAAGATCACAGAAATTCAGTAGCAAAACAGAATATTAAAAGCAGTTAGAGAACAGAAACTGGTCACCTAAAAAGTAAAGCCCATAAGAATCATGGCAGACTTCTCAAAATAGACCATCAAGTCAAGAGGAGCTTGGAGTGAGGTAATTCAGGTCCTGAAAGAAAACAACTTTTAACCCAGATTGCTGTACCCTACAAAGCTATCTTTCAAAATTGATGGAGAAATAAGATACTTCAATGGCAAAGATCGACTAAAGAAACTCATCAGCACCAAACCAATCCTAAAAAGAGTGCTGAAAGATATTCTACAAAGAGATAAAAATGACCACAATCTTGAGACCAACAAAAGAAAAGAACTAACAAGGAAGGTAAGCAATTAAACAGAGGGGAAAAGTACAGAACCAACAGTGGAAAATAAAACGACAAGGATAAGTCAATACATATCAGTAATAACCATTAATGTAAATGGACTCAATTCACCAATCAAAAGAAACAGACTGGCAGAGTGGATCAAGAAACAAAATCCAACAATATACTGTATACAAGGAAAGCATTTAACTCAAAAGAAAAGCCATAGACTGAAAGTCAAAGGATGGAAAATAATACTCCATGTGACAGGAACACAGAAAAAAGCAGGAGGAGCTATTCTGTTTGCACATAAGGTGAACTTCAAACCAATAATGATCAAAACAGATAAAGAAGGTCACTATATTCTTGTTAAAGGAAAACTGCAAGAGGAAGCAATAACAATCATAAATATATATGCACCAAATGTAGGAGTACTACATTATACAAGGCAAATTTCAACAGACAGGACAAAATCAAATAAGTCACAACACAATTTTAACAGGGAATTTTAATGCCCCACTGTCACAAAAAGATAGATCAACTAGACAAAAATAAGCAAAGCAATAGCAGAACTAAACCAAACATGTGAACAAATGGACCTAGTAAACCTTTACATAGTATTCCATCCAACAACATTAGAATACACATTTTTCTCATTTGTGCATGGTACATTTTCTAAAATAGACCACATGCTAGCACATAGAACATGCCTAAGTAAATGCAAAGGAATCAAACTTATCCCATGCACATTATCAGACCATAGTGCAATGAAACTGGAAATAAATGATAAAAGAAATTGCAAAAACTCCATAAACACATGGAAATTAAATAACACCCTCTGGAACAGCCAATGTGTCACACAAGAATTTAAAGTAGAAATTAAACACTATTTACAATCAAACAAAAATGCAAATACAAACTACTGGAACCTATGGGAAGCAATGAAACAATCCTCAAAGGAAAATTTATAGCAGTGAATTCCTGCAATACAAAAACAGAATGAGTACAAAGAAACAACATTGTTACACCTCAAACTTCTAGAAAAAGAAGAGCAAGTTAATCCCAAAGACAGAAGAAGGGAGGAAAGTGTAAAGATCAGAACAGAAATTAATGCAATTGAAACTAAGAAAACAATACAAAGAATTAATGAATCAAAGAGTTGGTTCTTTGAAAAAACAAATAAAATTGATAAACCCCTAGCCAACATTACCACAAAAAGAAGGAAAAAACTCAAATCCATGCAATAAGGAATGAAAGGGATGATATCACTACAGATCCTGTAAAAACTCAGGAGATCACAAATACCTACTTTGAAAATTTTTACTCTCATTTGATGGATAACACAGATTCCTAGATAGATATGAATTACTAAAGCTGAATCAAGAAGATACAAAAATCTTGAATAACCCAATATCAGCCAAAGAAATTGACAATGTAGTGAAAAACTGACCAGCAACAACAACAACAAAATCCAGGTCCTGATGGATTCACAGCTGAATTCTACAAGAAATTTAGAGAAGATTTAATGCCAATGCTCCTCAAACTCTCTAATGACACTGAAATGGAAGGAATTCTCCTTAACTCATTCCTGGAGAAAAGTATTATACTGATACCAAGACCAGAGAAAGACCAAATTATAAAAGAGAACTACAGGCTAATCTCCCTAGAGAACATAAATGCAAAAATTCTCAATAAAATATTACCTAACAGAATACAATAAATCATCAAGACTATTGTATATCATGACCAAGTGGGATTCATCCCAAGGATGCAGGGATGGTTCAATATACACAAATCAATTAATGTAATACACCATATCAATAGAACCAAAGACAAAAATCACATGATCATCTCTGTCAATGGGGAAAAAGCCTTTGGTAAAGTCCAACACTCATTAATGATAAAAACCCTACAGAAAATAGTAATAGATGGCCTTTACCACAAGCTGATCAAAGCCATCTGTGAAAAACCAATGGCTAACATCATATTAAATGGTCAAAAATTGAAAGCTTTCACTTTAAAATCAGGAATTAGACAAGGATGTCCACTATCACCACTTCCATTCAATATAGTTCTGGAAATGTTAGCTAGAGTAAATAGACAAGAGAGAGAAATAAAAGGAATAAGGGTAGGAAAGGAAGATGTGAAATTATCATTATTCACAAATGACATGACACTGTACATAGAAGACCCCCAAAACTCCACCAAAAGGCTTATAGATTTAATAATCAAATTCAGTAGCATAACTGGATATAAAGTCAACACTCAAAACTCAATAGCATTCTTATACACAAATAACAAACATACTGAGAGAGAAATAAGGGAAACTATACCTTTCACAATAGCATCCAAAAAATTGAAATACTTAGGAATCAATTTAACAAAAGAAGTAAAAGATCTATATAGTGAAAGTTACAGTACTCTGAAAAAAAGAGATCAAAGAGGATTTCAGAAAATGGAAAGATATCCCTTTTTCAAGGATAGGAAGAAACAACATAGTGAAGATGGCCATACTCCCAAAATTGTTGCACAGGTTCAATGCAATCCCAATTAAAATACCATTAGTGTACCTCTCAGAACTAGAGAAAACATTCCTAAAATTCATCTGGAACCAAAAGAGGCCTACAATAGCAAAAGCAATCCTGGGCAAAAAAGGAAAGGCAGAAGACATCACAATTCCTGATTTGAAATTATACTACAAAGCTACTGTGATAAAGTCAGCATGGTACTGGCAAGAAAATGGACTTAAAGATCAGTGGAAAAGATTAGAAGATGTAGACACAGCTACAAACACACTCAACCATCTTACCTTTGACAAAGGAGCTAAACATGTTCATTGGAAGAAAGATAGCCTCTTTAATAAATGGGACTGGAAAAACTGGCTTTCCCCATGCTGCAGACTAAAACTAGAGCCAAGCCTATCACCATGCTCCAAACTAAAGTCAAAATGGCTTAAAGATCTAAATATTAAAACAGAAACACTAGATCTATTGGAAGAGAAAGTAGGTAGAAGTCTTGAAGACATAGGAGTAGGTAGAGAGTTCATGAACAAAAAACAAACTGTACAGGAAATACTCCAAAGAATCAACAGCAGGGCTCTCATCTTATTGAAAAGTTTTTGCATATCAAAAGAAATCACCAACAGGGTGGAAATAAAACTGATGAATTGGGAAAAAAAATTAATCAACTCTCCCTCAGACAAAGGACTCCTGTGTAGAACATATAACGATTTAAAAAAAAGTCAGACCCCCAAAATTCAAAGACCCAATACAAAAATGGTTACCTGGGATGAATACACACTTCTCACATGAAGAAATACAAACGGCAAATAAATACATGAAAAAATGTTCAACATCATTAGTCACTTAAGAAGTGCAAATTAAAACAACACTGAGATTTCATCTCACCCCAGAAAGAATGGCCATCAAGAAATCAACCAATAACAAATGCTACAGGGACTGTGTGGAAAAAAGAACTTTTCTCCATTGTTGGTGGGAGTATAGACTGGTGCCACCACTGTGGAAATCAGTCTAGAGATTCCTCAGTGAACTAGGAATAGAGGTCCCATTCAACTCAGCTATTCCCCTCCTGAGTATTTTTCCAGAAGAACTGAAAACATCATACCACAGTGATATCTGTGCACCCATGTTTATAGCAGCACAATTTGTAACAGCTAAATCTTGGAAACAACCCAAATGTCCATCAGCTGAGGAATGGATACAAAGATGTGGAATTTTCATACAATGGAGTACTACTTAGCTATAAAGAAAGATAAACCAGAGGCTTTTATAGGTAAATGGATGCAACTAGAGACCATACTCATAAGTGAAATGAATTTGTTTCACATGTGTAAACATCACATTTACTCCCTACTATAAGAACCTGAAAGAGTAAATAAAATCTGAAAGGTACAATAGATATTGTGAAAGGGAAATGAAAACTGTTCAAATAGGAAGGAATAACTCAGACGAAGGAGGGGAGGGGAAAAAAGAAAGGAAGAGGAAAAAAATATGTCTATGTATACACAGAATAGCTAGGATAATTGTACTGCTAGTATCTGTTGGTTTATTGAAAGGAACAGTTAATGTGCAATTGTTTGATTAATCTTGCCTGCCTATATCTGGTTATATGTGCAGTCATTTTGAAGGTCACATTAGGTGATATAACAACCATTATTAATATCATATCACCATGTTTTGAAATTCTGCATCATTTTTATTATTCTCTATGCTGTTTTGTCTATGTATTTGTTTTTGTTATTTTGGGTCTTTTTTCTTTTTTTCTCTTTAAAATGAAAAACAATATATGTATATTCAAATATAGCTGGGATAGGTGTATTACTGATGTCTGTGGTTTATTGAAAGGAACAGTTATTCATTAAAATTTTCTTTTTTCTTGACCAATTTTGCACGCTTGAATCTGGTAATTGAATGACTGCTCTGAAAACAACAATATGCAGTATAAGAACCATTGTTGATATCCTACCATCTTGTATGGTGAAGCTCTGCATCATTTCCAATGTTTGTTCTTAATTACTTGTTACTGACTTTGTTTGATCAATTTTACATTCTTATGTTGGTGGAATGAGCAACTTCATTGAAGATAACAGTATGTAATGTAGCAACTATTATTAATTCCTATCATTTTGTTTTGAGTTTATGTATCATTTTTGTTGTTTTTGTGTTGTTTTGATTTTGTCTTCATTGGTGTTTTCTTAATTTTTTAATTCTTAAAATAAAAATAAAAATAAAAAAGAAGGAAGTATGGAAAGCAAGACATAGCTCCAAGAGGCTTTGAAAATTTTCAGCTATATCTAGAGGAGAAAGTGAACTTCTGCAATTCAGGCTATAAAGGAAGACATAAGAGAACAATCAAAGTTTCCAAACTTGAATGAATGGAATAAAATAGGTACTAAATAAATTACCAAATAACTAAAACAGAACATGTGGCACACAGTTGCTTTAGAGTCAGCTGTGCAATCTATTTTAAAATAAAGGTAGGATTTCCCAAAGAAGATAATCTATAGGAAAATTAAAACTTCTCCTATAGGCTCAGCTCAGAAGTTAAGACAGAGTGGGTCTATCTGGAAAGCTACATAAAGAGGTATGGCTATGGCAGATGCAATCTTACAGCATGGAGCCTGTAAGGGACAAGAGACCTGTAGCATCAGGGTTCAACTTCTGATTTTCTGGGACCCTCCCACCTCTGCCTTCCCCTGCTCCTTGGCTCCCTGAGCCAAAATCAGAAAATAGTACTGTTATAATGATGATAGAAATTCTCATAGTTTCACCTCATATAGCCCCCAACCAAAAGAAGAGTTCATCTCTTCCAGGAGACCCTGGGAGGAGAGCTTCCCCTTTTTCCAGAATACCACTTGCACATTCTGTTCAGATTGGCTGGGGTCAAGTGGCTCCCCTGAACCAGGATGAGCCCATACTTGCTTCTACTTTAAAAAATTTCTGTCTATGCCACTAAGTCACATAATTGTTAATAGTGCCTCCTTCCCTTTTGAACTCATCCCATTTGGATGCCAAAACATATGACTACCCTTCTACAGTCACCAGAGGCTAAGGAATGCAGGAGGTGATTCATCTTGATATGTGCTCCATCCTAGGTCTGGGGATGTAGGCAGGAAAAGATTTCCCAGAATACATCAGAACAGTTCTGGAAAATAATATGGACACTGGACAGCAAAACCCACTTGTGGCCATCTTAGTAAGTTTGATGAAGTAAAGGAGATTCTTTGGTTAGAAAAGAAATACAAAGAGCAAAGCAAAGAAGCAAAGATAAAGGAGAATACAAGTTCATTCATAAGATGAAAAAGAATTTAAGAGCAGTGACTAGCTCTTACTAAAATTGAATAGTAGCCCTGATTTATTTATCCCTCATTCCTGGCAATTTGTAGCAGAGTCTGGCACTTTTGAAAATGTTTTCATTGAAATCTAAATATCACAGAGTATTTGCCATCTACACATGGAATATTTTCTGTCACCTAGGAAGACTGTCTGCCCTTCCTCAAAAGCAGTGGCTTTTGCAAGCGGTGTGTGCAGTGTGGGAGATATAGCAGGCAGTGATTTCTTTCTTTCTTTCTTTTTTTCTTTTTGGTACCAGGAATCGAACTCAGGACCTTACTCTTGCCAGGCAGGCACTTGTGCTGCTGAGCTATATCCCCTGGTTTCTTTTCACCAGCATCATGCACCTTCTCCATGATGGGTCCCAGGAAGATACACAGAAGAGGGCTAGATTCTCTGTTCTGAAATGGAGGCCAGTGCTCGAACACCTAGCTTTTCTACTCTATATTTCAATGTAACCGAGTTCTCAAGCCACCATTTCTGATTAAGAGAAAATTCTAACTTTTTTCAACTCAAATGAACTCAGAGTCTTCTGGGTTTTAAATTGGCCAATTTAGGTTTAAAATTTAGTTGATTAGAGCTCTCTGTTCAAGACCTGCTATATAATTTTCCAGCTCCATTTAAACTGACAGTGCCAGGCCTCTTGTTCGGAAATATTAGTCATTTCAAGACAGCAAAAAGTCAAACATAGGCCTTTCTGAGCATCAGGCTCCATTATAAGTAGAAAGTTGTGAAACTGGCCCTGTCTCTCTCCTCTCTCTTCCTCTCCCTTGTACCCCATAAGATGAAATTGTTCAACCATTTTTGCTTTCCCTCTACCTAGGATTATGAGGTTAGCACAGTACATTTACTTGAGAAGTATTATTCAGGGAATGGGTCTCTCCACTCAGCATCTTCACTTAACTCTCATGTTACATATCCCCACTGATGGTAACATTGTCCATTTCTTGCTTCAGAACCTTTTCTCAGTTTTCTGACTTGCACGCTACGTGGTGAGTCAGGTACAACCTTTCTCTGACTAATTACAAAACCGCAAATTGCATTTTTCACCCTGGAGGGTGAATAATATCTTGGCTGCATATAAGATCTCCAGGCACAAACTTTCTCTTGGAGGTCTATATAGATGTTATTACACTGCCCTCTGGTTTGTAGTATTGCCAAAAAAGAGGTTCAAATGACAACTTGATACTTTTTGCTGTGTAAGTAACTGTCTTTCTACTTTGGAATTTATAGGATTTTTTACTTACCCTTTAAGTTCAGCCTTCTTACCAGGATGTACTGAGCTACACGGCTTTCTCCTTAGCATTCCCTACTGCTCCCTCTGCAGACTTCAGCATTTTCTTTAGCTTTAAATTCTCTCATCAACTCAGATAAATTTCTTTCTCCGTCTGTTCTTTGCTTATTCTGGACATACTATTACTATATTAGGTCTCATATACAAATGCACCAATTTATTTGTATACCAAATAGCAATTTATGTAAGTACTTCTTCTATGATTTCTTCTCTTTACAGATTTATTCTGAGATATAGAAAACTTCTTATGCTGAATCTTCTAATTCAGCTCAGTCACAACTGCTTCAATTCATCTACAAAACTCTCAGATGTCAGCATCACGCTTTGTATCAGTGAACTTCCTTTGCTCTGTGCTAGTGTCAAAGCTCCTTTGTTCTTATCACCTTTTCACTTGAACTCTTGAATGTGTTTTCTAATACCTTCCTCTGTCGAAGTCAAAAAGACACAGACCATGCTGGGTTGTTGCTTCCCCTCCATCAGAGGAGTTGCTTCCCACCCAGTCCCAGCTCTCCTTTTCTTATGTGTCTTGTTTTTTCTAAATCTCCCATCACACCCTCTTAAGACCCTGCTGGCTGCTCAGGATTCAGCACCCTCCTAACAGCAAGGCAGCTATAAACCCCCATAATCCAATCACCTTGAAAACCCCCACCTTTGGTAGTACAAGGCTTTGAGGGGACACTTAGATAT
>NW_004955430.1:22414069-22420874 GCF_000276665.1 Chinchilla lanigera
TAATACTTTTGTTTGAAAATTTATGAAATCCTTTATTGAATATGAATAATGTTTTGGAAATTAAAATTTTCTTATTAATTGTTATTTGTTTACAGACAAGTAATGCTGATTACCAAATACTGTAGGACTATCACAGAAAATGATATTGTCATAAAAAGGAGGGGATGATAAAACAACATCTGGGTGTCAGACAAGTAGGCATTCCATGGGTCCAACTTCTGGGCACCTTCACTGACAGCAGTGGTGCACAGTCTACCCTGTGGACCAACAAGGACCCAGCTGGCACGTTGCCATTATGATGGATGAAGTATCAGAAGAGTCTCTGGACTCCCTGGCTGCATCCACAAACACTAATACTCTAGGACTCACTCCACTTTGCTTAGATCTATTATAATTTCTTATAATTTCTTAGGATCCAGCACCAGACAGATGTTCCAGAAACACTCATAGATCAAGTTTTCACCTTTGTGATAGCATTATTATTATAACCCTCAAGTTATAATGGGGAAACTAAAGAAAAGAAAGCATCACATCCTCGGGTTTGTACTATTGCCAAAAAAGAGGTTATATAACTGGTAAGTGGCAGAACTGGTATTGAATCCAAGGAGTCCTGCCTCCAAATCTCTGCTTTCAAACACTGTCAAGGTAGGCTTTCATTTATAAAACAATAATTACATAATGTTATGGTAAATTCCACAGCATGGGTATGGACAGAACTTAAGGAAACGGTAATCAATTCTACCTGGGTGTGGTGTGAGGTGGGAGAGGTAAGGCTCTGCTTGGGCTTCTTATAAGGGATGACTTGAGCCTTGAAATGTGAGTATATGCTTCCCCATGTAAACTGATCCAAAGAGCAGATTGCAAAACCCCAAAGGTGCCAAGCAATGTGGAGTATTTGGGGAAAGTTACCAGCTTCCATGTGGTTGTACCCTAGGGACAGGATGAAGCAGGAAGTGTGAGCTCTAACAAACAGGTCCAGCAAGGCCTCAGGACTAGATCATCAAAGGTCTTAGGGGTTGCACCACAGGGTCTGGCCCAGAATGTAAATTCCTGGCCATGGCTATGAGCAACATGCTTCACCATCTGCTACCCCCATATTCCAATAGAGGCTCTCAAATAACCAAAGAAATGGATTCAGAAGCTTCTGCTTCCTCAACAGTAAAAAGACCACCAGTGTCCATAGTCACCACAGCTTGCAGACATTTAGAGGAAGCTGGAGGCATGTTCTCTGCAGCGAACCCATTCCACTGAAACAAGCACTTCATTGCCCACTCCAGAAAGAGCACCTTTGGCTGAGATTGCTGTCTGTCAGTAAATAAAGTTTTCTACTGTCCATTCTCCACAAGAATTCCTCCAGGGCCTGAAGCTAACCCAGAAACTGCATGGAGGATGAAGTTAGCAGAAAGAGAGGTGTGAAGCACATATGTTCCACCAGGTACCTTTTTGTCCTCTTGGTGCTGTCCTAGGCCACCCTGTCTGTGTGCAAATCCAAGGGACAAAGGAGGAAAAATCAACCTACAAGAGAAAAGGAAGATCGGTTTCTCATCAGTACTCTGACCCAGCATGAAGAAAGAGTCATGAAGGGAGAAAGCAAAAGTTAGAATTTTCAACATCTGATGAATATACCAAGAACTGGAATAAAATCAGGGCAGAAGTCCTCCAGACTCCAGAAACCCTCACTGTCAAACTGTGAGCCTACCCAGTTTAAATGGAGAAGAGTAAGACAGGAGCTCCTGTTTTTGAATTCTAATACCACTGCAACATGCAAGGGCCTTAGCTTGAAATATTATTTCAAAAATTGTCATTCGTTTACATCCATTTCTGATGTCCCCAAAATTATGAATAAAACTAACTAGTGAAATCAATTATGTAAGTATCAAAGCTATTATCTGGAACATACCAGAAAAGAAACTTATAAAACAAACACACACACACACACACACACACACACACACAAACACATTCATTGTCTGGTGTACACAGGAGCTTAATGGGAGTACATGGAATGATAGAATGAGCTAAGAAGTAAATGACTAACTGAATGAATAACCCTCTTGGTGGCTGTTTGACACATTCCTTACTCTTTTTGTGGCTCAATTTGCTGGGTATAAGAAGCAGAGGGTATGGAGGAATCAATACAGTTAACCCAGCTGAACCATAGTGGTAAGTAAGTGGCTGTATAACCCAATAATATATTATCCCAAAATCCCAATACTATGTTAACCTAAAAAGCCTTGGCACCAACCAATTAACATGTAATCAAAGTGTCACCTATCAAACATCACCTATTGCTGACTCCAAGGTAACCTACAATCCTAGAATCAGGATTCCACTTTTTCTTGGCTCAGTAAGGCAAAATGGTCTACATGCTGAGGAGGAAACCATTCCCAGGCTTCAGAATCCTCAGTGACCTGGACCCTCAGCACAATAGTAGGATTCTCCAAACCATTTGATAGAAGGTTACTGTACCTAAGATGGCATGATTAGGAGCTACTTTGGCAGTTCTTTTCGACATTCTTGATCAAATTGAGAACTGAGTTATCTAGTGCCCACCAAAACCTTTGGTTAAGGAAGTGAATGAAACTATTTCATCAAATCCATCAGTCAGGCATTGTAGAGATTTCAGCTCCTGTCTGTGAGGAACTTAGCGTCTGTTTGGAGAGAAAAGATTTATACCCAATGTACAAGAAAAGAGCTATACAAATAATATCTCATAAGAACTAACAGACCACTGGGAGGGATTTTATCCCATTCTCTGTTATTGCCAGTGGCAGAGAAAGGGATGCTCTTAGACCACAATAAACATCTTACCAAACTGAAAGTGAACAAGACTTCAACTAACAGTCCCTCAGATACCTCACAAACTGGTGATTTCTGGACTGCAAACAGACATTCCTTTCACTTCTGCAGTTTATATGATAAAAAATAAAGAGAGATTTTATGTTATCCTCTGACAAGAACCAGAGAAGTAAATATTTTTCCACAAGCCCACTTTGAGCAAGATCCCCAGATCTTCTGACCCAATGGGCACAGACAGAGTCTGAGAAATTGTCTTCATTATCAGTTCCCATGCAGTGCTGATTCTCCTGGTAAGAGATCCACACTCCAGAATCTGGTTTAAAGGATTGTGCTTTAAATTGGTTTAAAAACTGGTTTAAATTGGTTTAAAGGATTGTACATACATTGTTATCCTATGTACTTTATAGGTGATACACAATTCTACCTGGCCATATTACCAGGCAGGGAGATGATAGGCAAGGAGAGGTGGAAGAAGAAGAAAAGGAAGAAGAAATTGGTCACTATGAAAGAAAGTGCAATGATTAGAGGTTCTAACTTAGGCTTCCAAAGTCAAATACCCATTAACTCTTAGAAATAATATAAGTGCAAAAAGGACTTCTGTGCTATAGTACAAGACAGACAGTGGTAAGTGGAGTGGTTTCAGGACTTTCAAGGGCTTACTTTTTCCAAGAGATAGTCCTTAACCAACTCTAGATGGTTGCTATTCAAAGAATGCATTGTACATACATTGTTACATTCATGGTTTGCCAGAGTTACTAATTTTTCAAAGGAACTAACATTATTGGATTTTTGTAAGATATGCCAATGTGATAATGATAGCCAATCTCACAGTAAAAGAAAATAGTCACTCAATACCTAGGATGATCCCAAAAAAGACCAGGATTAAGCAATTCTCCAGAATTTACCTCTAAAACAATAATTGACATGTAGTAAAGGACCCAAAAGTTGGTCTTTCCGGCCAGAAGATAAGAAAATTGTTTGAAATTTGGTATGATGGGGCCCTAGTTGCTTTCCAAGGACATAGGACCTCACTGAAACATGGCTTAGAAAGAGAACAATGCCCCCGTGTGCTGGGTGATAAATGTTGCTCAACCCAGAGCCAGACACTGTGACACTTACACTTCATTAGGCCTCTATTTGGTGAGCAGGTCTTAGTTGACATGACACCCTCTGTTGAGGATTTCCATTTGTATTTATTCCCTAGTTTTCTGCACAGTAGTCCAGTGGGGAGCAGAGCTCATACCAATGAGAGTTAGCAAGAGAGCAAGACACGGAGCTCACTGTGAGCAGGATTGTGTCTCACCTACCACCCTCCAGAGTCAGGCACAGGGCCAGGCACGACGTATGGTCCACCTAAATAAATGTCTTCAAAATGAGACCTCTCTGGAGAATTAACTCATGTTCTTAAAAGCCTTAATTTTTCCTTTTCTTCTTTTGTCCCCACAACTTCCTTGGTCTTCCGGTCATCCCTGGAATCTATGAAGTATACAGTCATTAGAATGTTAAGAGTCATTTTCAGAGCTATTTCATCAGAGGATCAAACTTTTCTTTCCCTATTCTCCAGGAGCTGCAAAATGTAGGAGCAGGTACAAGGAAGAGAAGCCAAATTGGAAATTTTTTAAAAAGAAAAATTTTAAAGAAAAAGAAAATCTTTAAGCTCCTATTGAGCTGCCAGGCATGGAAGCTCATCCACAGATAAAGCACAGCCTAATCAGACCAGGAAATTGCATTCCCTTGGAAGTAGGGGGCCAAGCGTATGTAAGAAGAAAGGCAGTGCTGGAAAGTCCTCCTACTCCAAGTAATTAATTCTAAAGTGAGTTCCTTCCTTTTATTCTCTAAAAGCCCTTTCCTGACTTTAACAGACTTATTCATGGACCAGTTCCACAGATCCTATTTTGTATCCATGCTCAGAATCAATCAATAAATAGGTTTTTTGCAAACCATTTCTGGAACCTGATTGCTTTAATACAGTGAACTTCAGCATTTTATAAAAGCAGATTTTTATTCCATTTAGGTTATTTCACCATGAAATGACCCTATTCAGCAATAGCGTGTTAGATACCACACAAAAACACTACAAACTCCATAATTTGTTGAGAAAGAAGGAAGCAAAAAAGGATACCCAAAATAGGGCATAAATTCCATTTAAAACAAACTTCTGAAAAATAGCAATTGCAAAGGCCTTGTGCCAGGACAGCTAGGATCAAGCCATTAGATTCCCTTCTTAAGATACAGCACCCCGAAGGGAAAGAAGGAGAAATTTTGTATGTATGTATATACAGGATAGTTAACATAAGTTGATCTACTGTCTTCTATTTCTTTGCTGAAAGAAACGATCAATGAGTCCTTGATTGATCAATATTGCATGTCTCTATCTGTTTTCATGAGAAACCACTTGGAAGATATCAATATGTAATACAACAAGCATTGTTAACTTCCTACCACTTTGTTTGTAACTCCGTATTGTCTGTACTGTTCTTTTGCTATTTTGTAAAATGTTGTCTGTCTGTTAATGTTTTCCTCCTTTTATTTTTAAAGTAAAAAAATAAATAAATAAATAAAAAGGATACAGCACCCTGTTACAGTCAGCATATCACATATTTCTCAGCATATCCAAAAAAATGTTAAATCAATAAGCTACCTAGGGAGTTAGGCTGCACCTCAGACAGCTTCAGGAATGCCAATGAGCTGCTGCCAACCCTGTCCCACAAGCTTGGGAGCCAAGCAGAACCCCGGATAGCCTTAGGGGCTTGAGGGCCACTCCACACCCCTCCTGTCCTTCCCCTGCCCCACTGGAGCTGAGTTGAACCTTGGACAGCTTCAGGAACACTGGTGAGCTGATGTCACCACTCCTGCATGAGCTTGGGGCCTGGGGTCCACTCCCCACCTGTCCCCCTCTTGGAGCTGAGCTGAACCTTAGACATCTTTGGAAAAAACAGTGAGCTGGTCCTGCCTCTGCCTCACCAGCTAGGGAGCCAGGGGGAGCCCCAGGAAACATCAAGGGCCTTGGGTGCCACTCCCTCCCCCAACCCTGCACACTCAAGAAAGCTAAGCTGAAACTCAGACAGCTTCAGGGACCTCAATAACTGCATGCTTACCCCTCTACACTGCTGTGTGAACCAGGCTGGGTAGGGGCAATGTATGGAGCCAAGGTGACCATGGTCCACTTCTACACCCTAGTGGAAACAGGGCTGAAACCCAGACAGCTTTGGGAACCCCTGAGTGGAAGCCAAGCTGAGCCCCATATATCTGTGAGAGCATTTGGGATCACACAATGCCCACACACACCATCAAAGAAGTCACACTCAACATCAGGGACATTTGGGTCCTTGCCCCACTACTATGCCATCACCCTGGGAGTGAGGCTGAGCTCCAGGGAACCTCTGGATCTCTGAAAATGACAAAACAAAGGAGCAAAATGCTATCGCAGACCTCTACCCCACCCAGAACAAGTCCAGGAGATACTGACACAGAAGAGCTTGGAAGTCATACACCTGAAATTTCTGAAATGATACCAGCTGAGTAAAAGAAACAACTTGATCAGGCCATAGAAAACATCACATTAGAAATAATCTCTCAGGTAAAAAAGAAATGACAACAATAATAAAAGAATTGCTTAACACATCTAAAGAAAACATAGAAAAGAAAATAGAGGAGCATAGTAAATGAATGGAAACCTTGAATGAACAACATAGAAAAGAACTGGAATGCATGAAACAGATTCAAACAGATATCTAGGAAATTAAAACTTGCATTGAAAGCTGGCAAAACCACTTGAAAGAAGCTGAAGAAAGACTTTCAGACCTTGAAGACAGCATTGCTGTGAATGACCATGAAAGGAAGGATCTCTTAAAAATAACAAGAAACTGAGAAATGACAATTCAACACTGCAAGACAAAACTAAAAGTAACAATGTAAGGTTAATAGATATCAAAGAAACTACAGGTGTAAGCACAAGTGACATAAAAAGATTTTGGGGAAGTAATAGCATAAAATTTCCCAAGCA
>NW_004955430.1:22423228-22424376 GCF_000276665.1 Chinchilla lanigera
GCCAATCTCTCTAATTAATATAGATGCCAAAAATTCTCAATAAAATAAAAATAGAATGCAACAAATCATCAAGAAGATTATACACCAGGACCAAGTGGGATTCATTCCAGGAATGCAGGGATGTTTCAATATACACAAATCAATTAATGTAATATACCATATCAATACAGCCAAAGACAAAAATCACACGATCATCTCCATTGATGCAGAAAAAGCTTTTGATAAAGTCCAACACTTATTTGTGAGGAAAACCCTTCAGAAAATTGCCATACATGGACTTTACCTCAACCTGATCAAAGCCATCTATGACAAATGAACAGCTAATGTCATTCCCAATGGTCAAAAACTGAAAGCTTTCACTTTAAAATCAGGAACAAGACAACGATGTCCACTGTACCATGCCTATTCAATATAGTTCTGGAAATAATAGCTAGAGAATTTAAACAAGAGAAGGAAATAAGAGGAATGAAGATAAGAAAGGAAGAAGTGAAATTATCATTATTTGCAGATGACTTGAGCATCTACATAGAGGACCCCAAAAACTCCACTAAAAGGCTTATACATTTAATAACCAAATTGAGTAGCATAGCTGGATACCAAGTCTGCACTCAAAGATCAATAGCATTCCTGTACACAAACCACAAGCAGACTGAGAGAGAAAGTAGTGAAACTACATCTTTCATAATGGCATCTAAAAAAAATGAAATACTTAAGAATTAGCCTAACAAAAGAAGTAAAAGACCTATACAGGGAACATTACAGTATTCTAAAAAAAAAAGAGAGATCAAAGAAGATCTCAGAAAATGGAAAGATATTCCTTGCTTAGACATAGGAAGAACTAACACTGAAAATGGCCATAATCCCAAAATTGTTGTACAGATTCAATGCAATCCCAATTAAAATACAATCAGTAGACCTCACAGAACTAGAGAAAACATTCCTAAAATTCATCTGGAACCAAAAGAGACCTACAATAGCAAAAGCAATCCCGGGCAACAAAGGCAGGAGGCATCACAATCCCTGACTTGGAATTATACTACAAAGCGACTATGATAAAATCAGCATGGTACTGGCAAAAAACAGACCTGAGGATCAATGGAACAAATTAGAAGATGTAGACACAGCTACAAACACACTCAGCCACCTCA
>NW_004955430.1:22425786-22452774 GCF_000276665.1 Chinchilla lanigera
TTTTCTTATTCCCTTTAATGGTTTGATCAATCTTCCATTCTTACATCTGGTAATCTGAGCAACTTCGTTGAAGATAGCAATATATAATATAACAACCACTGTTAATCACTGTCATTTGGTATGAAACTCTGTATCATTTTTAATGTTCTTGCTTTGTTTTGTCTTTATTTTGCTATTGGTCTTTTTTTTTACTATTTTCTTTAAAATAAAATAAAAAAAAAGCTACCTAAAGGTTGCTGACAAATAAGATGCTAGTCTATGAAATTTGAACCTCATTGCCAAGGGAAATTTGAAGACTTAAACAATTTTTAGAGAAAAAGGGCCATTTTCCACCAATACCTTACTGTGTATTCTGACACTGGAGGCATCACAACTCACAGTAGAGGCATAAGTCATAGGTCCTTGACTGATTCAAACAAGGTTTGAGACCCCAAGGAAAGCAAAGCTAGAACATGGATTTGACCATCCTGGTGCTTCATATTACTCAGAAAACGATTTCTAGTTTCACAGTTGTCCCTTCTATCTGGGTAATGCTTGGAAATTTCCAGAGCACTTCACACCATCATGTCCAAAAAAATGCATGTGCAGAAAATGCAAAAAATGCATGGCCAATGCAAAAATGCATGGCCAAAAAAACCCAAGTTTATCCTATAGCTGAGGAAAAAGAGGTGAAACTGGGCACATAACCTTAGTTCTAAGTTATGTGCCCAGAAAATGACTGAGGCAGGTCTAAACCCTAAGGTTACTACTTTCTATCTTATATTTCTCTTTCTTTACTCTTCTGGGAAATTTGTACCTTCATCAAATCCACCAGTGACTTTCTGACAAGTCATATACCACCTGATAACAACGCACATTGTGCCCCCAAAAAGAAAGCTTTTAGTTTCTTTAATACTTTTGTCTACTGATATTTCTGAATATAGCAATTTGTTATGTTAATAATTTGTAGGTTTTTATCTCCCAAATTTATTCAATAATTTCACAAGCAGTTACTAGACTCTTCCATGCAATGTATGAAGTAATGATACGGGTAGACAAAAATCAGTTAAAACAGTTTCTGCCTTCAAAGATTCCATAAGTCTGAGCAGGATTTAGGAAACTTCTTCTGTGAATATTTCAGGCCTGGTGTCCACACTGTGTCTATTATGTCTCCTCAACTCTGCCATTATAGGAAGAAAATAAACACAGACATTATGTCAGTGAATGGGGACAGCTGTGTTTCAACAAAATTTTATTTATTAAAAAAAAACAAGCAGTAGGTAGAATTTTACCCAGACTATACTTGGTCTACTCCTATTCTAGAAGGCTAAGAGCAGAAAAATCTAACATCAAGGTAATACAGTGGCACCTTGATGCTTATCATTAATTGATTCTAGAAGGCAAGAAGAGTACCCAAAACAAATACCAAACAAACGGTTTTGGCTGGAAAGAGTAGCGGTTGTGAGACAATCAACACAGACAAGTTCTAGCTTTCTTGCTGAATGTCAAATAAACTATTGAGCACCAAATTTGACAAGTTTTAAATCAGTCAACTACCAATGTAGGACCATATACAGAGTCTACCAAAAAATGTACACACAATTCAGGGAAGGAGAAACTTGTATAAATATTTTAATACTAAGTTTGTTGAGACATCATGAGATTCAGACAAGTTACCTTTAGCCTCTACAATTACAAGACATGCTCAAAGTGGTGGTCGTGAGCTTCTAGGCATTTATTATTATGATGAGCTGCTGCTGCAGTAACCTGTTCATTGAGATTGCTGCACATGCATTTTCAATTTTTTTTCTAAAAGCCTGAGTGCAGTGGATTTTCTGTGATATATGACATCCTCTATGGTCCCCCAAAGAAGTGGAATGCCATCTTTTGAAAAAACATTATATTATTTTTCTTTTCCTAAAGTATGTATACATTGTTTTGGCATACTCTGTACAAATGTTCCAGTGTCAAAAACGCATGCATTGCTTTTTGGTAACTTTGCACCAATATATCTATCTAAAAGCCATATTTCCTAGAACCACTTTGCCATATGGCACTGGATAGTGTTGATCAACACAGAAATTCATGTGAAATTACAGGAAACCAGAGGCTATTACAGTTTTAAAATGTCATGAAGGTCATAAATGAAAACTAACAGGTGAAGATACGTCCCAAGGGGCGCCATCATGTCCTCCCTCTTCTCTCATTCTATTTTTTTGTTTGTTTGTCTTGTTTTTTTTTCCTCCGGTACCGGGAACAGAACTCACGACCTTGTGCATGCTAGGCAGGCGCTTTTGCCGCTGAGCTAAATCCCCAGCCCCTCTTCTCTCATTCTATATCTAGGTCATCATCCTGGCTGGGATCCCACTCATCAACAGTGGCCTCATGTTGACCACAAGGCATATGATTGTAGCCCACCAGAGTAAGAAGTTCCATGGAGACAGCTTTCAGTAAGGGAGCAATTGCTACATCTCTCTGTGAGTACCTCCTCTGGAACTCCTCAGCAGCAGCCAGCCACATGCAGCTTCAGATTTTCCTGCAGGGTCCAGCTGTCGACCTGTTCCTCATTTCGGCAAGCATGACATGTGACTATTTCTCTGGAGCTCCAACAACCTGCTTCCAGGCTGTGACTCCCAACATCTTCTATTTCCATAAAGGAAAAGTTCCTACATCAAGCCTTATAGTCCAGAACACTAATAGTGATCTGTCTTCCTAACTTACAGACACACCATATGAACTGAGCCTTGAGACACAGAGTAGGAGAAGGAGGCTATAAAGTAACTGAGCATTTCATTCTGTCTTGCTGGGGGAAAGGGAACAAAACAGATTTTACAAAGATAATGCCTTGCATCAGGCTATCTTAGAAACAAAATCTGAGTCTCTGAGAGGTGAGTACATGAATTTACTGGGGAGTGCTCTGTAAGGGGGTGAGGAAAGCAGAACTGAACAGTGGAAAACAGGAACTACATTATAGCTGCAGCTGAGACCTCAGCCAATCCATGGAAGCTCTAGAACTGGGATGGAGCTTAATGGAGATCCTAAATTGTGGCAAAAGGATCAGTATTTCGTTTCTCCACATCAGCCAATCAAGACCCTGAGGAAGGGACGCTGCAGCCATCAGCAACCAACACTCCCAGTGGGTCAGTGTGTAGAACAGTTCTGAATTAGGGCTTTCTATGGCAAACCGCTATAGGTATTAACTTTCAAGAATGACTTAAAGGACAAGTATAAGTTATCTACATATTAAAGAAGGAAGAAGAGATTTGCAAAGATGAAATACTCAAAATAAATGCATCTCAATATAAAAGAACATAAGGTATTCAAAATTGGAAAACTGGAAAGAAAGTAGCTGGAAATAAGGTATCTTAAAGTCAGCTTACTGACCTTTTACAAAGTCTTTGTTTCCCCTAGTTTGATTAGCATGATCTTATATCCAGAGTAAAGATTTTTAAAATATTTGGAGGTGAATGGTGAGGAGGTGAGCAGTGAGGAAATAGGTGGATGGGGAGTGAGTGGATGGGTTGGTTAACAGACACATGGGTGGTTAATGGAAGGTTTGATGCCTAGTGAATGAATTTGTGGGTAGGTGATTGAATGTGCCAGCATTCATTTAGTCCATTACATATTCCTCCTCAGGCCCCTTGGAAAGCAAGAACTACACATTTCTAGGAAATAATAGCCAGCAAGTTAATATCTTTAGGCAAAGCTCCCTAAAGCTCAGACTCAAAATGTAAATTTGCTTCTCTTGTTTATCACACTGCCCGGCCTCTATCTTCACAACTGAGTCTGAAATCCTTTTTCTGTAAGAGCCAAGAAGGACTTATTGCCTTTGAGTTCCCCCTGAAGCAGGCCCAGAAACAAAAATTAGACCTAAGTTGTTAAGGAAGGAACCCCAGATAGCCCCAGTAGGACAGTGAGATAGGGAGAAGAAAACAATAAATTAAGGTGGCTTCATCAAGTCATTGCCATTCTGAGTAACCTAATTGCAACACAAATTATGTGCAACATGTTCCTCAATTATTCCACCTGAGAAATAAAGGAGTAGAGGTATTGATACAGTGGTTCTTATTCGTTGTTGTTTAAGGGCTGCTTCGCATGATGACACATGATTGTCCACTGCCTTGGGCAATACCTGCAGGCAACAAGAGAAAGACAGCAGTGGCGGGAAACCTCATGAGGAGGCTAAAGCCACAGGGGATAGAGCATCTTCTGAGTCTTGTTCACCGCTGTATTTAGCTGGGAGATAGTAAACACCCAAACTAGTGCATATAAATGAATGAGTATGAATCAGTGGATAAGTAAGTGAGGTACTCCTGGCCCGGTTTCAAGCAGGAAGCTAGGAAAGTGGAACACATCTCTAAGGCAGAATTTTACACGTATATTCATGAGTCAGGCTTAGTCACCCAACCGCACCCTGCTTGGAGGATACTCCCACCAGAAAATTATTTAATGCTTCCAAAGTGCTAAGGAAGAGTCAGTTTACTACATATTGCAGTTGTAGCCATCATCATAATAATTCTTTGTACTTAATAACACATTGGAATTGGTGACAATAACAATTACATCATAATGTGCTTAGCGGGCAAAGGAGCTCAATTTGGGTAATACTGTACTTATGTTTGTTGTTTCCATTTCCTTTCCTTTATTTGCAATTATCTAAAGATGTCTCGTCACAATTTCCCCAAAGACTATATTCAAGAGATAAGGTGTGGAGAGGAGATGTAATTACCATCTTTTTCCCTTATAGCTTATGTCTGCTTTATGTGATTTCTTTGTTGCTGACTTAATGATCCAGAGTGATTACTGCTACTCTGATAGATGTCAATCACATTTTTCCTTCTTTCTAGGAGGTCTAAAATACCTAGCACTCTTATAAGCTTTTACAATTTTCAAAGCACAGTCCCATTATAAATACACTCATGGTCTTTGTAACAACCCTGTGAGGTAGTCGTAGGTGTTATTATAGCATAACCCTCTAATCTGAGATAAATGCGGCCAAAAAAAGAAAACTAATTTCATAAAGCCTGGGATTGGATTATTGTGAAGTTAATGAAACATACATTTTTATTTGTTCTTCCAGTTAGCTTATGGAAAAGAAGAGATGTTTTCATTTAGTAGATGTGTAGGAACTGGGCTAATTATCATAAATGAAATGTGCACAGAACTTAAATTCTTCCACTGGGTAGAGAAGATCAGTCTCATCCACCAGCTGTATAATACTTAGTACATCTGGAAAAGTCCCAGTAGCTCCCTGTTACTCTCAGAACTGCCCCATAAAGAACAATACATTTCATACTTACTCTAGCTAAGCCAGGCATGGTGGCACATGCCTGTAACTCTAGTATTTGGGAGGCAGACAGACAGGAGGATGGTGGTGAGTTCAAGACCAACCTACACTACATACCCAGACCCTATCTCAAAAAATAAAGAAAATATATTAATAAAATAAAATACAAATCACTCTAGCTGGTTTAACACTTTCACAATTAACTTTTCAATATTTTTTTATTATAATGTTTCCACTTTCCAGATGAGAAACTGAAACTCACAGAAGGTAAATGGTGTCCCAAGGTAGCACCACTATTATTTGCTTATAGCTAGAATAGGAAGCCAAAATTAGTTTGCACCCTAGCCCTATGGTGCAGCTACATCCTGGCATACTGCCTTGCATCCAGACTGACCATAGGAATTCATTACTGAACAAACATTTTCCATGCACATGGTCAAGTCCTTGTTATCATTTGACTGTAGAAATATCTAGCCCTTGTTCTTGTAGATATTTTATAAGAATACATTTAAACATATGTACAGGGATGGTTGAAAATACAGCTCATATTTACATTTAAAAATTTATTAGAGTAAAAGATGCGTTGCCACTAATCCCCTCAAAATACTCCCTCTTTGCTTCAAACACACTTATCCTACTGTTCTTGCCCCTTTCTGAAGCAGTTCTGGAACTCTTCTTTCTTCCATGTCTTTATAAGCTTTATAAATTGTGGTTAAAAAAAATACAGTGGATGCTTCACTGAGTGTCACCCAGCAGAAAATCAGGCTTATAAAACATTACAGTATGTTGCCATTCACCTTGTTCACCAGCCCTGGCCTGCACATCTTCTGGCTCTTCCTCAAAGTTAAAATGACTGTGAAAGGTAAACACTTTGAACTGATTCAGGACATCGAGAAAGTCATGACAGTGCAACTGAAGACACTGATGAAGAAAGACAACTAGAACCATTTCAGAAAGTGGAAAGAACATGGGATACACATTTCAAAGTGAAGAGGAATATTTGGAGGAATATTAATAGCAATGTATCTTTTACTATAATTTTTTTATTTAAACAGATATAATATTTTTTCTATCACATCTAGTATAATATGATCACATCTAGTATAGTAAATATCATCTCTAGTATGGTAAGAATACTACTCTATGTTCTCATTCAATGTTTTATATATATATATATATAAAATCAGTCTGGATTAGGAATGACTAAAAAATTTATATAAAACTAATAAAAATTCCTTTTCTCTCAAATGAAAGAATATAGGCAATCCAGAATGTTATTCTGGGTTCCTAGTTTTCAGGGAAAAGGCTCTCCTCTTTCTCCTGCACTGCTCTAGAACTTGGCTTCTACTCCAAGGATAGATGGACAGGAAGCTCAAATTTTCACATATTTGAAGCTAGAAGCAAGAAAAAAGGGAGTGGGGACAAAAGCAGTGTATATGTGAGCTGAGGTCATTCCCTTTAATCAGATTCCAAAAAATTTGATTTAACCTTTCATCTTATTGTCAGAACTTCATTACACAGATACATCTAGTAATCTGGAAAGCTTAAAAATATATCCTTTTAATTGAGTTCATTGTTGCCCCAGTAAAATTAGAGTTTTGTTTTTATAGAATCAGTCATTTTCATAATAATGTTATGTTAAAAACAATCTCAAGAACTCTGTGATTGACAACACACCTTTCCTGGCCTTATCTAGATTTGACTTCAAGTTAGGCCTTCAGTTTACACTACTTCTCCTTACTCATTCTTCTAGGAATGGAATGCAATCTGGGGCAAATTCTTTTCCCAGGAACGGCGGAAGTGCAACAGTGCAAGCCCAGTCACACCAGCCTATTTTAATCTTCTACTTGATTTAGGTCCAGTGATATCCCATTGGCCAAACCAAATAGCAGGGGCTGCACCTTGCCCACCAGAAGGCCACAGCAAAAGTGGTGACATTGATTTGCTCTGTAGTAGGGGAACACTACTATACCACAGTATTAGGACCAGTAATTCCATCTTCACCGTAAGCAATGAGGGATTTTCTGTTATAATAGTCTTTCTTACCCTATCTTCAACTACCCCTTCACAACTACCCTTTGTCTCTTCCTGTATACCAGCTTCTTGTTTCCCAGATGGGAGGTTCTATGCAGTACAAACTCATAGGTCCAGCTAACACTGCTCCCTTAATACTCATGAGAGTGTTCATGGAGAATCTGACATATGGTCCCTAGAGTTTGTAGTGAGGAAGAATAAATGGAGAATAGTGTCTGATTCTGTCACAAGTGGTCACAAAGCTGGAATCTATCTTTTCACTAAATATCTTGGATGGAAATATCCTGCACTTTCTTAAAAATCAAAACAGGGTCACTAACAAAAGAAATATGGGAGTATTCCAAAAGAGGAAAACAAGAGAAGGGAACTTAAGGAGATCAGCATGTGTGTGGTGAAGGTGACAATGCAGTGCACAGGGTGGTTGTACTCCAGACTCCAACGATGCTGCTCCCACCACATTCCATAAACATCCTACATGGCCTTGAGCATAAGTCCTAATAGTATATACTGTATATATTTCATGCACAATCACATCTTTCCATGGATAGAGCTATTTCTTCTTATTAGCTGTGCAATGTCTATGGTGTACACTTACCACATTATCTTTATTTAATTCCCTAGTCATAGACATTTAGGTTGCTTCATAGTTTTACAGCCACAAATACTACCGTAGGAAGCATTGTTCTTTACACCGATATTCCATTCTTTCTCATATCAAACAAAAACATAAATTCTAGACAGGTAAAACCAAACATCTAAATGTAAAAGATAAGTAGAAAATACTATAAAAATATAACACTTTTATACTCTAGGGTATGGACAGCTATAAACATAACACAAAACCAACCCTGTAAAGTTTAATTTTCTAAAACTTCTATATAGATAAACATAGTAGAAATTTAAAAGACTAGAAGCTAATATTTGCAATGCATATTACAGACTAATGGCCAAAATACATTTTATTTAAGTAGCTTCTAGAAATTGATTTTTAAAATGAATAATTCAATAGATAAATGTGGAAAGAAGATAAATTAGTAATTCACAAAGGATGAAATATAAATGGAAACCAAGACACCTGGGCTTATTAGTGAATAAGGAAAAACAACAGTAAAATAAAGCTTAAATGTTTTGACAAAACTTCAGAGAAATAGGGACATTTATTGTTGATAAAAGTTTGGAAAGGTAAGCATTCCCTTGTTTCCAGGAAGTGGGGTGCATTTACATAATTTTGTGTAGAATAACTTGACCCAATCAACCAAGACAGTATTTACTGGCTCCCTGATTTCAGTCCTAGGAATTCATCCTAAGGACACACAACACACACACACACACACACACATACACACACACACAATGTTTATTGTCACCTTATTTTTAGAAAGCAAAATAGAAAAACAAATGAAAATGAAGCAAATGGCCATTAAGAAAAATAACAGTATAAAAAATGCTCTGTATTCTTTCCAGTGAATGATGTCAATCTAGCTTAGAAAAAAGTCCATGATATATTTTTGAAGAGAAAAAATCAGGTATTAAAAATATGGGTAGCCTAATTGCATTTATCTAAACAAAAAAAATTGTTCGTTTAAATGTGTTGGTAAAACTACCAAAAAATTCTAGAAATCTATACTCCAAAGTTACTTCTGTAGGATGGGACATGTTAGCTAGAAGGTAGAAAATGTTCTTTTATTTCCTACATTTTGTCCTTTTGAATTTGTTACCAAAAACATATATCTATGGTTTTAAAGGTAAAAATTTAGAAAAGAAGTCTGGCTTCCGGTCTGATTTTGACACACCTATGTAGAACGAGTCTCCTTCAGGGAAAGCAGTAGTGTGCTGGTGAGTAGCAGCCAGGCTGGAAGGCAAGAGAAGCAATATTTCTTGGATGGAAATATCCTGCACTTTCTTAAAAATCAAAACTCTGATTTGTAGTGTTCGCTGATTTTTATGGTGAAAATAATCCCAGCATGTTTAATTTCAGGCAGTTGACAATATTCTTGAATAGCCAGTGTAATAAATATTCAAAAAATCAGTTTTGAAAAATAGATGCTTAAGAGGACTGGACTGCCCAAACCCTGAACAGACAAGTTAGAAACTCGGTTCCCATGGAATAGGAGCTCCATGCTTCCTGGAGCAAGTCTCAGCCCGGGCCCATAACACATCCTCTCTGCCCCAAGCTCACTGCTGAGCATTCACAGTTCAAGGCTTCTCAGGCTGCTGTAGTCTCATTACAATTGTGCAAGGTCGTTCACTTTACCAAGTAATTAGGAGAGGTTTCACCCTTCAGAATTAGGTCAGGAAGTAGAAGGAAAGTCTGCCAGGAATGGTTCCTTGTTCATTTCAAGTCCAGGAAAGCTCCAGGCAACCAAATTCTGCAGATGGTGCACAGATGGAGAGAGAGAATCTGAGTGAACTTTCAGCCTTTACAAAAATACTTCTCCAGATGGGAAGACATGAGTGCTGTCATACAGCCCTACCTCAAGACTCTGCTGTATGCTGCAGCAAATAAGAAGGCACCTGGCAATTTCCCAGCCAGGAATTAGGAAGAACACCTGCCCCTAGTTCATTCACAGTATCAAACAGCACAAGAATCAAAGTAATATCCTAGGGTTAGTGATGTGCTGGCCAGGCCCCCTCCTAGCATCTGTGAGGACAATAAAGTCTTCAGAGATGGGCACTTAGAAGCAGCCTAAAGCCACTAAAGATAGGATTTCCAGGGTCTTGGCTACTTGGACAATGAGACACACAAGTTGCTGTGTAGACACAGAGAGCAACTCTTCCCCTCATGGGAGGAACGCTATCTACAAAGAAGGGGATATGTCCTCAAAAGCATGGGACCTATGGTAGGGGCCACACTTGCCTAGAAAGTATTGACAATGAGAATAACACACGAGGCTAAAACTCTCTGGTAATGTATATAAGGGAATATATACTTCCTGGAGGAAAGGAGCCCAAAGTGAGTTTTGACCTTGTGTGTGACGTTCAGCCAATCAGAAAAAGAGGGCAGAGGCTTCTCTCAGAGGAAACTTACAAGAGCTGACATTAAATCACTCATGAGCACATGTGTCTTTTTGTTTCTCCAAATCAGAGAGATCTACCCATGCATCACCCTAAAATCCAAAAAAGTGAAATGGCAATTTAGTTGGATCCCCTTACAGAAGAGTGAGGGTGAGCTTTCCGACACACCTGGATGGAGCCCAAATTCCAAAGCAAATGACACTGATTCTCCATTTTCCTTGGTAGTTTAACGGAAGTCTGCCAAGCTCACCCCTAACCACTTACTCTTTTCTCCCCTCTCTCCACGTACTTCACAGTCACTGCTTTCCTGGAAGTCTAGTAGAGAAAGACAGTACTGGGAAAGATTTTAGTATCATGGTTTTAATTGGGGTAAGGAGTTAGCAGATAATTCATTTGCATTTTTATACGTCCCTTCAAGGCCTCAATTGAATCTGAAAGTGTGATAAAGAAAAGAAATTTTTAGGACACAAGCAGTCCCCTTGTGAAGAGCTGAAAGGTCTATTGGGGTCCCTAAGGGAAAAGCCCTGTACCTCCAGGTCAAATTTCAAAACTGGTAGGTAAAGGATTAGCAAACTTTTTCCTGTAGTGAGTCAGAGAGCAAATATTTGAGGGCTTGTAGGTCATATGGTCTGTCATTAATACTCAATTCTGCTATTGCCACTTAAAAACAAGACATTACTGGATGAGTAAATGAGTGAAGGAGTCTAGTTATGTTCCAGTGAAATCTTATTCACCAAAATAGGTGGCAGTCCATAATTAACAGACCACTACACTAGAGTTTTGTTTGTTCTCCTTTTTCTTGGCAATTCTAGGAAAATAATCCCACATAACAAGTAAAATTTTACCCTTATCCTTTGACATTCTTCCAAAGGGAATCATCATGGATTTACTGATAACTGACTTCAGTGTTGCCAGTACTTGTGGTCAAATGGGACCTTTCAAAATATCTTAATATCTTACACTCTGGTATGCTTGTTATTTTTGAAAGGCAATCACATGCACATTATTTCTCACTTAGGTGATCATTCCATCTTACCAGTTGGAAATGGTACCATAGCTTAGTACTATAGTTTAAAAAAATGTGGGCTCCTGGAGACAGACTAGCATGAGCTATATTAGTCAAGAAAGGAGAGATATGCTGCAATATCACATTAACTCCCTGTGTCTCAACATTACAAAGAGGTACTTCTTTCCTGTGTTATAGGTTCATCACTGACATCAGGATAGCTACACATAATTATTTAGGGGCTCAAGCTGATGGAGGTTTCACCATATGGAATAGCCCTAGACACTGCAGCAACAGAAGAGGGAATGTAAAATTTCACACACACTCTTCTACATCTCAACCCAGTACTGACACACTGCTTTTGCTTACAGCCCATTGTCTATAGGTAAGCACATAATCACAAATAATTGCAAGGGACTCTGGGAAATAACTGATGAGATGGAATTAATAATAAGTATCTGTATCTTTGCCACACTTGTTCTCACCAGTAAGCTGCTATATGACCTTGAATAAGGTATTAAAATAATCTATGCTTCAATTTCCTCCATGGTAAAACAAGAATAATAATATTCAAGTATTGGGTAATAAGAATTGATAATGTGCTTTTAAATCATAGTGCCAGGTACTTAGCAAGCATTCAGTGAAAAAAATCAACCATAACTTTTATTTTTCTCATATCTAATGATATGATTTTGAGAAAAATGCTTTATCCCTCTGAGTCTGTTTCCTTATTTTTAAATCAGATATGTTTATAATACCTCTTATAATAGCTATTAGATTAAATAACACAATACATTAAAAAGATCCTAGTACCATTCCTGACATACAGTAACCATTTTATAACAGTTATCCTCTCTTAAGCAGTCCTAACTTTATAAAGATTTGTAAATCTCATTGCAAAGGTTTGCAGGATTATATAAGATGCTGACCCATGGAAACCCAAATATAGAGTATTTTAAAACAGAAATGATTCTAGAAGTTTTTATTCTCCAGAGGCAGCTTAACACCAAGAAATGCAGTATTGTGTAGTTGTCTTTCAACAACTAGTTATGTTTGTAACATTTCCCAGAATTCCTTTCCTTGCATAGTCTGGATTAGAGCTGCCAAAAGTGATGTTGGGTGAGAGTTGGGATGTGGAAGTTACTGTCCTCACTTCAATGTTGATAGGAAGGATTGAGAGGTGACACCAAATGGGTGGGAGGGTCCAATGTGTCTCTTTCCTTTTCTCTCTACAACTGGCTTTCCATTCTGGTGGCCAGTGCTGTTGAGCAGTGCTCAATGTGGGCCAATGACCACTGTGAACTTGCACAACATGAGTCATGGAGAACCAGCACCCACTGTGGATGTCTACATTTGCTCCCTCTGGAGTTGCCTTCCAGCAGCTGGGAGTGTCTGGTAGTATTCCGCTTTCTCCAAATACTCCGACTCACTCACCATGCTAGAGCTGGATCCCAGATCTGTTAAAGGCTGAGTGCATCCCCCCGACACAATCCCTAGTCCTTCAGAATGTGACTGAATTTGGAGACTGGCCCATTAAAGTGATGAATATGGTAAAATGAGTTTGTATGTGTGGATCGTATGATACACACATAAGGACCTAGGACAGGTGAGGTGTCCTTATAAAAAGAGGAAGTCAGAACATAGACATGCATGGAGGGAAGATGATTTGAAAACACTGGGGTAAATCAGCTGTCTGCAAACTAAGGGGGCAGTCTTGGAAGAAACTAATTCACTGACACTTTATCCTTAAATTTCTGTCCACCAAAAATGTGAAAAATGAACTCATGTTTGAGCCACCTAGTCTGCGGTACTTTGTTAAGGCAGCTTCTGCAGACTAATACATGAGCTTTCTCTGGTCCTTAAACTTTTATTTGCATATTTTTATTTCTCTGAGACTTCCCACATCTGAGGAAGGTCTAATTCTTATAATAAATTCCTTACTCCATGATACCCTTGGTGTTTCTCCTTTCCTAACTGAATCCAGACTGATACTCTTAGCAATTAAAGGTATGGACTGGAGCCAGCCAGTCAGACAGAAGTCCATCTATGATTTTACTCTCTATGTGATCTTTGGACTAGTACCTAATTTCTCTGTGTCTCAGTTGCCTTACTCTAAAAACAGGATATAACTGTACCCACCTTGTAGAATTGTGGGAAATAAGGAAGCTGCTACATATTAGATAGATAGTACATTACCTTGCACATAGATAACACTGAATACATGTTGGCTAATACTATGATTATGATTTCCTCCCCAACTGAGAAATGAACACTCTCTCACAAGTTTCTTTTCTTGCCCTGGCTTGCTCAATTCACTTTAGTTTCTCTGTTGAATTATAAATATCTTGAGTAAAAACATCATAGTACATTTGTCTTTGTTTCTTGCCTTTGGTTTATTCTACCTAACATTTCCCTTATCACCAAACAAGAGACCCAGGACTGTCTCAAATGAGATCTTGGCCAAGTGAGACTTAGGGTTCCATTTGGTCCAAGGAAGGCTTAAGGTCTAGGGAACCAGTCTTTAAGATGGTTCTCATGAGTCTCACCTCCTGCTCTTCAATCTGTTGTGTGCTCCCTACCAATGCCAAAACACACTGTGTAGTGATGACTGTGTAACCAACTGACACTGTGAAAATGATGCTTGTACTACAGTGTAATTATGGCTGGTCCTCTCTGAAACTCAAGTTGAACATAGGCTCCATTTTGAGCTATTAGAGGTGGAACCATAGGGCCCTTTAAAAAATGATTAGGGCTTCGTCTAACCTTACTCTTGTACTAATGAACTGACAGGTTAATGGGCTACCTTGTGAATGGATCTGCTATAAAGCCTGTCTGGTTAGGTCTGCCCAGTGCCCCTGTTCTCTCTCCATATAATGCCCTTCACTACTTTGGGCTCTACTAGCATGGAAGCCATCATAAGTTTCATCCCATCAACCTGGGACAAGAACTGTGAGCCAAAAATAAACTCTTTTCCTTATAATTGACAGAATCTGGGGTGTTGTATTATTAGCAACAAAAATTGACTAAGACATGTGACTTCCAAAAATATGTTTTAAAAGAAATGAAACCTTCTGCCTTACAATGTTAGATCACTTTTTTGAAGAAGCTACACACCATGTGTTAAGGACCCCCAGGCAGCCTTATCAAATGATCCACAGGATGAACTGTAGCCTCTTTGCAATAACATCCCTAACTTACCAGGCATGTGAGTGAGTCATCTTGAAAGAGGACCTCTTTGCTGTACTCAAGTTTCAAAAAGACCATAGTCTGGAAGGCTGGGGCAAAAGGATTGCAAGTTCAGGGCCAGTATGGGCAATTTAGCAAGACTGTGCCCTAAAATAAAAAGTAAAAAGACCTTGGAGTACAGCTCAGAGATTGAGTGCCCCTGGGTTTGATCATTAGTACCCTCCCACCAAAAAATACCCCTAAAACCAAAACCAAAAACAGCCCCAGCAGACCACTTTAATTGTAGTAATTCATGTGAGACCTTGAGGGAAACTGTCTGGATAAGTCACTCAAACATCTATCCCATATTTAGCGTAATTTGATACATCAATAAACCATGTACCATCCAAAAGCTTACTAGCCTCAGAATATGCCATCATATTTCATCAATAACAATGATAACAAACATTTCTGCTATATATTAAGCATTAGGTACTTGTCAGATGTTTGGATTGATGCTTTGTAAGCATTATCTTATTTAGCACTCAGAATCACATTATTTGATGAATGAGTGAATTAGATTTGTATTATTATTAGTTTCATTTTCAAATAAGGAAACAGGCCTGTAAAAGGCAATGACTTGCTCAAAGACATCTAGCTCATGGTGCATGACAGACAGCCAAGATGCATCTCACATCTCTGGGCTGTGTGTGTGGTGGAGTGGGGGTGGGGTCCCCTCAAGGATACCTAAAGTACTTGTTTCCTGAAAATTTAGAATGCAAAGCCTTTTTGCTGCAAATGCCCCCTACTTCTACACCTCCTGACCTAGAGGCTGCATGCTCTTGAGCCTCCTACAGCTTGCTGAGCACAGCCAGGGCCACTGACTAGGCATGGGCTTGTGTTGCTAATATGCTCTGCATTAACTGCAATTAGAGTCCTCATAACCTTCTTCAGATTTCCCCTCATGCCTGACTCATTGTTCTGTTCAGGGAAGAGGATGGAGAGATTGAATCAAGTGCCATTTCAGACTGTGTTTTAGAAAAGTGTTCTGTGCTTCAGAAGAGATCATATTGCAGAAAATAATCAGTTCAGACGATGGTAAATCTTATTATGAAATTAAGTTACTTTTTATTTTTAGACCTTCATATATTCTCCTTGAGTCCTTCTATACATAAACACTTGGTCTCATTTGGACTTCTTGTTGGTGTCAGTTTTGCTTGATTAGGGAGGAAACATTTGCTCCTATAAGAAGCCAGTTACTTCCTGGATGAAAATTTCCTTGACTAAACAATATCTAATTAAAGAAGACATGTTGTTCTCACACATATTGCCTCAGCTAATATAGTACATAGTGTAGGACAGGTCTTCTTAGTCCTCTGTCTTGATACTATGCCAGGAGACCAGTAATCTTTATTGTTTTCTAATTATAAATGTAAGAGTTTGTTCAAATACAAACATTCAGTATGTGCATAATATATAAAACAGAAATTCCCCCAATCTTATGCCATGGAATTAATTACCATTAACAATTCAGAGCATATATATTCAGTTTTGTTTTTCCACACATGCTAAAATATTTTATTTCCATTTTCTTTTTTAAAAACCAAAATTGATGTCAGATGATACATACTGTTCTACAGTTTTTTTTCCCTCTCAGCAATATTTCTTGGAAATATTTTATTTTAGAATGTTGCTTCTACATTAATATGTATAGATTCTCTCTCTTAGGAAGAGTTTCTGATATACCATAATATGCTCAATTATTTCCATACTGAAAGATACTTGGGTTGCTTCCTTTCATTTTTCAGTGGCAACCCATGCTGAAATGGCCATTCTTGTACATATTCTGGGCCATTGTTTTGGGAAGATGAATTCCTATCAGGAAATTGGAAGACAGGATGCTGACAATTCCTCTTTACACTGCTACCACCAATGCCCAGGGATACCTATTCCTCTAGCCCTCACTGACATTGGAAATCATCTTTTCTTTGTTCTTGTGTTATGCCTAACTCTTGTTATAATTAACATCGGTGAGAATAACAATAGATTATTTTCCTCCTTTACAGATGAATTGAAAAGGAAATTCCCTAAGTGGTAAATAGGAGATTAAGTTTGCCCAGGAGTAATTAGCATTTATATAGCTCTTCATTCTCAGAAGTAATACAGCATTAAGTAACTCACATTCATACACAACAAAAACTTGGCACTAGGGAGAATTTTGCAGTCATTTCCTGGGAGCTTCTGTTTGTGGTTATTGGCCTCAGCTGGTGACCTAGAACCAGGTGGCTTTAAGACAGGTCAATGTTTTGGTCATTAAAAATCACTTGAAAGGATTTATAAAATAAGATTTCCACCTTTCCTATTTCTCACTTTGTTCAGAAGGTCCTAGATGGGATATTTTTGTGCCTTTTGGACTTCAGGTGTAAAAAGTTGAGGTAATTATGCTCCTGAATTTGATGTACTGACATTTTCATGCTGTGTAAAGCCACTTTCCTGATTTATTCAGTTTTCTTCTTTCATTCCCATCTCCAATTTTAACTTCTTTCCTCACTTTAAGCAATTATTTAAATGTACTTGATATATATTGTAAAATTTTGATTTATCTTTGGAAACTAGCATAATTTTGTCTGAATTTGTATAAAATTATATATTTGAAAACTATAAAAAATTTAGTGTATGACACATATTATAAGAAGACTATATATTAATTAAATTGTGGTAAAGACTTTTCTATTTCTTCCTTTTTTTTCTATCTGCACTCTTATTTTTAAACTTTGGCCAGATTGCTTGTGGGTACATGCCACAGAAATTCTTGCTCTTAACTGCTGCCTGGTATCTCCTAATACTACATTTCTAACCCCTTTTACTTGTCCCTTCCCCTCCTAATAAGCAGTGAGCCAGGTGAGTAGAGTGTAGCAAACTGGTTGATCAAGTGGGCATGACTTGTCCATCATGAAGACCTATGACACACACCTGAAAAACAAATCTCAAACTTGTACACTGGGCACCAGTCAGAAAGTGCTATCTTTAATTCTTCTCCCAAGAAATCAAATCTTTTTTTTTTTATATAGGCTGGCCTAGACTTGACATCTGCCTGAGGAGTGGGGGACACAAAGACAGCCACCCTTAAGTTCTTGGCCACTGTGCTCCCTCTTTCACAGTGGTCTGCTCACACACTACAGAGCATGCCTCTTTTCCTATGTTAATTGGGCTGCACTCATTCTGCAGAACATACTTCCTTTCCTACCTTCAATAAATGTAAAACCTTTCTACCATATTTTGCACAGCAATTCTTTACCGAGGACAACAAGAAGCTAGAAAGACTCTCTTAAAAAAGACCACAGCACTCCAGAACCTTGCTAAGAGCACATTACATCCAACTTCACCTCCTGCTACCAACAAACAAGGCTGCAAAAAAAACCATACACGTACCCCAAGTGAAAATAACTGGTCATTAGGCCCAGGAATTTCATTGTTAGGATGGATCAACTGATTTTTTAAACTTATTTTAATGATAGTTTACAAAAATAGAGGAAAGAGGGTAAGAAGACTCTGATATGCTCATCTGCCAGATTTAAGTTACCAATGTTTTGTTGTACTTTAGATCTCTTTTCTTTCTTTGGTTGTAAATTTAAGGAAAATCTCTGACCTTGGGACATTTCTCTACAACTTTTTCTAGATTCAAAGCTAGTACATAAGGATAAGTTTTTACATTACCTTATGAATCAGTCAGGGTTTGCTAGAGAAACAGATATAACACAAGATATACAAATGTACAACAAATTATAAGTTTGGCTTGCAATGGTCAGCCACAGAGTGGGATGAAGAAGCATGCAGAGGGTGCCTGTGCGCTGGAGATTGAAGAGCCCAGTCCAAGGTCTGGAGCTCATTGCAGTGTCCATGCAAGTCTGTATCAGGAGGCTGATGGGTCTGTGATGGAACGGTGAAGAATCTATGATGAAGGCCAGGGAGTCTACACCAGAAGGCTGAAGAGTCCCAGGCAGAAGCCAAACACTTTGCACCAGAAGCCTGGAGATGACCACCAAGCTGAAGGCAAAGGCTGGAGCACCTCCGAAGAACCAGCAATCAATCCTTCCTTATTTCCCTTTTATTGAATGCAGCCTATTGGCCCTGACGGGGGTGGTCCTCTACACCCACACCATTGCCAGACCCTCCTCTTGCACAGGCTCAGGATTAATACAAAGTAAGGACCCTGGCTCTCTGCTGAGTCACATAGCTAACCTTCTAAACTTCTCAAGTTGACACAATGAACATCCTAGAGCCATAAGGGCATGTCCTTTTCACCCCAGTATGTAGAACTACTGAGTCACTTAGTTAAGCTTTTAGACTCCTCACGTTGACACCATGTATCAACCATAACACTCTATTATTAATAGTACCCATAACAAAAGTAAAAATACTTCCTTGATGTCATCTGATGCACAGTCCATATTCAAATTTCCATGATTATTCCCAAGATATTTTTTGTAGTTTATCTGTCAAATTCTCTGACTTTTTTACTCTATCAGTGTCACACTCCCTTTCCCTTCTTCATGCTGTTCACTTTCTTGAGAAACCAGCTGAGCTTATCTACCGGTATCTTCAAAGTGTTATTAATTCAGGTCTCAGGTGCCTATGCTTCCTGCAAAGCCCAAGCTGGACCTTGGGCATGACTTGATTCAGGTTTCAGTATTTCTCATGGTTGGTTCTATATGAGGAGGCACAATAGGTTCTCCTGGTTATGTTATTAGTAACTGGCAGGTTCAGGTCATGACAACCTGACCCTTCCAATATGAGACCCCTCACAAGTTTGGCACTACAGTAATTCATTAAAGGTTGTAAATAATCATCTTAAAATTTTATTATTTCTTCTAAACTTATTAGCAGGAAAGCAACTTTCCCTTAATAACTAGATTAGTTATCCTAAAATACAGTTCACATGCTCAGGTAATATATTGTTTTATTTTCCTTTAAATATCAAGCTGACAATCCTGGCTCATAAGGTATTGGTAATTACCAGGAGTGACAAAAGAGTTTTAGTTTATTCATTTATATTTTGCTGTTCAAGTGCTCTCATCTTTGATTAAAAATATCTTCCACCCTGGATCCAGTGGCCTTTGGAAATGACTGTGCTTGCCTTTGAGCCCTCCCCGGACTTCTGCCTCACCAGGAGAATCCAGGCTCCCCATGTTCGCTTCCCACCAGGCCTGGTTTGCTTCCATTAGGAATACTGTTTAGAAACCGCTGTCTGGGCCCAGGAGTACTCAGTGTTGCAGGGTTCTAGGCCTTTTCAGAAGATGCACTATTAATAAGGAAAAATTAGTATTATAATAAGGTAACTTCTTTGATTTCATATCTTTCCTCTTTTTCTCCAAACTGACAATCCTGAATCCTAACATTAACATACTGATTTCCTATGCTCTGTACACAAAATACTTTCAAAATAACTTCACCAATGTAGGCAATAACAGCAATTCAATAAAAGTTTAAAATTTCTTTGCAGTTAGTTTTATCCATAGAATTTATCCTTTAAGGAGGTACAGTCTGGAAAATCTAAAGTCGCATGAAATATTTATGTCCATTGATAGTTATGTCAATAGTTGGTAATTTCTTTTCTAAAAAAGCCCAGATGGCAACTATTTTACGCATTGCCTATCCTCATGCTCTGTGGCAACCACTGAAGTTGCAGCTCTGACACAGAAGCTGCCATAAATAATGGGGAAACTGAAGGACTGGACTACCTTCCTGTGTAACTTTGTTTACAGATTAGTCAGTTGGGCTGTTTGGTCCTGTGGAGCATAGTTTGCCAACCCTCAGTTAAAGTCACCAGTTTGATACAGAATTAGGTGTATGCATTGTTCCTTTTTAAAACTTGGAGTATTGATTTTCTATTTTATTTCCTTGTATTTCCCAATTTTAAATTTTTTATTAATTGATATGCTTATTCTCATGGAAGGCCAGTGAACTTATGCCAAATTTCATGGACAATTTGATGACCTATGGACTTAATTTAAAAAAATACTATGCTAAAAAAGACATAGCCCAAGAGCTGGGAGACCTGGAGGCAATTGTTGGATAAAATGCTATCATGTGAAGGCATGAGACCAGTACTCAGACTCAAAACCTATTCTTGATATCCTTACTGTCACTGTCCTTCTGTTATATCACTTATTGCATTTAGTAAAATGCAGTGTTTCTTGGGTAACCATGGAGACATTACCAAATATGAGTTCATTTATTTATCTGCTGCGAAGATGGAGAAATTTGAGCAAAAAAGACATGCAGAAGTTGATGGAGGGCACCATTTGCCTGTGGGTCAAAGCGTGCAATAGAGGAAGGCTGAGCACCTGACCAGTGGACAACTGAAGCCACTGTGTGTTTTATGAAAGCAAGGAAAAACCTGGCCAAGGTTACCTGGCCACTAAATTCAATTAAGCAAGAGGCACAGTGTTTTTTCTTCTCCATTACTGTCATGTTTCCCAAAAAGAAGATCGAGCCAGAAAATAAGCCCTAGTTTGTCGTTAGTATGGTGATGGCCAGTCTCACGCAGAAGATTATACGTCACTATTTTCTTGCTCAGGGACTACTCTGTAATAGCAGTAAGACAATGACAGGCTAACTGGGCCTAGCCTGTTTGACCTCTAGTTTTCAAGGCTGATTATTTTCCAGTTTGGTCTTATTTTCAGGGAAACATGGTATATGCTCAACACTTATTTGCTATTTTGCTCAATTCATTTTACCCACATGGTAATTTAAAGGACAATGCATGAAGGTAAACTACAACAAGCATCTTACCATCTTTTTTTGAGTGCCTAGCTTGCTGCAAGCGTTTGAGTTTTCTATCCCTGCTTAGCACATTGGTGAGGATGGACAGTAGGGAGACTTGTACATACAGCTCTGCGTACTGCACAGCAGGAAAACAAAGTACCAACACATTAGGGAGGCACAAGAAGATACACTCTGCTGCTTCTCAAATTAGCCGTGTCCCAGTTTTTTTAGGGCATACTTTGCACTATGGACAATTAAAATATATTTTAATTCAAAATAAGTGTCTAGTCTCAAAAGAACTTAGAACCTAAAATTAAAAATAAGTATTTATTAGAACTTTTCTAATACTAGCAGATATCAGGGGAGAGAACAGAGTGACAAGATACCTTTAGCTACTTAATAATTTCCTTTGCTCTTTAATTGGACTTGAAATAGTATAATTCAAAAATGTTCTGTTTTTATAGTAATACATGCTTGTTTTGAATGCTGTCTCTACTCTACTATGTAATCATGAGCAGGTCAATCAACCTCTCAAAGGCCCAGCTTCCTCATCTATAAAGCTTGGTTAAATAGCTATTTATCTCTAAGAGATGCGAATGATTTCAGTGACAGATGGGAAGGTGATTCCAGAAAGCGGAGACACTTGTGGAAAAGCCTAAAATGTGATGGTAGTACAACATTCACGGGCAAGGAGGACATTTGCAGATGATCTGACATGATCAATTCAGAGCTGATGCCACCTGAAGCTTTGGTCTTTATCCTCCGCATTGCCTCCTTTCACTAAGTGGCTCATTTTCTCTGTTAGTCCTGTTCTTTTGTTTGTTTGTTTGTTTTCCGGTACCGGGAATCAAACTCACGACCTTGCGCTCTCCAGGCAGGCGCTGTGCCGCTGAGCTAAATTCCCAGCCCCTTGGTGCTGTTCTTAACTTGGCTTCCTCCTCAGGCAGATGCTATATTGCAATTTAAGAAGCATGTCCTTGATGGAAATAACAAGAGGCTCAAATAGGCCTTCTTCAAACAGGATTAGGCAGCCCCTGCCAGAAGCTAAGACCTGGTGAGTAAAATTCCTTAATGGGGCCTGCTGAGTCTCTTTTCACTTTCTTCTAAATACCACAGCAACTTGGAACTCCCAGAGATAAAGCCCAATTCTCAAACAAAGAAATTGCTAGAACCCGCAGTCTGAAGGGGCAGGAGTCAGTGCCCTTCCTTTAAACAAGGAAGAAGGAAAACAGAAATAAACCATCATTCCCACAGGGGTAAAGCCCTGTAAGGGATCAGTGTACTTTCAGTCCTTGGCTTGTCAAGTATCTATTAGTTTTGGGTCAGATTTTTTCTTTCCACTCTTGTTCTTATCACTCTTTTGTATAATTTAACAAAGGAGGTAAACATTAGCTAAGATAATTCCAGGGAGAAAAATCTTTTTCTCTGCCTATTTTGCCCTGCAATGGGGTGGGATGCCTGCAAATTAAACTGACAAAAGGCAGATTAACAGGAGAAAAGATGAAGTTTAGCATATGTAACCAGGAGCTCACAGGGAATGTGGGTCACAAAAGAGTTGTAATTTGGAGTTTATATACCATTTAATGGGAGAAAGGGAAAGGGAGAAAAGGCACTTATGGAAAATTAAAGACTTTGGGAGAAGTTAAATTGGCCCTGAACAGAATAAAAGGGAGGTGTGACAGTTTAAGTCCTTAGTATGATAGTTTTGTGATAATGTCTGTTCAGGTAACTTCTCATCCCGGTCCCTACTTTTTCGAGAACCTATCCCCTCACCTTCCCTGCGCATACGGGAAAAGCTTTTCTTAAAGGAGGACTTTTGACAGATGAATTCTTTCAGAAGATTCTGCTTTTTTAAGCAGATAAAACCAAGGTAGGGTTTGAGGGGTCAGACAAAATCTCATTTTGCATGCATTAATTCTCAAATGTCTTTAGCTCAAATAATTTTATGCCACCCAATGATATATTCTGGATCCCTGTGATAAGGAGACATATAAAGAACACAAGTACTATCTCTCTATAATGTTCACACACACACACACACACACACACACAACACTATTGTTCCCACCAACTAAAAGCAACATTTTGGTAGGATTTTTTTGAATAAATCTTTCTTTCTTTCTTTCTTTCTTTCTTTCTTTCTTTCTTTCTTTCTTTCTTTTATTCTTTCTTTTTTTCTTCCTTCTTTCCTTCCTTCCTTCTTTCTTTCCTTCCTTCCTTCCCTTCTTGCTTGCTTTCTTGCTTTCTTCTACCACATGGTTGAGATCATACTACATATTCAGTTTTGCTTCTTGCTTTTTCAACTTCACATTTTCAAGTTAGCATTTGAGTGGCATTTTTAATTTAACATTTTTAAGACTTCCTTAAATTTAATTTGAAATTATGAAATCTTTCACATAAATGGAAATTCAGAAAATATAAAACTTATGAAATCTTTCAAACACAAGTGGAAGTTCAGAAAAATATAACAACCACCCATGGACCTACTTCCAGTATTTATGACAAATAAACATTTTGTTGTATATTAACATTGCATCTCCCTGGGGGGAAAAAGCCCCCATCTCCCTCCATCCCCCACCTCCCTACTTCCCCAGACACTATCACAGCCACCCCATCCAAGGGTTACCATGAATGTTTGAATTACTATCTTTGAATTTTAGGTCTATTTTTGCCTTTTGTCTGTAAAACATGCCAATGTCTTCCTGGGGGGTTAAATTTGTATATGGCCTTTTGTAACTTGATTTTTATCATTTAATATTAGGTCACATTGGCAGAAAAAAGATATTTTTTCTTCCATTTAATTATACAAATGGAAGGTAGGTACCCCTATTCTATTGGCAAATGTTTTAACACTGCAAAGGCCCAGAGCTCAGAACTGATGGCAGGTGAAACTAGGTGGTCACCTTCAGCATGTGTTTATTTCAATTAGCTCATTGACAGGGGACTTGTGACAGATAAATTTGATCATCAACTTGCTTGGCTTAGGAGTCACCTAAGGACTATTAAAGCACACTTCTGGGTGTTTGGGTAGGTCATGAGGCACGATCTTGGAACCTGTATCTGGTGCTCTGACCCCCTCCTCTCTAGCAAGGTAGCGTGGCTCTGCTCCCTGCCAATCAGTGAGCAGCTTTACTCCTCCACGCCCTTCTGCCACGATGTTTTTGCATGGGAACCAGCCGACCGTAGACTGAAACCTATAAAACCATGAGCCAAAAAACATCTGTCCTCCTTTAAATCGCAAGTATCAGGGAGTTTGTCCCATGACAGGAGAGCTGACTCGCACAGGACTCAAGGAGCACTCGGGAAATACAGGCACATTCAAAGTCCCGTTTCTAGATTCCGAGTTGTACTTGTAGAGAAGAAAAGATAACGTTATGGCTGAAACTGGATCCTGGGGCACTATACTGAATGTGCTCTACGCGCTGTTAGCAGGGAGTGTCTGGCTGGAACGGGCCTGGCACTGAGGGCATGGCCTGGAAGGGTGTCTCCCTCCCCTGCTCCTCCGTTCATTCTCTGCGTCTCCACCGCCATAACATGAGAAGCTCTCTTAGATTAGATTCTTCCACCATGCCGTCCACCTTGGAGCCAGCCAGTTACAAACAGAGACCTCTGGAAATCACGAGCCTAAGGAAGCCTTTTGTCCTTTAAACTATGGATGTCTGACAATGTGTCCCAGTGATGAGAAGGTGACTAAAACAGGCAGTATCATTTCCTCACTCTTTACAAATTTCGTGCCTGAGAACTCTTAAACAAAAGAGAGAAACACAAGGGAAAAGCATAGTAAGTTTGCTAATGAAAGTTTTATGTGACACAGTGCCTTCAGAAATGAAGATCCAAAGACCCAGAAAAAACTGTATTTTTATTGGGTAGTAATACTGACACGTAATTGGAAGGGAAAAAGGTTTTGACCTAATGGTAATAAAGGATGAGAAGGAGGAAGTCAGTAAGACCCATTTGTTCACATTTCTTTTTGGGGGGCTGGGGATTTAGCTCAGCGGCAAAAGCGCCTGCCTGGCAAACGCAAGGTCGTGAGTTCGGTTCCTGGTACCAGAGAAAAACCAAAACAAAACAAAACAAAACAAAAAAACAAAGAAACACACATTTCTTTTTTGGCTGTCAGCTACACAGCAGAACTCCTCTTAGAAAAGTGCCTATGACCTACCTTCAGGGGAGATAAATAAAAGTATTCTTTTGTGACCGATTTCAGGGGAGAAGATAAGAGAATAAGCTTCGTCCTCTGTAATCTCAGTTTCCTTCAGGTTAAAGGGTGCAAAGTGCCACATTTCAGGGTATCATAATCAGAGCTCCAAAATTTGAACACATTTAATGGATCACATTGACCCTTGCAGAGACCAAGTGGTAGGAAAAATTATCAGAAAATTCTGGAGATTCACTATAAGACTGGAGTGGTGAATCTAAGTTGAGACACAGACTTCAAATCAGGAACTCCATCTTGGTACAGTCCAGAAGATGACTGCTTAGGACACGGTACACGAGGACATGGGACTCACACTTCACCTACGCCAGGCTATTTAAAGCTGGACAGTAGTTACTCTTGGTAGGAAGTAATGAGTGGCTTTCTAGGGCCATGAGAATCACATGGTTCTTGCTTGAGGACTTATTAAAAGGATTCTTCCAGTTTTTTAAAACTCATCAAGATTTACATTTACTCTACATTTGATTTTCTGTGTCTATCATCATCTCAAGAAAAAAATTCAAAGTGATTTCATTTTGTATTTTGAGGTGATAAATAAATAAATCTGCAAGTGATTTAAAAATAAATCTGCAAGTGATTGATGACTAAAGCCTTACATTGATCAGCCAGTGGCCTCTGGTTGAAAATTAAGGGCACATCTACATTTACCTATATGATACACTTCATTTTCATCACTTTACTATCTGTACATGTTCTCTCAGGGAAATATTGTGGCTACTGCTTCACTGCACTCTCTCCTCCAACCTTCTCTGTGGCTCCATGAGAAAACTCTATAAATCGGGTACAAGAGATGAGTAAGCGTGTACGGGAAGGGAGGTGTTCTCAATTCCCGGGACATGATTAGAGCAACGTGCCAGATCTGATAGCAAACGGCTCCCGCCCTATGACCCTCTCCCATGAGAGATGATATCCAGCCTTCAGCACAGCTGTGTTCATATTTAGCAGCCTAAGGTTTGCCTCATCCAGATCTCAGTGAGCATTTTATCAAGCCTCTTCTGGCTGTTCACCCAAGATAAACATCAGACAAGAATTATTTTTTCATCATTAACATCAGGCTTTCTGGAAACTGCACCCTGCATGTTCCTGTTTCATACCTTTGTTCTTCATTGTGTGTATTTTACCCTGATTCTTGCTTCTAATGTCCCACCTAATTTGGCTTTTTAGACAGGCTCTTAGGCTCTCTTAATTCTCTTCCCTGCTCTTGCTTCTAACCTGCCAAAAGCTCTAACTTCTCCCATTAAATTCTTGTTGGCTAAATATCTTTCATATTGGTCCCTCACTAAAGGATTTTAAACCCAGTTGAAAATATTCTTTTAATGACATAGGGAAATATTTCATCCTCTGATGTAACATAGGTCAAATAGCAACACCTCTTTGCCTATTTCAGAATGCCACAGACTCTGAAGCTTAATAGATATAAAGTATACACAGATACAAAGATTATGACATATTCCTGGACAATTTAAAGTCTTTGTTCTTTGTTTTTTTTTTTTTTTTTTTTTTTTTTTTTTTTTTTTT
>NW_004955430.1:22452874-22473481 GCF_000276665.1 Chinchilla lanigera
GAACTCACGACCTTGCGCTTGCCAGGCAGGCGCTTTTGCCGCTGAGCTAAATCCCCAGCCCCAAGTCTTTGTTCTTTGGATGGCACTTAAATTAATACATGTTCCCACATAGTACCTGGCACACAGTCTGTGTTCCTTATACAATTTGGAAGGAAATAGAGCAGAAAGGAAGTATGAGATAAAGTATCTAAATCTAATCCAGAAATCTCCTTCACATTTACAAAATCAATTTGTTTGGAAAGGTAGCCTGAGATAATTATTCTAAGTTTAAAAAATTTTATTTACTCCTGCATGTACCATATCTTCTTCTTGGATATTTGCACACAAAAATATTAAAGGTGCTGGGAAGTCTCACAGTATAGAAACATGGTTTTCATTTTCCCAAGGTATTCTATGAGACCCTTCTAGTATATCTACTCACATAGTCCAAGACTAGTGTTCCTCAGAGCTCAGACTAAAGTATCTTAACTCATCCAGATGTAATGTAGACACTGCCAATATTAATTGTTCCTATGGGACAAGCTTCTGAAACCATAACTGTCAATATCTCTGAGACCGTGGTATTAAAGGTATTAAAGTGCTGGGTTATATGAAGTCAAGAGCGCATGATTCTACTATTGTATACATCTGTATGTTCTAAACATGCTCTGAGCCTTTGCTGGGGGGATAGCATTGAGTGCCAGTGGGTATATCTAAAGGAACGCTAGGCAGTGTGGCTGTGGATACACTATAGTTCACTCTGAGTGTCATTAAAATGAACCACAGGATTGAGAGACACATTTATTTAGGTGCCATCTGGTCTTTTTTTAAAAAATTTTGTTTTAAAGAGAGTAGTACATAAGAAACAAACAAACAAAGAAATAGAACAGTAGCAGCCTATCAATATCATTAACATAAACAAATCAAAGCAAAAATATCCAAAGTGATATAGGGTCTCAAGACAAGTTAATACAAATCAACAGTGGTTGTTACATTGCATATTGCTGTCCTCAACTACATTGCTCAGATTATCAGATGTAAGGATGAAAGATTGCTCAAACCATTAAAGAGAATAAGAAAATAATTCTTTAATAAAACATTAGAGATATTAGAGAGTTTCACTAGACAAGATGGTAGAAGTTCACCATTATAATACCATTGCATATTGTTACCTTCAGATCAATTGCTCGGACTACCAGACACAAGCATGCAAAGTCGATCAGAACATAAAAACTTGTGAGCATTAACTGTTCATTTCAATACACCATCACACAACGGCAATATAGTCATTACAGCTGGTCTTACATATTTATGTTTTGCCTTCCTTCTTTCTTTTTTCTTCTTTCCATCATCCCAGTCATTCCTTCTTTGAACAATTTCTTTCCCTTTCCTATCATCTATTGTATGTTTTGAGTTTTACCTAGTCTTTCAGTTTCCTACAACAAGGAGACAATATGATGCTGACCTATGCAGGTCCGATTTATTTCACTTATGAGTATGGTCTCTAGTTGCATCCATTTACCTACAAAAGCCTCAAGTTAATCTTTTTTAATAACTGAGTAATACTCCATTGTATAAAAATATCACAACATTTTTATCCATTCCTCAATGGATGGGCATCTAGCTTGTTTCCAAGATTTAGCTATAACAAATTGTGCTGCTATAAACATGGGTGCACATATATCGCTGTGGTATGGTGTCTTTAATTCTTTGGGGAAAATACCCAGAAGGGGAATAGCTGGGTTAAATGGGACTTCCAATCCTAGTTTTGTGAGGAATCTCCAAATTGATTTCCACAGTGGTTTCACCAGTCTACACTCCCACCAGCAGTGGAGTAGGTTTCTTTTCTCCCCACAACCTCTCCAGCATTTGTTATTGGTTGATTTATTGATGATAGCCATTCTTTCTGGCATGAGATAGAATTTCAGTGTTGTTTTAATTTGCATTTTTTGAATAACTAATGACTTTGAACATTTTTTCATGTGTTTATTCGCCATTAGTATCTCTTTCTTAAAGAAGTGTGTATTCATCTCAGATGCCCATTTTTGGATTGGGTCTTTGAATTTGGAAGGCTGATTGTTTTTAATTCTTTATATGTCCTAGATAGAAGTTCTTTGTCTGAGGGGCGGTTGGCTAAAATTTTTTCCCAATTCTTGGGTTTCCTTTTAACTTTATTGGTGATTCCTTTAGACGTGCAAAAACTTTTCAATAAGGTGAGATCCCAGTTGTTGACACTTTGAAGTATTTCCCGTACAGTTTAGTTTTTGCTCATGAACTCTGCCTACCCCAATGTCCTAAAGATTTTTACCTATTTTCTCTTCCAATAAACTCAGTGTTTCTGTTTTAATATTTAGATCTTTGATCCATTTTGACTTTAATTTAGTGCATGGTGAAAGACATGGGTCTAGTTTTAGTCTTCAGCATGTGGAAAGCCAGTTTTTCCAGCACCATTTATTAAAGAGGCTATCTTCTTTTCATTGAACATGTTTTGTCCCTTTGTTGAAGATAAGATGACTGAGTGTATTTGTAGCTATATTTATATCTTCTAATCTGTTCCATTGATCTTCAGGTCTGTTTTTGTGCCTGTACCATGCTGATTTTATCACAGCAGCTTTTTAATATAATTTTAAGTCAGGAATTGTGATGCCTTCTGCCTTTCCTTTGTTTCCCAAGATTGCTTTTGCTATTCTAGGCCTCTTCTGGTTCCAGAAGAACTTTAGGAGTGTTTTCTCTAGATATGTGAGATATACTAATGGTATTTTAATTGGGATTGCATTGAATCTGTACAACAATTTTGGGAGTATGGCCATTTTCACAATGTTGGCTCTTTCTTTCCATGAGCAAGTAATGTCTTTTCATTTTCTGATATCCTCTTCAATCTCTTTTTTCAGAGGACTGTAATTTTCACTGTATAGATTTTTACTTCTTTTGTTAGATTGATTCCTAAGTATTTCATCTTTTTAGATGCTATTGTGAAAGGTGTGGTTTCCCTAATTTCTCTCTCAGTCTGTTACTTGTGTACAGGAATGCTATTAACTTTTGAGTGTTAACTTTGTATCTAGCTATGCTACTGAATTTGGTTATTAAATCCATGAGCCTTTTGTTGGAGTTTTTGAGGTCTTCTATGTAGAGGATCAGTGAATAATGATATTTTTAATTCTTCCTTTCCTGTCCTTACTCCTTTTATTTCTCTCAATTGTCTAATTGCTGTAGTCAATATTTCCAGAACTATATTGAATGGGAGTGGTGACAGTGGACATCCTTGTCTAATTCCTGATTGTAAAGTGAAATCTTTCAATTTTTGACCATTTAGTATGATGTTAGCTGTTAGTTTATCATAGATGGCTTTGATCAGCTTGAGGTAAAGGCCATCAGTTCCTATTTTCTGTAGGATTTTCAACATGAATGAGTGTTGGACTTTATCAAAGGATTTTTTTCTGCATTGATGGATATGATCATGTGATTTTTGTCAGTGGCTCTATTGACATGGTGTATTACATTGATTAATTTGCGTATATTGAACCATCCCTGCATTTCTGGTATGAATTCCACTTGGTCGTGGTGTATAATCTTCTTGATGACTTGTTGTATTCTGTTTGCGAGCATTTTATTGAGAATTTTTGCATCTATATTCGTTAGGGAGGTTGGTCTGTAGTTCTCATTCTTCTTTGGATCTTTCTCTGGTTTTGGTATCAGAGTAATACTTGCCTCCAGGAAAAAGTTGGGGAGAATTCCTTCCCTTTCAATTCCATTAAAGAGTTTGAGAAAAATTGGTGTTAAATCTTTCCTAAATTGCTTGTAGAATTCAGCTTTGAATCCATCAGGTCCTGGGCTTTCCTTCCTTGGCAAGTTTTTAATTACATTCTCAATTTCACTGACTGATATTGAGTTATTCAGAATTTTTATATCTTCTTCATTCAGCTATGATAATTCATATGTATCTAGAAATCTGTCCATTTCCCCTCTGTTTTCCATCCTATGAGAGTAAAGATTTTCAAAGTAGGTATTGATGATCTTCTGAATTTCTACAGGATCTGTAGTGATTTCACCCCTTTCATTCCTTACTGCATATATTTCAGTTTTTTCTTTCCTTTTTTTGATAAGGTTGGTTATGGGTTTATCTATTTTATTTATTCTTTCAGAGAACCAACTCTTTGATTCATTAATTCTTTGTACTGATTTTTTAGTTTCCATTGCATTAATTTCTGCTCTGAGCTTTATAATTTCCTGTCTTCTTTGGGCTCTGGGTTTGACTTGCTCTTCTTTTTCTAGGAATTTGAGGTGTAGCATAAGATTGTTTATTTGTACTTGTTCTGTTTTCCTGAGGTGGGAGTTTACCACTATGAATTTCGATCTGAAGACTGCTTTCATTACATCCCACAGGTTCCTGTAGGTTGTATGTCCACTTCCCTTTGTTTTTAAATAGTGTTTAATCTCTACTTTGATTTCATCTGTGACCCATTGGTTGTTCAGGAGAATGTTACTTAATTTCCAACTGTTTACGGAGTTTCTGTGTTTTCTTTTGTCATTAATTTCCAATTTTGTTGTACTATGGTCTGATAGTATACATGGGATAATTTCAGTTCCTTTGCATTTACTTAAACATGTTCTATGCACTAGTATATCGTCTATTTTAGAGAACATCCCATGTGCAGCTAGGAAGAATGTGCATTCTGATGCTGCTGGGTGGAACACTCTGTAAAGGTCTACCAAGTCCATATGTTCACACATTTGGTTAAGTTCTGTTATTTCTTTCCTAATTTTTTGTCTAGTTGATCTATCTCTTTGTGATAGTGGTGTGTTAAAGTCCCCTGTTATGATTGTGTTGTTACTTATAACATTTTTCATGTCTGTTAGAATTTGTCTTATATAGGTGGGTGCTCCTATATTTGGTGCATAGATGTTATGATTGTTATCTCTTCTTCTTGAAGTTTCCCCTTCACAACTATGCAGTGACCTTCTTTATTTCTTTTGATGGTTCTTGGCTTGAAGTTTACATTGTCTGCAAACAGAATAGGTACACCAGCTTTTTTCTGCATTCCAGTTGCATGGAGTATTGTTTTCCATTGTTTAATTTTCAGTCTTTGAATTTCCTTTTGAGTTAAATGTGTTTCTTGTATACAGCATATAGTTTGGTTTTGTTTCCTAATCCACTCTGCAAGTCTGCTTCTTTTGATTGATGCATTGAGACCATTTACTTTGATGGTTATAAGGCATATGTACTGGCTTATGTTTGTCATGCTATTTTCCTGCTGTTGGATCCTCCTTTTTCCCTCTGTATAATTGCTTGCTCTGCTTGCTGGTTCCTTTCTGTTGTTCCTGAAGTTGTGGTCTGTTTTATCTGTTTCTAGTATATCTTTTATTTTTTGGTTTTTTGTGTTTTTTTAGTATATCTTTTATTACTCTTTGTAGGATTGGTTTGGTGCTCATGAATTTCTTCAGTTGTTTTTATCATGAATATATTTTATTTCTCCATTAAATGTGAAAGATAGCTTCACAGCGTACATCAGTCTGCGTTGGAAGTTGTTTTCTTTCAGTATCTGAAGTACTTCACTTCAAGCTGTTCTTGCCTTGATGGTTTGTTTGTTTGGAGAAGTCTGCCATGATTCTGAGAGGCTTTTCTTTATAGGTGATCTGTTTCTTTTCTCTAACAGCTTTTAATATACTGAGCTTTGGTTGAGTTTCCATGATCTTGATCACTATGCATCTGGGTGTAGATTTATTTTGGTTGTGATTAATCAGAGTTCTATACACTTGACTTATCTGGATGTCTGATTCTTTTACCATGCCTGAGAAATTTTCTGCTATTATTTCTGCAAATAGTCTTTTTATGTCATTTGTGTTGACACTTGCTGTTGCATTAATACCTATTAATCTGACATTGTTTCTCTTTGCTTCGGCTTGCAGTTGTTGAATTGTTATTTCCTGGTTCCTTGTTGTTTCTAAGAGATCCCTCCTTTCACATTCATTGGTGGCTATGCTGTCTTCAAGATCTGAAAGTCTATCTTCAGCTTAGTTCAGGTGGTTTTGCAAGCTTTCAATGGAATTTTTAAGTTTCTGGATATCTGTTTGCATCTGTTTCATACCATCTAGTTCTCTTGTATATTGTTCTCTGAAGGTTTCATTGAGTTGTCTATGCTCTTCTATTTTCTTGTCTATGTCATCTTTGGATATGTTGAACATATCTTTCATTGTTGTTGTCATTTCTTTTCTCACCTGAGACATTATTTCTGATCTGATGTCTTTTACAGCCTGATGGAGTTGTTTCTTTACTTCAGTTGCTATCATTTCAGAAATTTCAGGTATATGACTTCCAGGTTCTTCTGTGTTGATGCCTCCTGGACCTGTTTTGGGTGGTGTGGAGGTCTGGGATTGCATTTTGCACCTGAGTTTTGTCATTTTTGAAGAACCAGAGACTCCCTGTAGTGCAGTCTCATTGTCCTGATTGTTTGAGTGGCAGGGTGAGAGCCTGAGGATCCCCAGTGCTCATTATAGCTCCTGTAGTGGTGAGTGGTGGCAGCCCATCCCAGGCCAACACACTATGTGTGTGCTGGGTAGCCACTAGGCCCCAGAGGGTGCCTGAGGTTTCGCCTGCCTTGCATGCTGGTGAGGGAGGCAGAGCCCAGACTAACCAGGCTTCCCGAAGATGTCCGGAGCCCAGCCCAGCCTGGGGTGACACCCTATGGGCATGGCAGGTAGCCACGGAGGCCTCAGAGGGTGCCCGAGGTTTCACCTGCCTTGCACACTGGTCAGGGAGGCAGAGCTGGTGCCATCTGGTCTTGGCATTCAGTTCTATTCTGTGTCACTGATGTAATACAAAAAAAACAAAGGACTGATTACCCTGTTCAAATCAGTTGGAGACTGCAATACTTAATGAGAGGAAAGCAAGAAAGTTTGTAGATGTCAATCAACAATAACAAAACCAATCTGAGCCTATTCTACATGAAAAAGAATAGAGGTTGGCCGATTGTGGTATATCTCATGCCATTGGGAAGAAGATGGATACTGTATATGACCCTTCAGACAGGATATTTTTCCATTTTTCTTTTTTGTCAGCAGATGGATACTCTACCTGTCCCGGTAGTGTGGGGACGCACTGACACCTAGTGGGCAATTTATTGTTTGATAGTTTGACCACAAACTACACTACAAAAATTGCAAGGTACAAAATAATGGGGTTCTAAAATGCTCAGCTAAAATAAAATTTGAAATACAAATACAAATTTTCTTCTTTTCTCATTGTCAAAACCAGTTAATTAAATTTATATTTAAGTCAATATTATAGTTTAAATACTTTTTCTTGTGAAAATACTGCTCCACTGCTTTGAGAAATACTGGCATATAATTAGATGCCTTCAAAAAATAACAGCTGTATGTAGATTTTTAAAAAGTCATATAATGCCAGAGACACCCAAAATAGAGGGTGGAATGCTTCTATTTTATGTTTTTGGAAAATAGTTTGTGTAATTATCAAACACAGCTGAGCTAGTAGGTTGCAGGTACTGGCCAATGAGAGGAATTTGAGAATTTTTAAAAATTTGATCCAAAAGCTGCAAAACTGAGAACAATTGTCCCAGTGCTATTCTTGTAGAAGGAAATAAGGCATTTAAAGTCAAAAGAGTTTTGTATGTCTAGTTTCCCTTGTATCATTTATCAAGAGAGTCACTGGTGTAGGTCTTTTCTTATTTGGTTTATTGAATGATATCTTGTATGAAGTAATTAGTGTTAAGATGTGGACAACATCTGTCTCTGACTCTTCAATTGAGAACCAACGGAGAAATAGACTGAATGAGTTAATCAGATAAATATTTAAAAATATAAGTTTTATACTTGCTAAAGTGGATTGGAGAATGCTTTTCAATCTGTAGCCAACATAGGTCTTTCTAACCTCATCTTTTCCTCTAGGATTAACTTACGCTGAAGATTGTACAGTGCTTCTGTCCTCTGCTTGGGTAGTTTCTTTTTTCCAGAATTATACGGATTACTAATAATTTCCTGTTTTTATCTTTTCTTAATGTAGTGTTAAAAATTCACCCAATATTTGGAAATAAAGGGAAAATGTGATGTTTTGTCACTGCCCTACTAGAATTTTATAACAGGTCTCCACAAAGGACTATTTCACTTTCCGGAGTGTCTACCTGTGTTTACTTTAGTGCTTATGTGTATAGAGTTCAAGTACTGTGGAGTTTTATGTTAATTTATAAAGTTCTGCACCAAGAGACTGAATGTACAAATGAGCATTTGGCAGGCCATATGTAAAATAAAGTTCTGACCCACAGCCATGAGGAATTAGACTGGGAAACCAAACCATTATCTTCAGCAATGAGACCTGGATACCAGCCTACCTCGGACTTATTGCTAGACTCACTTTTAGGAGTCAGACCAGGATCTCTGATCACAAACCAGGTAGCCTCTATAACAACTGGTCCCAAGTGACCAAAACTACCACAAAAACTGACCACTTTCCTAATTCTTGTCCTTGATCTTAATTTAGAACCCACACAAGAAAGCCGAATACGTGCCCTAACACAGATGGCCTTGCCCCAGGTTAGCACAGCCTCCAGTTAGGGCAACTACAAGGTGCTCTTTCTGCCCTTACAACATCTTCCTACTCCTCTGCCTGTTGTGAGTCTGCTCCAAGATGCAGACAACAGTGACTGACTCCCTGACCACAGCAAGCTCTGAACAGTGACCTTTCTTCTTATCATTGGGTATTTTATTTATTTCAGTCAAAGAACAGCACCTCAAAGTTAATTATTTATTACTCTGTAGAAGATTAACCAGTTTTGTATATAGCTCAGCATTGTTATTTTAACATACTTTTTCTAATGTCTGAAAACAACTATTCTTCCTGTGCTCTTGGAGCTAGCTTTACTCTCTTCTTCATTAATGAACTGGCTAAATTGTTCACATACACTCATTCTTCTTTTGTGTTGGAATTATGTTTTCACCTTTCTGAAAATTACATAACAGACGATAGAGAAGAAATACAACTTCCAAACATCTAGGAAAATATTTAAACCCATGTTTTATTAAAAAGGCTTTCTTTCAGTGGAATTGTTTGGTCCCTTTGTCAAAAATAAGTTACCTGAGTGTGTTTGTGGTTGTGATTCTACCTTCCAGTCTGTTCCATTCATCCTCAGGTCTGTTTTTTGTTTTGTTTTGTTTTGTTTTGTTTTGTTTTGCCAATATCATGTTGATTTTATCACAACGGCCTTGTGGTATAATTTCAAGTCAGGGATTGTGATGCCACCTGACTTGTCTTTGTTTCCCAGGATTGCTTTTGCTATTCTGGGTTTCTTCTGGTTCTAGATCAATCTTAGGAATGTTTTCTGTAGATCTGTGTGGTATACTAATGGTATTTTAATTGGGATTGCATTGAATCTGTACAGCAATTTTGGGAGTATGGCCATTTTCATGATGTTGGTTATTCCAATCCATGAGCAAGGAATATCTTTCCATTTTCTGATATCTTCTTAAATCTCCTTTTTCAGAGTACAGTAGTTTTCCCTGTAAAGATCTTTCACTTCTTTTGTTAGATTGATTCCTAAATTCAACATCATTAGTCATTCAAGAAATGCAAATTAAAACAACACTGAGATTTCATCTCACCCCAGAAAGAATGGCTATCACTAAGAAATCAACCAATAACAAATGCTAGTGAGGTTGTAGGGAAAAAAGAACACTTCTCCACTGTTGGTGGGACTGATACAACCCCTGTGGAGATCAGTCTGGAGATTCCTCAGCAAACTAGGACTAGAGGTCCCATTCAAACCAGCTATTTCCCTTTTGGGTATCTTTCCAGAAGAACTACAAACATCATATCACAGCAATATATGTGCACCCATGTTTATAGCTGCTCAATTTGTAATAGCTAAATCATGGAAGCAAACCAAATGCCCATCAAATAAGAAATGAATAAAAAAGATGTGGTATTTTTACATAATAGAATATTACTGACCTATAAAGAAAGATAAACTTGAGAATTCCATAGGTAAATGGATGCAACTAGAATCCATACTTATAAGTGAAATAAATCAGACCCGTATGTGTAAATACTGTATTGTCTCACTAGTGTATGAACCTGAAAGAGTAAATAAAATCTGAAAGGTATAATAGATACTGTGAAAGGGAAAGAAACTGCTTAAACTGAGAGAACAACTGGGATGAGGGAAAAGAGAAAAAGAGGGGAAAAATATGTGTGTATATATGTACATATCTATATACACACAGGATAACTGAGTTGTGCTACTGACTTCTACTGCTTTTTTGAAAGAAACACTTAATGTTTAATTGTTTGGTCCATCTTACATGTCTATATTTGTTTAACTGAGTAACCAATTTGAAAATAACAATATGGAATACAATAACTATTGTTAATTTCCTATCACCTTGTCTGAAACTGTATTGCTTCTATTGTTTGGGTGTTGTTTTGTCTTTTTGTATGTAAAGGTGTTTTCATTCTTTATCTTTAAAAAATAAAAAAAAAAAAAACAACCTGCAGACCCTACTTTCAACATTTATTTTTTTTCACATACAAGTCTATGAAGATGGCTCTGCTGGAGGCTTGACTAGGGTTTGGACCCCACCTCTGGACCTGAGTATACTTGGGGAAAACTCCTCTCATGGTTATAACAAAAGAGAACAGCTCAACCATGCAGCAAGCCTCACTCATGCTCAGTAGTATCCTAAAGAAAACCCTTCATAGTCCTCGTAGTGGCCGAGAAAGTTAATATATTTTTCCTGTGGAGAAGATACTGGAATTCTAGTGAGTTATTCCAATCTACCACTTACAGTGCAACCCATGGTGAGAATAAAGACCCTAAGGCATATTTGTAGTTATGGGGACACAAGGGGTGCTAAAACCAGCCACGATGATGGCAATCCAGAACAAAGGCCTCAACCCAAGGCTGAACCCAGGTTTTATTAATTCATGAAAAAAGGAGTGGCTTGAGGATGAGTGACTGTGAGAGTGGCAGGAAGCAAGTGAGTGCTGTGATCTGGGTGAAGTAGGAGGCCTGAAATCACCTCTGCAATATGCAGAGAGAAGAATATGCAGAAAGAGTAAAACTGCATAACACAATTGAGATAGTATCTAATGTTTTGGACATCTAATGTTTACACATCAGCTCTGATGTGTAATCTTTTAATCCCTGGTAAGCCGTAGCCTCTTATCTTGAGGCTCATCCCAGCTGATAGTGTACAGCACTGGCTCTTCATCCCACCTCATCCCAGCTCACACAAAGGACTGATGGAGGGGCCCGGGAAACACTACCTGTCATCTTTGCTTCAAAGACTACACATCAGCACCTCCACTGGACCAATTTGCATTGCTTAAAGTCAACAGAAGGGAAAAGGAAAACTCCTAGACAGCTCTGTACATTTCAATACATGGAAATAGGGTCAGGTTCAGCTGAAATAGAGACAATTACTCCTCCTTCAAAGAGAGGTGCCTAGGTGGTACTCTACAGCATCCCACTGGCCAAAGTGAGTCACCAAACTAAGCTCCCAGGAAGAGAAGAAAGGTGCACTTGCCCCACACTGGGAAGCACTGCAAGTCATGTGTCAAAGTGTGAGGGTGCACCTCCAGCAGAGAGGACACAAGCTGATCTGATCTACAGCAAAAACAGAACTGCAATGAGAGAAACTACCATTGACCAGCATCAGAAGTGCTACTGCCATCCAGTCACACAGGATATGTGAAAGCAGGCACGGAGAACTGATACTCATTTCCCAGAGTGAAGTACCCTGAGCTGGGACATAAAAGACCTTGACAAACTGCAGAGCTACTTCAGAGTGAAAATCACACCAATCATCTCGCTGATCATTGTGAATGAAGCAGTAAGCTTTGGGGAAGCCTCTGTCTGCAGCTCTGAGGAAATATCAGGCTGATAATGCTTTTACCCTATCGTTCTCTGTTTGCAGAGGCACTGACTGATGTAAACAATGCACTACAAGCCAACGCTGCATCCGTAGACTAGGGGACAAGTATATTCTAAATATACTAAATAAAATTCTTGAAAGTGTCATTATGTGACAAAATTCTGAGCCATGTTTGTTCCCTTTCTTTTTCATAAAATTGGCTAAATTAAAGCTAAAGCCTAACACTATTGCTATGCCTATATTCACCCCATAGTTGTCAAGAAATTGTCCTTTAAAATACAAGTAGATCATTGATTATGATAAATGACTCACTGAGCCTAAATTTTATTTTTATATAAATAAATTTCTTTTTTTTTTTTGTTTTGTTTTATTTTTTGTTTTTCTCCGGTACCGGGAACCAAACCCACGACCTTGCGCTTGCCAGGCAGGCGCTTTTGCTGCTGAGCTAAATCCCCAGCCCCTATATATAAATAAATTTCTGTTAAATAAAATTATAGGAGACCATCATTCTGGAATGATCTTTTGTGTGAAGCCCCAGCTGATCAAAAGAAAATGGAGTCACTTGTGCTAGGTGTCACATAGTCAAACTGAAGTTTTAAGGAACCAGGTAAGTCCTCAACAGATCAGTTTTTCCTAAAAACAGGACAGTTCATAGCAACCAGTCAGAAAGATACCAGTCTACCTGAATCAGTATAGTAAGGAAATCCCTTTGCTTTAATCGTTACAGGTAAGGTAACCAACAGTAATCTCATGTTAGCAAATCTACTTTTAAAATCATTTTGTTTGCTTGTTGCCACCTTATAAAAATCAATTACTCTATCATATCCATCAGAATACTCACTCAACTTTATAGAAAGAAGAATCACCCAGTTCTATTATCATAAATAAATATTAATTACATCTTTGTATCAGTTAGTGTTCATTAGAGATAATAGATAACAGATAATATACTATGAAAGATTATGTAAAGGTTTACCAGGTATGTTTACAATGGCTCCTGCAGAGCCAGGAGTATAAAATGCAAAGTGGCCATCTGCATGCTGGAGAGCCAAAGGATCCAGTTGAAAGTCAGAGATATGTTGGTCTCTGCCACCGGCAGACTGGCCATTCAGCAGCCACTGTAGCCAGGTTAGTCTTGGTGAATAAAAACCCATGTTTCTGAGCCCAGGATTGCCTCCATCCTGGCAATGATGGCCTTTTCTTCTTGAGTCCATTTGGTAATGGTGGGGTCGCTTAGGAAAAGGGTTAACTGCTATCCACAAAGTGGATCATCCTGCCTACTTAATTAGTAAAGTCCTCTTCTGTGGAGGTCACCTTTTGATGAGCATTCATATGGAATACAAATATTTTTACACCCTTCACCTATATGGAGAAGCCTATCCTCATAACCTTTCCCCAAATATCTTTGTCAACAATTTTCCAGTCATGTTTCTTCTAAGTCCCTGACCACCTGACTAGATCATTGACTATAGCCTGTAAATCAGTATACAGTGTCACATCCGGCCATTTTTTTATCCAAGCAAAATATGCAAATAAGTGTGCTGCCCACTATGGAAGCTTCCCTTCACCATTGTCCTTCAGGAATGTCCTGGAAAGGACCCATAGTGCTGCAGCTGTCCACTGTCAGGTTTTTCCTACATAAAGTACAGAACCATGTATGAACCAGACCCTAGTGTTCTCTTCTTCTGTCAAATGACCATATGGTATACCCCATGAGGCCATAGGTGTGTGAAAAGAGACAGAAAGCAATAATAGTAAGAATAGGAACCATGGGCATGTGGAAACTTCTTCATGAAAGAGTTGAGCCTTCTGGACCTGCTCTAGATCAATCATGTATATACCACTTCCACTCAGTGATGGACTCTCACTGTGTGTATTCAACTTTATGACTTGATGGATCAGAGAGCAGCACCCAGTTCATGATAGGTGGTTCAGGTTGCATGGTAACCTACGATCAAGCATTCAGGTTTCATTAAGACCCAATAGCAGGCCAGGAGGTTTGTTTCGAAGGGAGAGTAGTTACCTGAAGATAATGACAAAACCTTTTTTTTTTTTTTTTTTTTTTGGTTTTTCTCCAGTACCGGGAACTGAACTCATGACCTTGCGCTTGCCAGGCAGGCGCTTTTGCTGCTGAGCTAAATCCCCAGCCCCCAAAGCCCTCCTCTTTGATTTAGCTATGGGAGCCTACCAGAGGCTCCAAACAACATGCCTATCTGCACTGACACCTCAAGTATCATTGGATCTGCTGGATCATGTGGCTCCAGTGGTAGAGAAGCCTACACAGCAGCCTGGATCTGTGGCAGAGCCTTCTCTTGTTATTGATCCACTCAAAACTGTCAGCATTCAGAGTCACTTGGTAAACAGGCCGGAGTATCACACTCAGGGGAGGAATGTGCAGCCTCCAAAATCCAAATAGGCCCATGAGGTATCTTTTCTGGTTATAGGAAGAGATTTATGTAACAATCACCTTAGAAGAGTTATCGCTGCATGGCACACACCACTGGACTCCTAGAAATTTCACTGATAGAGGGGAATTTTGATTGGATTTATTTCCCATCCTCTGACCTGTAAATGCTTTACCAACAAGTTCAGAGTAGTTATTACATCCTGCTCACTTGGTCCAATAAGCATAATGTCATCAGTGTAATGGATCATTGTGATATTTTGTGGAAGAGAAAGACAATCAAGTTTCCTGCAAATTAAGTTGTGAGATAGGGCTGGAGGGTTAACATTCCTCTGAGGTAGAACAGAAAGGTCTATTGCTGACTTTGCCAGCTAAAAGGAAATTGCTTCCGGTGGGCCAAGCATAAGTAGATGGTGAGAAAGCCATTTGCCAAATCAATAGCTGCATACCAGGTACCAAGACATGTGTTAATGTGCTCAAGCAAGGAAACCACATCTGGAATAGAAGATATCAATGGAGGGACGACTTGACTGAGTTTAGGGTAATCCACCGTCATTCTCCAAGTTCCATCTCTCTTCTGCGCAGGCTAAAGAGGAGAGGTAAGTGGGGATGTGGTGAGAACCACTGCTCCTGAATTTTTCAAATCCTTGATGGTGGCACTAATCTCTGCAGTCCCTCTAAGGACTCGATATTGGTTTTGATTTACTATTTTCTCATATAGAGGCAATTCTAATGGCTCTCATTTTGCCTTTCCCACTATAATCAGTATAATCACTATAATCACAAGTTAGTGCTCCCAAGCACTAAGTATATCTACCCCAATTATGCATTCTACAAAGGGGGAAATGATGATAGGATGTATTCAGGGACCTAGTAGACACATTGTGTGTCAGACTTGGGCTAAAACTTCACTGGTCACCTGACCTCCACAGGCCTCTACTCTTACTGGAGGCCATAATGATATGCTGGATCTTCTAGAGTCAGTGTTAGTTTAGAACTAGTGTCCAGTAGTCCCTGAAATGCGTCACCATTTCTCTTTCTCCAAGGCACTGTTACCCTGGCAAAATGCCTTAGACCCCTTTGGGGAAGAATGGAAGAAAGACTGAGAGTGTAACTGGTCTGAGAACCGGTTGAGGGGCCCTGATGCTCTGTTTCTATGATTTCATGTAGAGTTTTGTTTGTTTCCTCTATAATTTTTCTGCTTAAATAAATCCAGTAAAACTTTAGTAATCTCCTTGTCTGTTTTACTTTTTGGAAACACCACAACTAATCAGCTAACCCTGTAGGGCTACACATGTTGAACAATTTTGATCACTGCTTTGTTTCTGTTGTCTATTATGCAAGTATATGTATGTTGTCTTTGGCAGTTCACAGCTGCCTCTTGACCCCTATCACTCTGGGATCCAATTAAACACATCACCTTTAAATATCCTAATTGAGGGACTGTGGTCCCCACTGTAAGGGGTCGCATAAAGAGAAGAGCAATGACAGGGTTCTCCAAAGATGTTGGTGCTTCCCTCAAAAATTTATTTCTTAAGGTATTAGTGAAAGAGACACTTTCTCAGTCCTCCCAGTGTAGAGAATTAAGTTTTCACAGGCAAATTTACTACAGCATTTCCATTTCCCTGAGCCTTTGAATCCTTTCATCCACAATAAACCAAGAAATAACACGAATTTCTAGCTCTTCCATAGTAGGCCATCTTTTAATCCATACTTCAGCCAACCAGCCAAATAAACTATTAGCACTAGCACCTTCTTTAATTTCCTGAGCTGCAACATTAAATTCAAATGCCATCTCCATAGAGGGAAGGGATAATGATGCCTGTGCTACTGAGGATGGGGAAATCCCTACGTCTGGCAAAATAATCTCATGAGGATTTGGGCGCTCAGTGTTCGCAGCCTTTTCAGGTTCCTCAGGTTCATCCCGACGCATCTTCATCCCAACATACGGGAACCTATTCTTCTCTGATCAGTGCCCTCATTTTCACATCTTCATACCTTTCAAGACTGAGCATTAAACTTATGCTGTAATCCAGCCAATCAAACTACAAGGACTTGTGTTAGGGTTCCTGCAACTTCAACCTTACAGATAAAGGTGAGGATATTTTCATTCTGGACACACTTCAAAACGTTCACAGTATTTATGCATGTCTGGAGCTCATGGTTTTCCTTTATATGTTTGTAAGAGATGCTAAGAGCAACCAACCTGCATCATTATACTTCCTACTTTTCTAAAAATGTTCAAAAGTGTCATATATAGAGTCTCTGAATTCCTTGCAGCCCACAAGTGGTGAATCCAAATAATCAAATGGATCTACATTGCATATTGCTTGCAAAGCACATTGCTTGCAAAGTAGCCACACTTCACACAGTGGACTATCACTACTCTCCACATTATCAGAAAGACGAACTATGGCAACTTTAGTCTTGTCAAATTACAGAGCTAACTACAGAAACCACTAAACTGATTAGAGAAATTCACCCTTATAACTCTGTTTCTCTCAAATCATTCTCTATGCCAAAATCTGTATCAGAGAGGGTTCACCAGAGAAACAGAGTAATGTAAAATATACATGTGATTATATAAAGGATTTATTAGGTAGGCTTACATGACTACCTGAAGAATCAGCGGTGAAAGAATGCAAACCGGCGATCTGCACCCTGAGAGTCAGAGGATCCAGTTGAAGTTCAAATGCCTGGAGCTCACAGGAGATTTTGGTGTGAGTCCCTGTGAGAAATCCACAGGGTCTCCACTGGGGGACTGCAGAGTCTGTGCTGGAAGCCTGTAAGAACTGGAAGCAAGCATCCCAATGGTGACGACTAGAGCACCTCTGAAATAAAAAAAGGGAAGACTTTCTTCTTCTTTCCCTTTCTACTCCATCCAGGTGGCTCTTCCCTCCTCAGCTTTTGACCTACATGTCAATCATCCAGACATATCCAGGGCTTTATTAATCTGCCAATCAGTTGTTATTCAAATCAAGTTGACATATCCCTTCAATCTTTAGCTAAATTTGTTGTGAACTTGTCTTTTGACAGCTTTTACTCAACTGACAAATTTTACTTTTTAAAATTTGAGACAGAGTTTCACTGTGAAGTTCAGGCTGGCCTTGAAGTCACCATATGGCCCAGGCTAGCCTCATCTCACAGCAGTCCTTCTGCCTTAGCCTCCCAAGTGCTGGGATCACAGGTGTGTGCCATGCTCAGCTCAAAATTTACTTTTTTACCAACAAGCTATGATCACTACCTCTTCCCATGTAGGTATCAAAATATCAGTGCTTAATTACACAGTAGGATGCTTAATAGGGAAACACTTCATTTTGTCACTCAAGTTATTCAACGTCATCACTAAACACTATATTTGGGAGACTTTTCCACTGATATATGCAGTTCACTCATTTTCAGTGGAATATTGCATTCTATTGTGTGGTCATTCTATTTAAAATTTACTCGGAATTAACAATTATTTTCAGTTATTACCTCAATTTGCCACCAAAATACTCTTTTATCTTACCTTGTAACGTACTAGGACCTCCTCCCTAACAGACACGTGTCATGGTTGGAGTTTAGCCTGAAATTGTTGTGCATGTGGAAAGAAATGGACTTGCTCGTGTGATCTGTCATCTCTAATGACAGCCTGCTAATGATAAGGGCCAGCACTTGCTCTAGTCTGGGCCAGGCTTCTGGATGCTGATTAGCTTGCTCATGCATCTGTGGTCAGTGAGTAGGAGGCAGACTGTCTAGGATGCTCTCACTTACATTTCTAGAGGTAGCCCAGCTGTTGGCTGGATCAGTGAGCGACAGACTCCAAAGGTAAAGCACAGAAACAGCAGCAGATTCTAAAGCCTTTGGAGTATTGATATAGGCTCTGTGTGGGCACAACATGACTTCCTCCACATTCTATTGTGCAGAGCAAAGCACACAGCACACCCACATCCAAGGGCAGCATTCCAGGTATCTATTCTATGTCACAGACCACAGTTGGTTAAAACAACAATCACTTAACTCTGCTCACTAATCAGCCATATGGTCAGAGTTTGATGGAGACAGTTCATCTCTCCTCCACTAGATGTCACCTGGGCAACTTATCCGAGGCTAGAAGATCCACTTTCCAGATGGCTCTGTCATGGGGCAGGCCAATTCCTCTCCCTGTGACACTCTACAGGGGACAAAGTAGCTTCCTTACAGCACAGTGGCTGGGTCCTAAGACCAAACACCCAAAGACATAGGAAATGGCAGCTGCTAGTCTCTTGAGGCTTGGCCCACACACCATGTAACACCAATTCTATGCTGCTGCCCGCCCCCATCCATGAAGGATATGAACCAAGACACCTAGTGGAGGCCTTGTACTACATTTTTCTCATACATATATATGTATAATAAATTTTAATCTATGAAGTAAATACACTAAAAATTAACAACCGTGATGAAATACTGTTAATAGTATATTGAGTAGTATATTGCAATACAAGTTATGTCAATTTGGTCTCTTAAAAAGAGTCAAGAAAAACATTGATATTTTTGCACCACAGTTAATGGTGGGCAACTAAGAACCACAAAAAGTGAAAGTATAGATAAGGGGGAACTACTCTATGGCTTTTGTCAAGTAGTGAACACTGAGTCAGAGGGCAAAACATAGGCCCATCTCTCAGAGAATTTGAGAGTTATGCTTTAACACTGCCCAGGCCATCTTCAGAGTCTGCCCTTCACGAAAGGGATGACACTGTCACCTTGAGATGAGCATGGCTCCTGGGAGGGAGAAAGAGTTTCCAGCAGACAGGGTGGTGTACACTACAATCCCACACTGGGTGGCTGCAGTAGGAGGATCACAAATTCCAGCCCAGCCTAGGGAACTTAGCAACTTAGTGAGATCCTTCCTTACAAAACAAAAGTAAAAAAGGGCTGGGAATGTAGCACAGTGCAAAGGCCCCGGGCTCAACCTTTAGTATTTCAGGGGGAAAAAAAAAATTTCATTATTTTCACAGTCCATCACAGTGTGAGCAGGAATGAAGCAGGGGTTTTCGATTCAATATTTCTTTTGCCTCTCTTAACTAAGCTATTATATTTTTGTCCCAGCCTATGTTAGCTATAACTTATGAAAAGATAAATTTAGAAAAACTACTCTTAATATTTAAATGGCTTAGAGGATTTTATATAGAAACCTTTTATAAATCCCCCTTTTTATTTAGAAAGAAACGTTAGCACTTTAGTTCCCCTTGAAAGATGCAAAATCATGTTTTATTGATGGGATGACTATTATGAAACAACTGTTCATGTAATCATCTTATTCCACTTGACAGGATGAATATAGCTGTTTCTCTCACAAAACAGACAGTGAAGTACTCAATTATAGCTGTCTGCGCAATGTAAAATCTTTCATTCATATGAACTGAGGAGTCATTGGTGAGACATGGGGCAAGAGAATATGTAAACTGTGACCACCCTGAATTTTACTTAGGCTGTCTTCTCTGGGTTTATGGACCACAGATGAAATGCCACAAGAGGCCAGTATAACGGAATTACCAGTGCACTTTCCCCGGGGCCCATTCATACCTGCTCAAACAGGACACAACGTCTCCTTTCTGGTGGAAATTGTAAACTTCATACACCAATTAATCCTCCCCTCTTTATTTTCCTTTCCTGGGTAGCTTCTGCTGTAGTGATATTCTCAAGTTTTCCCAGATGGGCCTCTTTTCCTCATATGAGGAAAGGGAGCTGAGTTCCTGCACGAGCTAAAAATAAAGTACCTATAGTATGATTTGATAAGCTTAGTCCACAGGCTGTGAGCAAACCCCACCTCCAGAGAGCACTGACATAACAGTTATGATCCTTTGAGGCTTTGGTTTGGGCCACTCTGTGTGCTGTACTTTTCAAACACTTTCAGTTAGGACTGTATTTGGCAATAAGAAACAGACCCATACATAGAACATTTTTTAAAATGAGGGTTTTTTTTTAATGACTCTAGAAGCACAAGGATCTGACAACATTCAATCAGAGACCATTGCTTCTTTGTGCTTGGGTGCTTTTACAGTATTTTATGATTTTCACCTTCAAGTTTGTCACTGTGGTATTGTAATTTGGCTCTTTAATGTCTAGACTGAAGCTAGTTACTGTGACAATCTTCCTACTAGAAATGTGAGATTGTACACAATACAGAGGAATCAGTGCCAAGCAGTGAAACCAAAAACAGTGCCTGGAGGCTTTGTTCATCTGGGTTAACCAATCCAGAAGACACTCCTGAAATGCACATATCCCTATTCATTTAAGTTCTATATTTTTAAAAGTTAATTTCATTTTATTTATTTATTTATTTATTTTTTTGTCTTTTTGAGACAGGGTCTCAC
>NW_004955430.1:22474210-22534096 GCF_000276665.1 Chinchilla lanigera
TACCAGAGAAAAACCAAAAAAAAAGAATTTAGAAGAGGACAAAAAAAAAAAAAAGCAAAAGAGCAAAAAGAAGATAAAACAAGAGCAGATCAAAAACTGGATCAAAAGGCCAAAAGTTAGTTCCATAAAAAGGTCATGACCTTCTAAGGTGGAAAAAGCCAAGTAATATTAAGAAAAGGAGAAAAAAAGGAAAGAGGTAAAAATAATATTAGGAATGAAGAAAAAGGCGTATGGACAGGTTTCATGTAAAGAGTTAAAAATATTATAAGTAATTTTTATATAAAACAAATTTAACAACAGATAAAATGGTCAACTTCCTAGAGCAAATATGACAATATTGACTCAAGTAATAGAATCTAAACAGTATGTGAACCATCAGAGAAATAGTAGACATAATTTAAAACTTCCTCAGGCAAGGTCTTTTTATAGGCAGGTCCCATCAAATTTTTAGAGTATATTATTCCAAAATATACAAAATCTCCCAGGGAATAAAGATGAACTACTGTTCCCAGCTTACTCTAAAGAGGGAGAATAACTTTCTCACCAAAACTAGAAAGGAACATGAAAATTACCAACCCGTTTTATTCATAGAAGGTTTTGATGACTCAGTGTTAGAATTTCTTAAATCACAAAAATCAATAAACATAAAGATAATTTTAAAAATCACATTAGAAATGATATCTACAAATAACAAAACTAAAAGTAAATAAAGGCAAACACAACATAGGAGAAAATGTTCAACATATACATAGCAAAGAATTACTGTATAAAATATAGAAATAACTTCAAATCAAGTAGAAAAGTAATAAAAAGTTAATGGACAAAAGACATGAAGTGATATTTAATGTAGAAGAGAATTACAAAAGCAAGTACACTTAAGAAAAGATGTTCGGTTATATTCATAACCAAGGAAATATGACTTAAGATCATAATAAAACATCATTGTAAATAGATCAGATTTGCAAAAATTAAGAAATTGGATAATAGTGTGTCCTAATCGATATGATTCAGTGAAAACTTACACTCTGCAAACAGATGGTAAGTTGAGCAACGATAAAGAGCAGTTGGGCCCTCTCTTATAAATTTGAGAATTCACATATCCTAGGATGTAGCTATTCTCTGCTTGGGCACAGGCTAGAGAAAGTTTACGTATGAGTACCAGGGTACAGTTACTAGTGTGTTCATAGCAGAGTTGTAGTCAATAGGGAATAGCAAATAATCTAAAAAGGAGAATGGATAAATAAATAATGGAGTATGTACACTAGTATTTTATGGCATGAATGAGCTATAGATAAAATGTAGGAATGAATCTTAAAAGCATAATATTGAGGACAAAAACAAGAACTAGAAGATTAAATATAGACTGATACCTTTATATGCACCTGAAGGCAAGGAACAACATACTCAATGACACCATCTATGCAAGCCTACAAATACGCAAGCTCATATTCATACACAATAATAGCATTCAAAAAATAAGCAAGGAGCCTGGGGATACAGTCCAGTAGTACAGAATCACCTAGGAAGCTCAAAGTCCTGGATTTGATCTCCAGCTCTGGAAAAATAATAATGAAATAAAGCAAGAGGTTTAATAACCGAACTTCAATATAGTGGTTTCCTCTGGGTGGATAATATGTCAGAGTGAGGGGATAAAGAAGTACATAAAGGAAGATTCAGCCATGTGGATAACATTTCTAATTCTTTTTTGTTTGTGGAGATACGGTCTTGTCAGTTTTCTTAAGCTGGCTTTACATGCCTGAGTTCATGCAGTCCTCCTGCTTCAGCCTCTCAAGTAGCTGGGACTACAGGTGTGCACCACCATGTCAACTACTGCATACTTCTAATTCTTAAAAGTTGGCTTGCAGATAAGTGGACGTGGTTAATTTGTTATTATGCATTGTGGGTTACATAATATGTGGCAGTTTTATTATTTTGTATGTGTCAAATATTAAATAACAAATTTTTATTTTAAAAGAGAGATTAAAAAACATCTGGAAGCTACCTACTGAACCCAAAAGCCTCCAAAACAATGCTGGCTCCAGGACGATGCTGCCTTTTCTACAATCTACACTAGCTAAATATCTTATTCATTCCCAGCACTTTCTCCAGCTGAACACATCAGAGTGAAGTTAAGAAAAGATGCTTGAGAGCTAATTCAAAGCATCCCCCACACCTGCTTCCAGATTGGTATTGCAGGTGCAATAAGACTGGGTGAGAAAAAAATAACCAGTCATTATTTAGAAATTACATGACCAGTTACATAGAAAACTCAAGAGAATGACAAATTATTAAAACAGCCAACCTGAAAGAATTTTACAGGCAATGCTCTACACCCTAGCTTCTGCCACTGTTATTTTACATTTGCTTTACTACATAATCTATCCCCCTCTCTCTCTATTCATTAATCCTTCTCAGTTTGGGGATCCTCTTCAAAGTGAGTTACAAACATTAGTGCACTTCCCCTAAATAACATATTAGTATGCACATCATTAGAGTTCAATATTGATGTTTTTCTTTACAGCTAAAATGTACATGAATATATTTTATGCATGCAGTGAAATGTAAAAGTTGTAAAGTGTATGAATCACTCTTTACAGATGCAGACATATATGTAAACCAAATCTTTGCAAAACATGACCTATGTTAGTCAACTCTCTACCCTCTATCACAGCCTTCCACTGTTCTGGTGTTTTTACAACATATAAAATTTGCCTATTTTACAGCTAATTTAAACAAAATCATGCAACTTATACACCATTGTGTAAGGTTTGTTTCACTAAGTGTAATTGTCTTATAAGTTTCCATGTTACCAGTATGAATAATTCACTTTTAATATTGAATCATGTAGTATCGTATTTATTTGCCAGTTTGATTATCTATTCCCATACCGATAGGGTATCTGGGCTGTTTCCTGTTTGGAACTACTACAATTAAAATTAAACATGTTTATATATCTTTCTGTGAAGATATGCTTCATCTCTCTTGGGTAAATACTTCAATGAAATTGCTTTGAATGGGCAAGTGTTTAATTGAGGATTTAGGAAATGGTCAGATCTTCAGATCTTTTCTAAAAATGGAGTTGTAAAGATTTTATGCTATCACTAAAATTTGTGGTTGTTTCACATTCCTCACCAACATTTTTTTATTTTAAAGAGAAAAAACAATAACAATAGTGAAGACAAAAACAAAATAACGCAAAAACAATTAAAATGAGCAGGATTTCAAAACAAGATGATAGGAATTAATAATGATTGTTATATTATGTATTGTTATCTTCAATGAAGTTGCTCAGATTACTAGATGTAAGAATGCAAGATTATCAAACAATTAAAGACAATAACAAGTATTTAAAAAATTAGAAATCATACACAGCTTCATTAAACAACATGGTAGGAATTCAGCGATGGTTATTATATTGCATATTGTTGCCTTCAAATCAGTTATTCTGATTACCAGATGTAAGCATGCAAAGTTGGTCAAGAAAAAAAAGTTTAACCATTAACTGTGCCTTTCCATAAACCAATAGACATCAGCAATACACATGTCCAACTATCCTTGTATAAGCATATATATATTTTTTATTTTTCTATTTTAAAGAGAAAATAATAAAAACAAAGAGATAAACAAAACAACACAGAAACAATAAAAGTGATGCAGAATTTTAAAACAAAGTGAAAGGAAATTATCAATAGTTGTTATATCACATATTGTTATTCTTGAAGTGGTTACTCAGATAACCAGATATAGGCATGTAAGACTGATCAAATAATTACACATTAACTGTTCCTTCACTAAACCAACAGAAATTAGTAGCAGTTATCTTAACTGTCTTGTGTGTATATATATTTTTTCCCTTTCTTCTTTCTTTCTTTTTCTCCTTTCCTTCATTCCAGTTGTTCTTCCTATTTGAGAAGTTTCTTTCCCATTCACAATATCTACTGTATCGTTCAGACTTTATTTACTCTTTCAGGTTCTTATTTGGGGGGGCAACACGATATTTACACATATGAGTCTGATTTATTTCACTTATGAGTACGGTCTGTGGTTGCATCCATTTACCTATAAAAGCCTATAGTTTAATCTTTCTTTATAGCTGAGAAATATTCCATTATATAAAAATACATCTTTTATCAATATGTAATACAATAAGCATTGTTAATTCCCTACCACTCTGTTTGTGACTCTGTAATGTCTGTACTGATCCTATGCTATTTTGTAAAATGTTGTCGGTCTGTTAGTATTTTCCTCCTTTTATTTCTAAAATTAAAAAAAAAAAATACATCTTTTTTATCCGTTCCTCAGATGATGGATGTTTGGGTTGTTTCCAAGATTTAGCTATGATAAATTGTGCTGCTATTAACGTGGGTGCACATATATCACTGTGGTATGATGTTTTCAGTTCTTCTGGAAAAATACCCAGGAAGGGAACAACTCGGTTGAGTGGGACCTCTAATTCTAGTTTACTGAGGAATCCCCAGGCTGATTTCCACAGTCGTTGCACCAGTCTACATTCCCTCCAAGAGTGGAGAAGTGTTCCTTTTTCCCCACAACCCCTCCAGCATTTGTTATTAGTTGATTTCTTGATGATAGCCATTCTTTCTGGGGTGAGATGGAATCTCAGCATTGTTTTAATTTGCATTTCTAGAATGACTAATGATGCTGAACATTTTCTCATGTATTTATTTGTGATTTGCATTTCTTCATCTGAGAAGTGTATGTTCATCTTAGATGCCCACTTTTGGAGACTCAGCATTGAAAGTCTTTGAATTTTGGCTCATCAACCTTTTTATGCTCAGTTATTTTAATTTTAGCCACTCTGGTGTGTGGTTTAATTTGCATTTCCCTGATGAATAAGTATGTTGAGCACTTTTCCAGGTGTTTATTGGCAATTCAGTTATGATATTTACTCAAATTTTTGCCCATTTTAAGGTTGTTTTTCTTTCATTATTAAATTTAAGCAGGCTTTATATAGCCTAATACTACTCCTTTGTTGAGTATTTTGTATTTTCTTTAGTCTATGGCATATCTATTAACTTTTTTACTGATACCTTTGATGCAAAAGCTTTCAATTTTTATTTTAGCTTCTAAATTGAGTTTTATGCTCCAGCATGAATTAATTTTTTTTTCAATAGTACTTTTTTTTTTGTCTTTTTGAGACAGGGTCTCGCTATGCAGTTCAGGCTGGCCTTGAGCGCACTTTGTAGCCCAGGCTGGTCTTGAACTTGCAGAGATCCTCCTGTCTCAACCTCTCGAGTGCTGGGATTACAGGTGTGCACCACCTTTCCGGCCCAATTCAATAGTACTTTTGAGGGAGGGTAAAAATTGAATTTTAAATTTTTTCTGAAAGAAAATGCCATGAAAGAAGATGAGAAACTTTTTATAAATAAATGAAAACATGAATAACTCACTTTACCGGCAAATAAGATACATTACAAAACTATTGTTAATTATGATATTTACTAGTTCAAGAAGAGAAAAATAGATCACGAAAATATGGGAGCCAAGAAACAGAAACAAAGATGTATTTGTGGTTATTTACATGTGTGTATATGTGGATGTAGCATCCAGTTGGTGTTGCAAATTAGGGAGAAAATGAACAGATTATTTAATGAATGCAGTTAAGAAAACCAATTTACTAAATGAAGATGAAACCCATATCACATGTACAGAATTCTCCAAATATGTTAGAATCCTAACTGGAAAAGGCAAACCACAAAGATAAGAATAGAAAATATATGAAAATCTCTCTGAGACCTTGGAGTGGGAAAGACATTATGCAAGGTCCAAGAGGTATGAAGAGGGACATAGATTGATTTGACCACATCAAAATGAGAGAATTCTTAACAAAAGACACAAAATTGTCAGACAGGTGACAGACTGAGAGGAGAAAATTGAGTCATCCAAAAGTCACAAGGGGTTAATACTTAGCACTAGTCAGGGATTTCTGAAAATCAGCAACAAAAGAAAGATAGGCTAAGAATAGATTAGAAACTTCAAAAACTTGGAAACAAACAGCTTGGAGAACATGAAGAAATGACCAGTTTAAGCTGGATGAATGCTAAAATGATGAAACTTCATAAAAATAATATTGACAGCAGTAAAAACCTGGATAATATCTTTTAGATATTTAGAAGTTATAAGAAAAAGGAATCCCCACAGACATTGATAGAAGTATACACAAGGTAAGAAGCTGTGTGATGAACAACTTGGCATTACTGGCTTCTAGGGATATACCCCAGAGAATGTATTCCACAGGTTCATAAGTAAATGTGTGCAAGAATGTTTGTTGCAGCTTTGTTCGTGGAAGCAAGACTCATTTCTAAAAGAATGGATAAGTAGAGTGTGACAAGTGCATGTGATGAAGTGCTATGAAAATTACGAAATAGTCAGCAGCAATAAACCAGATTTACCAAGTGCACATAAATAGTTCTTAAAAACACAACACTGAGTAAAAGAAAAAAAGACAAGAATTTGTATTTATATCTTAATAATATTTATGTAATTTTTAAAAAATACACATCATACATTTTTAAAGCTATAGCAATGACAAAATGTACTCAAGAATGTTAGTATATACACTTATTAAAAACACCAGAGTGAGTGTCTAATAGGTAAAATGGGGACCAAAAAAAAAAAGTAGTGACAGAAGAACAACACAAAAGAGAAGGCATGTACAGAATAAATGCCATGCCACATATTGAAGTGACCTCTTTTCCATGCAGCTGAGTCCAATATACAGAAGCACAGTCATTACTGGGTATGCTTTTAAACTACCTGTAAATATACTGATCCCCTCTGATTTTACAGGATTCATTTATCATTTTGCCTACTGTATAAATCTGTCAGAAAAGACTGTCAAAATTTTTGTTGAGATCATAGAATAATATGGAATGCCTTTCAGCTATCAATATACTAACAATACTCTTGAAATGTAAGACTGACTTAGTGACTAAGTTTGTTGACAGGACTGGCTTATACCAGTGATTGTCAAATTCTTCAAATTGCCACTTACATCTCTTCTACATTGCTTTAGATTTTTTTATGTAAAGATTTAAGTATGCAGTTCCTACTGGCTCTCTTTTCAAAATAAGCCTATATTTTTCTCAGTTATACCTTTCTTGTGCCTCTCTCGTTTTCCAAAAATTCTAAAAAATAAAGACAATAATAATAAAAATCATTAAAACAGTAAATATAAGATAAAACCCACAAGTTCATTTAATTCTGTAGCATGTAATCCATCTGGCTTGGATGGACAAATGTATTTTAAGTAGCTTGGAGAGTTTCTGTGAACACATTAATATTTGATGTATCTTAATACAAAGTATTGATTATGTGCTATAACCCATAGCCTCTGTAAAGGGCTTCACTGATTTAGAACAATACATTAAAATATAAACATAACACAGAGACAAGAATTAGTAGTGAAACATGAAACTCCTGATTCAACATTCAGCTGATTATATTTAAGAGGGATTTAATGACAATGAAGTGAATAAGAATCAGACATGCGAATTCCAGCTCCAAATTGCCCACTAATGACCTTCATCTGTAAAATGGCATGCTATTTGTCAGGATCAAATGAGATAATGGATGTGAAATACCCACATGAACTGCAAAGTAAAAAAATAAATAAATGGAAATTTTAATTTTCATCTCTAAAATCACATCCAAAGAAATGGAAGGTAGCATTTGCTAAAATGTTTTCAATTACATGCAAGAAGTGACACAATTCCAAATGGCCTGAGCGATAAAAATAAAAGGAATACATTAGCTTGATATCTGAAGAGCAGGTGGAGGCTGATGCCTGGGCTCAAACAGGGTAGGCCATCCACATCCCCTGCCTTTGTTTTGAAGCTCCAGGTTCTCAACAGACTTCCCCTCTGTGGCCACCACAAAATGGTTGCCAATACCCTCTAGGGGTGCATATTTGTTCTACAAATATGGAAGAAATTCAGTCTGTAACCTTGAGAGTTTAAATAAAATCCAGAAATTAAATGTTTTTGGCTCTAATGAGCCCGACTTGGGAAAAATATCCATCCACCCAGTAACCATCACTGTGGCCTGGAGTGCAGGACATACTGACAGGCTAAAGCCAATCAGGTATTGTGGCCAAAATGACTTGTGCAGTGACTTGCTGCACAACTGCAGAATGCATTCTTGCAAATCTCCGAGAAATGATGTGTGGTAGCCAAGCAGCCCAAGCACTCTATGGTGGGTCCTTGGGAGAAAAGTTAATGTTTACATTCAAAATCCTTTGAATTGGGATTAGAGCAGCCAGCCTCATTATTTCTATGTTAAATCAATAGGAGAAATCCTAGAGTTCATTTATCACTAATTTTTCTCATCCCTGAACACATCTACTATAGACCGAATGGTTTCCCTTTCAAAAGTCACATGTTGGACCCCTAATGATCTATGTGACTGTATTTGGAGAAAGGACTATGAGGAAGTGTTTAAGACTGCATGAAGTCATAAAGGTGATGTCCTGATCCAACAAGACTAGTGTCCTTATAAGTGAAAGTACCAGAGAGTCCCCTTTTTTTCCCTTTACAAGCGCTATGGAAACACCATGTGAGAACACTGAGAATGCAGCCATCTGCAAGCCAGGAATAAAGCCCTCACCAGAAACTAAACTTGCTGTTAACTTGATCTTGAAATTTCCAGCCTCCAAAACTTTGGGAAATAAATTTCTATTGTTTAAGCCATCTAATCTTTTATGGTTTGTGTCTGAATGTCCCCCTAAAGCCTCATGTGATCATGGGGGTCGGGCTTTTTGGAAGCAGCTGAATTTAGAGTTTGTGATTAGTTCACGGTCTAGTGCTGGAATTGGGGCTGTGACTACTACACCTGCCGTAGGGTAGGTAACTTGCATATAATATAAGGGAGGAAAAGAGGCTTGCTCCTCCCTTTTGCTCTTGTTGCTTTTGCTCTCTTCTGTTGCCATGAACTGTTGCCCCTCTGCCACACCACCCTGCCTTGGAGCCAGATGATTATGGACTGAAAACTGTACTGACTATGAGCTCAATAAACCTTTAATCCTTTGACTTTGGGTTTGAGGTGTTCTGTCTCAGCAATGAGAGAAAAGTAACTAAGATATCATCTATGATATTTTGTCATGGCAATCCCAAGCTGACTGAGACCATCTTTCTCCCCATACTCTCTATCCCCCATCGCATCTTGGTTTCTGAACTTAGGAATTCAAAAATCCTGTGCACTCATCCTTTCCATTAGTCAAATGCCTTTCCTTATCAGCTTATTCTGCTGAGGCTTCTCCCCAGTAATACAGTGAAATGTTCTAGAAAACACTGTGTACTATGAGCCCTAATGTTACATAGTTGTTTGGAATTATGTGACTTTATTAAATGTTTCCTCCTGCTGTCTCTCTTTTGGTGTCTGTAACCCAAATCATAATTTCTTTCACCCCACTGGCTCACTTGAGTTTGTTTTACTGATTTCTCTTTCATGCTCAGCAAATGCTGATATGTTTCTAGCCTCTATGCGTATTCATGTCTTCATATTATTTGAAATTCTCTAAGACTTCCTACTATCTCCCGGTAATTATGCTCATACAAATCCACCCAATTTCCCTCATTCACTCAACTTTCCAACAGGCATCTCTAGGTCAATGTCCACAAATTCCTCCAATTCAAGTATTCAAAACAAATCTATTCCAATTATTATATTTACCTCTGAATACAAACAAAGCAGTTCTAGTATCTGGGAAAATGAGGACACTAAACCACACAGTTATTCAATGCAGAAACCTTAAGATAACCCTCAACTTCTCCTTTTCCCTCATCTTTCTCTTCAACTAGTGACCTAGTTCTCTCTTTAATACCCTTGCTCATGTCCCTAGATGTGGACCCCCAGTATATTCTTGGACTAGTAGTGGTTTCTACTGCCAAGTGGCCTCTCTGATTCCCTATTTTGTGCATCATCTACATACCTGATAAAATGAAAGTGAAAAATCTGACCTTATCACACCCCTACTTGAAGCCCTGCCATGGTTCCCCATTGCATAGCAGATAAACTTCACCTGAAGAAAATACTACATGATGTAGTTAACAGCCTTCTTGACATCATCTAAATCAGGGAATAAAGTATTATGGGAGGGGATAGCTTACAATGATATAGGTAGTTTCCCATATTATCCCCACTTTGTAGATAATGAAACTGAGGAACAGAGATGTTAATCATCTTACTAAACACATACAAGTAGCAAAGCAGGAAAATAAATGAACTGGAGCAGTTGAACTCAAAGGTCTACTTTTCAAACTATTGATTTCAAAGGTTATATTTCTCAATCTGGGCTTCAGTAACCTGACTAATGACAGGTCAAAAATTACATTAAAAGTATTGGATGTGGTGCTAGAGTTCTGTCACTATAAGAAATACCAGAGATAATCAATTTAAAACAGTAGTTTCTCTTGGATCATAGTACAAGAAATTTCAGTGCTTTAGGCATGTGACAACATAGTACCTTATGGTAATGGGAACCCATGGCAGGGGAAGACTACTCACTTCGTAGGGGCTAGGAAACAAAAACAGAGACAAGAAGGGGCTGGTGTCCCATATCCTCATCCACAGTATGTACCCAATGACCTAACATCCTTCCACTAGGCCCCACCTACTAAAGTTCTGCCACCTCACAAGGGCACCGTAAGCTGGGGTCCAAGTAAGTCTTCAACACATGGGGGACATGTAAGACTCTAACCATAGCATATTTATATTTATTTTTAGTGGAGAGATGATTTGTGGATTTCCTAAGATTCTCAAAGGAATCCATGGCACAAACCCAACAGATAAAAAAAAGAAAAACAATCTTCTGCATGATAATCATTTACAGAGGCTGTAAAATGGATTTCAGTAACCTTTCATGGAAGGCTTTAAAGATTGTGAGTCTTTGGAGAATTTTATGCTACCATAACCTGATCTAAAAACTCATCACATCTATAAAGTCCTCTATGTACTAATTAGACTTCCTTCCCACAGCCTGTGAACTTGGTAATCAGAACAAGTGCTGGTCTACACAGAGAGCTACAAAGGTTAGGAGATTGTCCAGGTCAGAGACAAGGTGTAGTTGAACATAGACACTCACTTCAACAAGGCATCCAATGCAAAGAATTTCAGCCTGAAGCATCAGGATTTCTCTCCAGTCAGGAGTACCTTCCGCTGAAGCCCAGTTGTCTCCAGGGAAGTCTGAGGATCATTCTAATCCCTTAGGTGCACATTTCCTTGATTGAGGTGGTTGTCCTCTCCAGGGCTATATATTTGCAAAGTGCTCTGTTTTCCTTGATTAATGACTTTCTTCACAAAGCCAGTCTTGGGGATGACATGACAAAGCTCCTCTGGCCCCATGTGGTAACAGTACAGAGGGACTATTAACTGTTGGCAAGTATCTCAAAATTGCTCTGAAGATGTAGAGGAATTCTAATGAAATGCAAAGCATTCATCAAAAAGGAACACAATAGATTTTTCAATGCTCATGCTCAGTACTTCCATTTAATGTACAGTTTTATCTCTCTTTGGGAGAGACAGACATTCCCTACGCAAGGGAAAAATTCCTTGAAATATTTTATCTTTTCTGTATATTCTAAATTTCAGATTATGTGTATGTATTACTGTTATAAGGACAAAGAATTCATGAACATTCTTTTTTTTTTTCTAAATTTAATATTTAGAAAGGTGGTCTATTACCAGAATCCATAGAGATCTATTAAATGTAGACCTAGTGCATCAGTAACCCTAGAGGTAAGATCCAGAACCTGATCAACTGGTATCCCAAAGGTCAGGAGTTTATGACAAGGACTTTTGGTTATAATGGATACATATGATTGCTCACCCAAAACATTTCATTTCTTTCTTTCCTTAAAAGCATCAGGATTTTATCTGAATAGCCACCCCTTTCTGTGGATCCCACATTTTTTTGGATTAAGATGAACCCCTTTCACTCCAAGAGTAGTTCCTGACTTATTTTAGTCAAGTATGGGTTCAAAAGCAAGTATGTAACCCATGTAGTCCAATCAAGGTTGACTCAGGATTCTTACTCAGGCTGCTGGAACATAAGCTCTCTGTACTCACCAGCACTGAAAAGGAAACCCACAGCTGCAATGCCTATGACAGCCATTTTAATGACAATGAAGGAAATGAGACTTAGATGAAAAATGACACCACAGAAGCCAGAGTAAAGAAATAGAAAGAAGCTGAGCACAGGGGCTGCGGATTTAGCTCAGCTGCACAGAGCTTGCCTGGCAAGTGCAAGGTCATGAGTTCGATTCCTAGTACTAGAAGAAAGCCAAAAACCAAAACAAAACAAAACCCTGGAGAAGCTGAGTGCAGTACTTGGTGCCACCTCCAGGCTGTTAGATCACCCAATCACGAGCCTCTCCTGCCTCTGGATGCTCAGGTACATAAATCCTTTTCACTGAAAAATTCGGTTGAAATTAGATTTTTTGTTTTTTACAGTATGATATCCAAGCTGGTATGTAAGTCTTTATCATTCTTGGCTTCAGCTATAATACAGTTAATTTGTTTAGTTAGGAAAACAATTTTTTGAATACTTGGATCAGGTTGTATTCATTATCATATCAATCAGGTATGTATCCTTTACTAAATACACACACACACACACACACACACACACACACACACACACATCCCTAGCTGATGCCGTACACTTGATGACTTAACAACGATGACCAGTGTTCCTCTATGTTATGGATTGTGTCTCCCCGAAGCCACATGCAATCATAGCACAGGCTTTTAGAGTTTATGGTTGGTTCACAGGTGTGAGTACTACACTGCGCTGGGGCAGGTAGTTTGCATACAATATAAGGGAGGCAAAAAGGCTGTTTGCTGCCACTCCTCCCCTTTGCTCTTGCTGCTTTTGCTATCTTCTGCTGCCATGAACAGTTGCCCTGTGCCATGTGCCACTCTGCCTTGGAGCCAGCCAAGTATGGACTGAAACCTCTACAGACTCTGAGCTCAATAAACTTTTCCTTCCTTATTTTTGAGCATCAAGTATTTTGTCTCAGCAATGAGAAAAAAGAAACCAAGACACTCTACAAGAGCATGGTTCAGTGTCCTACACCTCAAAAAGAGTCGCTAGACCCTACTTCAGTAATTCCCTCAGATTTACTGATCTTTCTTTGTAGTCTACAGTTTGGTTGTTTTGCTTCTGATCTAGATTCTGATCAACTATTGTGGATTGACTCTCTATTTACTAGTCTGTGTGATTTTTAGTTCGCTTTTACCCCAGATATTGTCTTTCAGTTATTTGTAGTTTTCTTATCCATCAGTTGTGAGCTAGTGTTACCTCCCACAACGCCCAGTTTTACCCTAGGAATTGAGTGGTGTGGTCTGGAGATGCTACAAATACAGCAAATTCTAAGTATCCACCTCTCTTTATAAATAAAATGAAAATAATGAACTGGAGAATACTCCTAGATTTCCACAAATTTTAGGTATAAAAGGTTAAGATATACCCCTTGTGCTTCAGGTATTTAAAAGCCCATTAATGAACAGCATACTGGAAATCAGAGGACTCTACATATTCAAATGGTACTTTTCTGCCTAAACACTGTTGAATCTGCTCCATACTTGTTAGAAATAGGACACATATAGATAACTTTAGCATTTTTAGCTTTATTACTCAGAATGTAGAACACAGTTTGCTAACACAAAAAAAATTAAGGCAGGAAAATACTCTAATATTACTGTGTTAGTTAATTCTCACCAACAGAAAAATTATTTATATGTCAAAAACACTGAAGAGTTATCCATTTTCTACCTCTCTGCCTTCATATTTGAGTCTCAAATTCTAAATTCCAATCTAACCAGACCCCAAATAAATCCTTAATGTCACCATTTTAATTATTCTTACATTTTCTGTTTCCTCTAAGCATAATATCTTTACCTAACCTTTTAATCCACAATATACACTCATCATTCAAGACCTAGTGAATTCCCCACCTTTCTCTGGCTTTCTCCAGTTGTTGCTACCTTACATACAGAAGACAGATGTCTGAGGCACGTTTGTAGAGAAGGCCTACATACCATTTGAATCCCAGGAGATGCATCACTGATGCTGCCTATTCAGTGCTTTAGGCTCTAACCAGTCCAATACACAGCTTCTACTTTTCAGAGAGCCCAGACACAAGATGGATAAAAGGGCAGGCACTTGCTAGGATTTGGATATGGTTTGTATTAGTTGCAGTGCCAAGAAGTGGTGAGACCTTTAAGGGTTTGGGTTCAGCGAGAAGTGCTTAGGTCACTGGAGGAGCTGCCTAAGCAAGGATTAAGGTGGTTTTCATCAGACACTTAGGCTCTTGTGAAAGTGAGTTGTGAATAAGGATAGGCCCAGCCTTTGAATTGTTGTCTGGCTTCCTGTTTGGTGAGGTAATTTCTTCCTCCCATTTCTATTTATACTCCTTCCATCTTCCATAAGGTCCTCACCAAAGCCAGGTTTGTGCTGGTATCATGTTCTTAAAACTCCAGACCTGTGAACTAAATAAACCTCTTTGCTTTATTAAGTTGGCATACTTCCAGGGTTTTGTTATAGTGGCAAAAATAATCTAATACAATGCTCTTCCTTGCAATGTATTGTTAAATTAGTTCTTTCCCCAACATACAATACCTAAAACCACTTAGAACTCTATGTTGCCTATGTGCATGCAGTATGGATTTTACAAGCCTCTGGGCCCCCAATTCAAGCATGAAGTCCAGGACAACAGAAACAGTGCTTTCCCCACAGTGCCTGCTATAGTCTAAGTGCTTGACAACACTTTAACTTAGCATGAATGAAGGATCAACTAAATGAGCAACAACCTTTACATGTGGTGAAATAATAACAAATGTTGGTGATAATGTGGAACAAATAGAATAATGGTTATCATTGTTCAGAGTGTCAATTGATACAATCACCATGGAAAACTATTTGGTAGTTCTCCCTGGAACAGGTCAGACATATATGACTCAGTGAGTGCAGTTCTGTGTATACATCCTAGAGAAGTGGGTAGGTATTCCCACTAAAACTGTACAAGAATGCTCATACCAACTTTATTCAGAACAGACAAAAATGGGAAACTCAATTGTCTATTACCAATATAGTGAATAAATAATGGTATATTATAACAAGACTATTCCTCAACAAGAAAAAGAATAAATTACTCATATATAGAATAACATGAATGAACTTTACAAACACAATATAGGAAAAAAGCACAATTCCCTTATTTTCCAAATGAGGATACAGCCTAGAGAGATTAAATTATTTAATCAGTGGCCCCTTTTGTTGTTAATCACAGGGCCAAATCAATATGTTTTCATTATCCCATGCTTTCCAGGCTATACAGAGTAACTAAATTGTGGGTATAAATAAGGAATAGAGAGGTGACAGGGAACTCCAAGAAACAGAAGTGATTTTTCTCTATGTCTCAGCTTTCTCACTGGCCCTGTGCCATTTCTCCTTTTTAATTTTCCTTGACTTAATCCCATGCTTTTCATTGCCCTGGTATTCACATACCTTTCTGCACAATTCTCCATGCCAACAAACACAAACTGTGTCATAGTGGCTCCCAAAGTGTGACCCCCAATTGTATAAACCACAGAGTATAGTAACCATCATATTTCCTTGAAATACAATTAATGTAGTTGTGCACTTATTTGCATATTTTATTTCCAAAAAATTTATTTAGCTTATAAAATATATGTATTAAAAGAAGATGAGCAAAGACTGAGGAAATTGGAGTACTGAGAAAAGTTAGAATTAGAAGAGTAAGACTATTCTAAGGAAAGTCTGTGCCTTAGCATGAGGAGGCATTTTCTTAGCTGCTTCTGAAGCTTTAATGTCCAAGTTGGCAACTTCTGCTATAACTAACTTCAAGTGACTCAGGATGCTTATAACGTAGTTTGCCACATCAATCAAACTGATGATGCATAGAACACAAAATATATTAAAGTTTGTGAGAGTTATTTCAAATGTTTGTGAAATTATTATTTCAAATGTTAACAGTGTAGAAGAGTACACTTAAAATATTCTCGCTTTACTGCATGTATATTTAAATTGCACACAGACAATTAGCACCATAGGAACCAACTAAAAAGATAAAAATACCATTTACTTATGGTCATTCATTGCTGTTTAGTTAAATGAAAATTAAGGTTCAGTTTTTTATCTTTCACTATAAAAAATACAATGGAAAACAAAAAATGTTTGAAGACTATAAAAACCATGAATCTTGCAAATTTTAAGAACTCTAGTCACGGAAAAATTCATGGTCCAGTTGCTCAAGGAGAGAAGGGTCAAGGGATGACCAAATGAATCACAGAGTTCTTTCTAATCTGTAGCTATTTCCAAGCAATTACAAGTTGCCTGATCAAACTGTGGTCCAGCCTTAAGATCTGGACAACTGATCTCCTAGTCTGAAATTGTATTTGTAAATGTTTACTTTCTCATTATCTCATTGGCTAAAATTGGGAGCTCTATAGATAATTGGATTTAGGTTTTAATTCCAGCTCCAAAGTGTGTTAGTGATGTGATATTAGGCAAGTTACTTCAATTTTCTTCACTTCAATTTCCTTGTCTATAAAAAAGTATAATAATATTAAGTATTAAATATTATTAACAAATGATGTTTATATAATTTATTCCTAAGAATAAATTAAATACTGAAAGAGTATTTAAACTCCTTATATGGGTCTTGTGAACGTGTATGGAAAGAAGTACAGTCATTGTTCACATCAGCCTCCTTACCCCTGTAATCATATTCACTGCTACCTTTATAGTGAATTACTGGAAGAAGTATAAAAGGAGAAGTTTTGAGCTTCTAAGAAGAAAAATATCCCAACCCCAATGAAACTAACAAGGATCTTTTACATGTATCATTAGCAAAGAAGTAAAGGCCAATATTTTGCAGAATACATAAGGGGGTGCTGAAAGGGGTGTAAAACAAGTAGTTCATAAAGTTTATGAATTTGTAGTAAAGATAAAGAGTAATAGATTGGGGCAAAAAGAAGCAGAGCACGACAGAGGAGGTCAGTAGAACATTGACAGTGCAAAGGAGAAACCAGGCCAAAACAGAAAACAGGTCCCTTGCCTGAGCTTGATCTTAAAAAGTCATCACACCCTCCTTAGAGAGAACAGACTGCAAGTTTACATCACAATTTACTACATAACCTTTGGTAGGGAAAGGGGGCTGTAGGCAGGAAAAAAGAATAAAATAGAGCCTCATTGAATTTTATTAAAGAAATTAATAGGAAATCTTGCAAAAGGCAGTTTTTGCCTCTGCAGTTGGGCTTGAGCAATTAAAAAGACAAAGGTAAAGAGAGAGAAAGCGGGCCCAGGAAGGTGCCAGGTAACAATATTACAATAAGAATTTATTAGGAAGAGTTGACAGGCAAAATACAGATGAAACTAGAAACACGAAAAGATCAGAGTAAGCAGCAAATCAGATAAATGCAAAGGAGACAAGGGGGGGCCAACTAAAACCCTAAAACTCATATTTAGCATACACAAAGACACACAGCTATACCTTTGTACTTCTAGGGTCAGTATACTACTGTGCCAGATACATACTTACTGTTTTCTAACTCTAAGCTGCCCTTCCATGAGCCCCACCACATCTAAAAAAGGCGGGAAGGAATCAAAGGTCTGTAGCCAAAGATGCCCAGGCTAGTGTTGAAGTAGTCAGACAGCCAGATTGTTACACTTTCCAGATGCCGAGCATGGGGAAGGGACGCCAGTCTTAATAAAAGAAAGCTGACGAAAAAGACCCATGGTTATTTAACTTTCTGATGCCCCCTACTCTGCAGAGTAGCTGTCCATCTTTTCCTTTCTCTCCTCTGCCTTCTTTGAATGAATCATCTTGCTTTGCTTTAAACTCGGTTCCTTTAACTTTTTACTGGTGCTGAGTCTGATGATCCTGGTTAGCTGTGTGCTGCAGTGGAGTAGGAGTGTGTAACACCCCCAACACGCACACACACACACAGCACCTTATTGCATAGTAACAAAACATTTTGTAGTGTTTAAAAGTTTATATAGAGTCAGTGTAACACAGTCCCCATTTTAGGGTGTAAATTTGGTCATTTTTAGCTATTCTTCTTAATTCATAAGAACATCCCAAGATTAAAACAATAGTAATTATCTGAGTGTGTCTGTAGAAACAGTTGAGACTTGGTGAACTGGAGGTCTGTTATGTCCCAGAGCAGGTAAACTCAGGTGAGCAACCATTTTCATACTTTCTGACTGTTATGGTTTGTGTCTGGGTGTCCCCCCAAAGCCTCATGTGGTCATGGGGCAGACTTTTAGAGTTTGATTGATTATGGGTGTGAGAGCTACACCTGCCCTGGGGTGGATAGTTTGCACATGTAAGGGAGAGGAAGAGGCTGCTTGCGGCCATTCCTGGCTTTTGTGGCTGCTGCTTTTGCTGTGTTCTGCCCCCATGAGCTGTAGCCCTCTGCCATGTGCACTCTGCTTTGTAACCTGCCAAGTATGGACTGAAACCTCCACAAACTGTAAGCAGAATAAACCTTTCCTTTCCTAATTTTGGGCATTAGGTATTTTGTCCCAGCAAGGAGAGAAAAGTAACCAAGACACTGACAATATGTGTTATAACCTCATTCAGCTCTGAAATAAGGGAAATCCTATTGGTGGCAATCAGATGAAAATAATTCTTTGAGAACCTTAAAGCAGTATTTAAGTAGCATTATGTATCATTTCCTGAAGGCCCCAGATGCACGGAAATCTCCTAGCAAGCAGCAGTCTTATCTATTTAACCAGCACTGAGGCATACCAACAAGATTCCAAAAATAACAAAACCTAGAAATTACTTCTTCCTGGACCTGTAGGGAATCGTCTTTACCATCTCCGTGGAATAATCAGCTAAAAGTGGAATTCCTGAGGAAATGCTGACCCTAACCAAGGCATAGAGAAATCAACATCATGTGGAGCTATTGTGACCCACAGGGCACGTGGTTTCTACCCTGCAGAGATCAAGGGAAAGAAAACACTTCATTCCATAAGCCTGACAGCTGCACACCTCCCAGCCCCCTCAACCACTCAGCTCTGCTGCAGATACCACTGCACAAGTCAATCCTTGGCTAACTGTTCCCTTAGCAGTGAAGAGTAAGGCTGAGCATAGCAACAATAACGGCGGCATGTGTGAATGTTTATTATGTGCCAACCACTATTAGAAGTACTTTATTTTATGCTAAAACATTTATTTTCCCATAATGTTATGAAGTAGGTAACTAATGATGTACATTTCACAGATGTTGTAGCAGAGGTGCAGAAGACATAAATAACACATCCACAGCGACGCAGATAGTAAGAGAAAAAACAAGGTCTTCACACTGAGCTTTTTGCAAGATTCCACATTCTCAACCATCGCTTTTCTACTTCCTGGAAGACTGAGGTGGCCTGAGTGTTGCCTGTTTCCCTATCTTAGCTTTCTAACCAAACCCAGCAGGGATCAAAGGAGAGGGGTTGGAAAAGGGACAAAAAAGCTCTGAGGGGAGAGAAATGGGATTGATTTGACAAGCAGCTCTTTATATACTTGCTAAATATAGCTTTTATTCCCTTAAAATTTTTTTATAAGAAAACAGAACAAATTTTAATGGGAGTCAGGCAGAAAAAGGACAAGAGAGAAAGTAGATTATCAGTACATCACCACACAAATCAAGGTATTCTTAGCCTTATTTGAAGCTGTGAGAAATTCAGTGAATGCAGTTTTGCACAGGCTAATTCACTGTCAGTCTGCAGAGCACTTGGCCATTGTGTTAACTCTTTGCAGCTTCTTGCAGTCTTCTTACCACAAAGTTACCAGGCTCCCATGTGCCCCAGTTACCAAGGATCTACTTGCGAATAGCAAGAGAAGGACCATTCAGGAGGTGACAGGGTTACTGTGCTCAGGATGAAAGAATGAGAACTAAAGGACTTCTCCACTTTAGGTACTTCCTCTATGTCACAAGTAAGTGCTCAGGATACAAGGAGAACTGGAATTGGTTTCCTGCCCTTAGAGAGTTTGCAGTCTAGCACAGGGATCCACAAACTTTCTCTGTAAAGGGTGAAATAATAAATATATTTGACATAGTAGACCATAGATCTCTAGCCTAACAACTTAGCACTACTGCAGTACAAAAGCAGCTATAGAAAACATGTAAATCAATGGAAGAAAAAATAAACAGTGTACTGTGTTTGGTTCCAGGGCCGTGTGTTGCAAACATTTGTTGTAGGAGACAACTCAAGGAAGGCTTGTAGGAAAAACAATTTCTAGGTGTCTTAGGGTTTACAAGGGAATAGATTTAATACAGAATACATAACCTATCGGATTATTTATAATCCTATAGTCAAACGCAGAAGAGTGCAGGAAACCTATCCACACACTAGAGACACAAAAAAATCCAGCTGAGGACCTGGATCCCAAGCCAATGTTCTCTACAAGTCTAGGCAGAGGCCTAGAGCCCATGACAATGTCTCATACAAGTTGCTGTCAAGGATCTGCAATGGGAAGGCCCACAGGTCAGCAGTGGAAGCTAGAAATTCTGTGCCAGTGGGATGAAGGATCTGTGCCAGCAGGCTGAGGGTTCTGCACTGGAGCCAGGAAGCGACACTCAAGGTAAAGACCAGAGCTCCTCTGAAAAGAACTGCAGCCATCCTGTGACAGCAAGAACCTGAGCTCCTCCAATGACGAGAACATCTGAGTTCATATCAGGCCAGGAAAACCAGCAAGCTTCTCCAGGAGAATCAACAGCACACCCTCTTCCTCTCCAGGTCTCCTTTCATGCTGTTGGCAGCAATCCTCAGATGGGCCTTCTACACCCAGAACCATGCTGATTCAGTTCATCTAGGTGTTACAAACTGCTAATTTGTTACAAATTAGTAAATCTACCACCCTGGGAGACTTCATGTTTTGATCTGTTGTCTATCTTTGAACAACTTTGGCCTAGTTATCAGATCTTTGACTCCCACTTAATTTCTTGAGGATATTATGGCTGTTACTCCATGGAGTTCTAGCCAATTGCTGGGGGAAAATCTGTAGCCAGTTAAAGTCCTTATACGGGAGCTCCCTGAGAATTATTTCTTTATCTTTGAAGTCCCAGAAGCTTATTTGGATATGTCTTGGTGATCCCTTGTAGGAAAGGCTTTTTCTTTCCATAACACATTTCAGCTGATTTTTAAGAACTGATATGACAAGTACCATATGTCATACTATTTTCTAGTATGCTTACTTTTTCTAGTTTTAGCACTTTGTTCAACATGTCATCTCTTGCTTTTATGTTTTGTGTTTCTTCTAATCTTTAGCAGTATATATGCTTTTGTTCTAGTATTTCCTTTCATGACTGTAATTTATATGGTACCTGTTCATTCCTTACTGTAACCAAGGATGAACCTCTTACTTTCCTATGTTTTCTATCCTTTCATTTCCACTTCCCCAATTTTAGTCCATTACTTTATTTAATGGGTACTTTTGGAATGTTCATTTATGTGGTTGTTTAATATTTACTATTTAATGTGTCTTTTCATATGTTTTACAGAGGTCATATTCTATCTCTTCCTATATTTACACTGTCATCTCAGAATTGGAGATTTGTGAATAAATTCATATGTTGAATCTTAAATCCCCAATATCATGAGGCTGGGCCTTGTAGGAGGTGATTGGACTATGAAGGGGGAATCCCAATTGAGTGCAGCTAGTGCCCTTATAAGAAGAGACAGAAAAGAGATGTATATTTCTTTCTCCCCAAGAGAGAATGTAATGAGAAAAATGGTCATTTGCAAAGCAAGAAAAGGACTGTCGCTAGACACCAGACTTGCCGGTGCCTTGATCTTGGACTTCCTAGCCTACAGATCTGTGAAAAATAAATCCCTTTGTTTAGTCATTGTAATGTTCGGCTAGATCAGCCCAAACTAAGATACTGTCTTCTCTCTGAGTAATTACATTTCTGTTTGTTGTGATGGAATCATCCAGTTTATTTAATTTTTGGTGGAAAATTTCATTATGATTTTTACCATTTTGATAGCAACATTTTTGAACAGGTGTTTTTCTTTTCTTGCTTTTTTTTTGTTTGTTTTGTTTTCTATTACTTTCTCTGTTTTATCCCTTCTATGGGTCCTGTGCTATACATGTTTCATTCATCATGACTGAAGCTGGTGTTTCCTGTAACAACTGTATTTAGGAAGTCTGCATAAATTTCCTGTTCCATGTACACTTGGTTACTGTTTTGTGTTTTTGAATGTGTGTGTGTGTACCTGCATGTGTGTGTGTGTGTGTGTGTGTGTGTGTGTGTGTGCATCTATGTGTGTCTCTGTCTGAAAGTTTATTCTTTTCTTTCTCCCCAACTAACAGAGATAGACAACAGTTGAAGTTTTTGCAACACAAAGACTTTTTTCCTTCCAATTGCCAAAGAAACAGCCTGCTACCTGCAAAGGTGACTTATGCATCATTTCTTCTTTAACCTCGTCTTGCTTTTTCTTGAAAGGAGTCCAAGTTTGAGGAGTTGCCACAACCACCAGCATGTAGATTTTTTTTTCACTTTTCACTTACCCATGGGACTTGATTCTGGCTGGTTCTGAGCTCTCTAGCAACACAACTCTCCCTGCTCCTTGTGCAAACTTTGCTTGGACTCTACTGCTTTTGGTGAGCCTCCCACCCACTTGTAGTTTGGAATTTTTTAGTGTATTTTAATTTTGCTGAAAATGGAGTTTATATATGTATTTTTCTCTTTTTCTTTCCTTTTGGAGGATTTCTTAGAAGCAAAGATGAGACAGTGGACTTTACCATGTTCAAAGCAAAAGTCTCAATGTGTGCATCAATAACTCAGAAGTGTATGTTCTACAAAGACAAAGGAAGGTAGGTGTGATCACAAGGCCAGCACTGGGGGAAATAGGACTTTTCTGTAGAAAAAGATGCCTCCTTTCACCAATCTTAAGGGTAGGGTGTGCTCTTACTTATTCTAGCTACAGTGTCAGAATAAGTTTACAGAGTATATTGATGTTAAAGTAAATGTTTTATTGTCACCTGCTTTATTACTTCATATTATTGTCTTTAATATTTCCATATATATATGCATTTCTGCTAGATGCATAAATGTGATTACTTTCTTCACTGCAGTGTCATTTTCCCTGTTTTCCTCAGCAGCACTCTTCCTCCTCTCTCCAAAATGACAAAACATACCAGCCTTGCCTGCACCTCCAGGTCACTTATGCAGACAACATTCTTTGTTTTCATCTCTGTCTTCTTATTCACAATTCATACACACAGCTGTAAACTGCCCTTGTTATTTAATTTGTAGTTGCTGGTTCCAAGGGAATATATATTTTTTAATCTTAATAGAAACTGCTAAATTGTTTTCTGAAAAGGCAGAAAACACCTCATATGTCTACCAATGATGTATGAAAATCTCTTTTTCTCCACATGCCCTCAATAAATATTTAAATTGGTTAGCTCTGATTTAGAAGGGAAGTCATGGTGCCATGAGTTCTCCTGTATAGAGTGTGGAGAGCATTAATTCAGTAACTGTTTTCCCAGAAATCTGCTATAGGTGCAAAAACTATATAAAATACTGGCCAAAATTTGAAATATGTAACTTTGCATACAGTCTACATGACAATAAACACTAACATGGTGTCTCGTTTAGAAAGGGTTAGAATCTATTTCTTGTTTATATTTGACTTCATAAAACCTCATCATAAAATAGTTTTGATTATTCTACTTATGATTTGGGACTGTTTTATAACTTAGTTGATGCATGTAAATCACTTAGCTCTGTTGTACACAGAACACTTACTTGCTAAATGGCAGGTGGTATTATTGCTATTAGAGGTTTGTGTGTCAGAGCAGTGGGTTGTAAGGTAATGTAGGTGGAGGCAGGTGGGGAAGACTGAATATGAGGTTGAAAATTTTCATCTTTAAAAGATGAGCTCTCAAGAAAAACAGTGATATAGTCAAAATGATGTTCTAGGAAGATTTTGGTGTCAGTGGATAAATTAGGGAATAGAGACCAACAGCAAAATGTCCTTTACTTTGATGTTTCTTTATGAACAAACATGTCAGAAATATTTTTAATGGTATAGCATTGACACTGACCAATTGAAATGTCTATGAGTCATCAGAAAGGATGTTTGCTGTTAATGAGCCATGTTGTTATTCCAGGGCTGCAACCCAAATAGCAGCTCTGCTCCTAAGCAAGAGAGCACTTTGCCAAACAGTTTACATGGCAGGAGTTTGTTCACTTTACACACAGGAAAGAAACCTAGAGGAAGACAGTTCTATAGTTGATTGATTGTTCAACTTAGCAGAAACTGCTAGGATGTACCCAGGTTCTTTACAACTCACCTTTATCACATAGTTTACTGTCATTATAAAAAGGTTGGAACCAGTAGAACATCAGACAGAAAATACAAATCATCTTTTTCTTTTAAAGAGAATTTTTAAAAAATTAGAAACATACAGAATTTCAAAAAGCAAGATAATAGGAATTCAACAATGGTTGTTATATTACATACTGTACATTGTTGTCTTCAGAGTAGTTGTTCAGATTATCAGATATAAGCATGTAAAATGGTCAAAAAATTAAGCATTAACTGTTCCTTTCAATAAAACAATAGAAATTAGTAGTACAATTATCTTAGCTATCTTGTGTATATGTGTATATATATATATATGTATATATATATATTTTTTCCCTTCTTTCTTTTCTCCTTTCCCTCATCCCAGTTGTACTTTCCTTTTGAGCAATTTCTTTCTCTTTCACAATATCTATTGTACCTTTTAGATTTTGTTTATTCTCATGTTCTTATACTAGGGAGACCACATGATGTATTTATACAAGCAGGTCTGATTTATTTCACTTATGAGTATGTCTCTAGCTGCATCCATTTACCTATAAAAGACTCCAGATTGTCTTTCTTTATAGCTGAGTAATACTCCATTGTATGAAAATACCACATGTTTTTTATCCATTCCTCATTAATGGGCATTTGGGTTGTTTCCAAGATTTAGCTATGACAAATTGTGCTGCTATAAACATGGGTGCATATGTATCACTGTGGTATGATGTTTCAATTGTTATAGGAAAATATGCAGAAGGGGAATAGCTGGATTAGGTGGGGCCTCTAATCCTAGTTTTCTGAGGAATCTCCACACTGATTTCTACAGTAGTTGTACCAGTCTACAGTCCCACCAACAGTGGAGAGGTGTTCCTTTTTCCCCACAGCCCCTCCAGCATTTGTTATTGATTGATTTCTTGATGATAGCCATTCTTTCTAGAGTGAGATGGAATCCCAGTGCTGTTTTCATTTCTATTTTTTGAATGACCAGCAATGTTGAACATTTTTGCATATATTTATTTGGCTTTTGTATTTCTTCATCTGAGAAGTATGTATTCATCTCAGGTGGATTGGGTCTTTGAATTTGAGTCATCTGAGGTTTTTTATTCTTTATATGTCCTAGGTAGAAGTCCTTTGTCTGAGGGGCAGTTATCTAAATTTTTTCCCAATTTGTGGGGTTACTTTTTACTCTGTTGGTAATATCTTTTGATGTATAAAAAGTTTTCAATGAGATCCCAATTATTGCTTCTTTGAAGTATTTCCCTGCAGTTTGGTTTGAAAATCAGTTTGGTTCATGAAAATCTTCATGAACTCTCTGCCTACCTATGTCTTCAAGATTTCTACCTACTTTGTCTTCCAGTAGATTTAGTGTTTCTGTCTTAATATTTAGGTCTTTGACACATTTTCACTTTAGTTTAGTGCATAGCAATAGACATGGGTCTAGTTTTAGTCTTCAGCCTGTGGAGAGCCAGTTTCTCAAGCACCATTTCTTAAAGTGGCTATCTTTCCTCCAGTAAACGTGTTTGGCCCCTTTGTCAAACATAATGTGGCTGAGTATGTTTGTAGTTGTGTCTGCATCTTCTAATCTGTTCTACTGATCCTCAGGTCTGTTTCTTTGCCAATACCATGTCATAATGGTTTTGGCAAAAAAACAGACCTGATTTTATCACATGGTACAATATAACTTTGTAGTATAATTTCAAGTCAGGGATTGTAATGCCTCCTGTCTGGCCTTTGTTGCCCAGGATTACTTTTACTATTGTAGGTCTCTACTGGTTCCAACTGAGTTTTAGGAATGTTTTCTCTAGCTCTGTGAAGAATTCTAATGGTATTTTGATTAGGATTGCACTGAATCTGTATAACAGTTTTGGGAGTATGGCCATTTTCTCAATGTTAGTTCTTCCTATCTATGTGCAATGAATACCTTTCCATCTTCTGACTTACTCTTTGAAATCTTTTTTCAAAGTGCTATAATTTTCACTGTATAGATCATTTACTTCCTTTGTTAGATTTATTCCTAAGTATCACAAATAATTTTATAAAGTGAACCTTTTGAGGAATTTGTATCCACAGTATTTCTTCATAGATTAATAGTTTATCAGTAATTAATTCTCTAAATTTTAACCTGGAAATCTTACAAGTACCCCAATGCTGGTGTATGTACACACTTATAATTACTGTACTATAAATTAACTGTATTATAATTTTATATCATTTTAATGTTTTCCTTAAGGAACTGTATTATTATGTCATTTGGTCTGCTAAATCAACACTTTTCTTTGCATTATTATAATCAAAGAAACCTTGAGAAGTGGTACAAGCTGCCCAGTGGGACAGTCATGCATCTACCACCAGTAGTTCAAGCTTCCCAGTGGGATACTCAATTCAAATCAGAGCCATGAGGCAGTGAAATATGCAAATTCAGACCCCATCATGCACCATGCACATGTTAAGTACAATCTATTTACTCCAGTTCTTTCACTATCACTTCATTTTCCTACCGTTGTTTCCCAAGATCAGTCCCCAAGTGAACTTCTAAAACTTAAATATTTTTCTGAGGGTTGGCTTCTTGATGAAAGAGTCAGACATTTTCCTCCTTTAGTCAGGGAAGAAAATATGTTCAAGGAGGCTCACAACCTCTTTCCTTTTGATATTTTTGGCTATACATGTCCATGCCTCACTATAAATTAAATATAAGAGAAATGAGACAACATAATATACTTAATCATGACCTATATCCTGAAGAATGCTAACACTGGGTATAACCAAAGAAGACAGAAGAATGGCACTCAGCAGTCTCCAACAGTTTTGTACAGAAAAGTCTTCTCTAATATGAGTACAAAGCAATGAACACACCCAGCAGTGTGAACAGCTGTGAAAATCTTCATCTAGCTCCTGGACTGGATTAATCATCCTTTGAATTTTGAATCTTTCTTCTTTCTTTTGAAAAAATGAAAAGTTTTATTGTTCAACTCTGTGGCTAACCTACCATGAATCTGATCTGCATATTTCTTACATGAATTGGGCTTAATACATCTTAATTGCCCATAATAGAAATAACATTTTTCATAATGATCAGGTATTCATATTGCCCTTTCCCTTCATTTATCTGAGTGCTCAGAGGTACATCAGGAAGGGCTGGGAGCAGGTTCATCACACAAGAGCCCTTGATTACACACCCAGACTATCATCCTCATGTCCACATTGAGACACCCAGCATAGGCAGAGGATGGCTGTTTTAAAGTTATTTATTAAAATCCAGACAGTCTGTGTGGGCATGACAGATGATGATTGATAACTCAGACCACAAAGGATTTTGGAGACAAAATCTAGAGTACATATTTATTTTATTTGAATGTCTAAAGAAATACCAAAATTTCCTTGTCAACCAGGAACTACTTCAGGCAAGCCTTTGCCTCAGCCTGGGACCTTAGCTGCTGTGTTGCTTACTTAACTTTCTTAAATCTCAGGGGACTTCTGTGCAATTCACCAAGATTACCTCCCAGAGGTGAGATCCCTCCATGGGGGTCACAGAAACAAAATTCCAGAGAACTGAGCCTGTCACATGTCACTGCAAACAGTGAAGCACAGTGTTTCAGAAGCAGGGCTGTCCATGCTGAGGCGTGTCGGCAGGCACTCGGGCCCCGCGAGCAGATGTTGCCAGTGGTATGTGAGAGGGGCACGAGGTGATAGAATTTGCCTTCAGCCATGCTCTTTTATCTTTGTCAGCATGGAAATAAATTGGTTTCACCTTTTATTTTCTTCTTTGAAAGTCTTTTAAATTCTAACAAGCTAATGGAGCCGGTTCCTTTTGCCACCCCATTCCAAGTCCATTAGCACCTGCTCTACATTTCATCCTAACCTCTTGCCCCTTCTCAAGCCAAGTAATCAGTCATGTTCAGTGTGTCCTGCGGGAGGAAATACCCAAAGGTCTCTGATCATTCCTGTTGAGTGGGAGATTCAGTGAGAGGGTGTCAGCCAGTTCAGCATCACTCAGAGATTGTCTACTTGTCAACTGGCCCTGCTGTGTCATTGGGCTGACAGCCCGGAAGACAGGCCATTAGTAAGAAGCCACCTTTCAGCTATTAGGAATAGTGAACACTCCAGAAGCGAGGGGTGTTGGTGAACCCCAGCCTTTAAAACATGCTGTAGAGAAGGGGGAGTAAAGCAGATGTAGGTCCCAGCTGCCATCTCATTCAATAACCAGGCATTGCTGAGGGAGAGACTTGAAGGATTTTGAAGCTTTCTATCAATGTTGTATTTTCCCTGTGTTTGTTATTTTACCTCCTGTTGTCACACGGCATTAACAGCAAAGTCTGATACGGAAGGCATGTGTGACCCAGAAAATGAAATGGAGGACAACAAAGCAGAAGGTCTGAGTCACGTCTGAAACTGATTTGGGAGGAAACAGAAACCAAAGAATGGGTGAGTGGTCACAGCTATAAAGAGAGAGGAAGTTAAAATGAGACCTTAGGGTGTTTCTGGGAAGAAAAGCAAGTAGAAAAAGATGTCTGTGGCCTCAGAAAGGCTTGCAGAAGTCACAGCAAAGCCAGAACTCTGGGAAGTCAATAGCAGCTGCATTGGTTTCTAATTAGACCTACATGGTCTAAGGCAGCACCCCAGCCAGTGTGGCTACTGAGTGCTTATAAGATGAAGAGCTGGAACTGAGATACATACCAGATTTCGAAGACTCCATACAAAAACCAAAAAAGGTATAGAGGTCCATTAGTTATTCTTATATTACATCCTGAAATAATAATAGTTTTACTAGGTTGGGTTAAATACAATATGATTAAAATTAAACTCATTTTTTCACTGATTGTAAGGGGACTCACTGTATATTATTGTGGACACCACATATCTAGCCAAAGAAATGCAGAATTGTAAAACTCAGGGTAGATAAGTTGACTATACTGAAACTTTGCTTTCCTTTTCTGGCCCCCTGAGCCTTATGCTTCTCCAGAGAGCACTGAACTGAACCACAGACAAGCAGTGAGATAGAAGAATTTTGGCCCTAACACTGAAAAGCATCCTAGAAGACAAACATGACTTTGTTTAATGCATTTAATTCTTCTTTTTGACTCCAAAACAGAACTAGCTTGGGGAATGCTACACTCACAGAAAGTAGGAAGCTGGAAAGAGGTGCCAATTCCCTTCTCTGCCCCGGTTGTTTTTGCTTTGTTTTTGCTCCCTTCAAAGTGGAAATTCTCATCTTTTTCCTGTTGACCCAGACACAGACCTGGTACTCTGTGGAAATGAGCATCACCATGGGAGGTGCTGAATGTTTTCCCTTTTGTACCCAAGCGGAAAACTCACAGACATTGCATTACTCATCCTCAGGTGGCAGTTTGGATATCCTAGCAACAAACTGCTCTATTTGCTTGCGTACAGAGGTTTTTCTTCATCCTAATGACATATTACTGGAATTTGCAGAAGATTATATAAATTATGGTAGAATGGTAGGGTTTAATTTTTTAAAATCTTTTTATTATATATATTTTTTTCTTTTTTAAGGGTATCTATTCATCCAGTTAATAAAGAATGGGTGATTCATGCAAGGTACAAGCACTTTATCTGTTACCTTGCCTTAATGATCTCCCAGACTAATTGAGACCGATCTTTAAAAAAAATAAAGACTTACTTACTGGTACCATGACAGAAATCTGTACAGAATACAAGCATATAAAAGAAGGAGGAATCAAAAAAAAAAAAAAAAAAAAAAGGAGGAATCAAGTTTTCCTCAAACATATCAGGAACATCTCCCAGAGCCTCTGAGTTCCCAGCACTCACTTTTGTCTCCCCAGCATACATCTCCAAGACCGAGCTCTACATCAGCGTATCTGGATGCCTCAGAGACGTGTTGTTATGGTTTGTGTCTGGATATCCTCTGAAAGCCTCATGTAGTCAAGGGGCGGGCTTTTAGAGTATATGACTGATCCATGGTCCAGTGCCGGTATTATGGGTGTGGTGCTACACCCACCCTGGGGCGGATAGTTTGCTTATGCAAGGGAGAGAAAGAGGCTGCTTGCTGACACTCCCTTTTGCTCTGGTTGCTACTTTGTTGTTCTGCAGCCATGAACTGTTGCCCTCTGCCATGTGTCACTCTGCCTCGGAGCCAGTCAAGTATGGATTGGAACTTCCATAAACTGTGAGCTAAATAAACCTTTCCTTCCTTAATTCTGAGTGTCAGATATTTTGTCTCAGCAATGACAGTAAAGTAACCAAGATGCATGTCAACTTCATGTGTTTCAGATCTTTAAAAAACCACTCTTTTCCCATCACTCCAAAATTCCCTTAGTTCCATATCTCAGTGAATGGCACCACCACCCATTCGGGCCTAAACTACAATCTGAGAGTCACTCTTCATTCCTCCACACCAGCCCACCAGTCCATCTGTGACTATTGCCAGTGCTGAGCCAGCATTGTCTCTTGCCTGGGCTGATGCTGCTACTCCTTTCATGAGCTCCTTTCCTCTACTCCTTCCCTTCCACTGTAACCACCAGGTAGCAGCACACATGAACTGTGACAAATACGAATCAGTGTCTTGAGGTAGGATAGAAGAAATAAACATAGGTAAAAAGGAGACAAAGAAAATCACAACTTTAAAAATATACTATTAAGAAGACTGCAACTTCTGGGACATAACTGAATCACCCATAGCTATCTGTGTCAGCATTCCCTTGTTTAATTTAAGCTTCTTTCCTTCCAGAGCCATCACAGCTTAAATTCCTTAAGAATATTGTTATTGTATAAATTGATTTACTTGAGAAAGTAAAGAACAGGAATCTCATCCAAAGATAAATGAACAGGTCAAGAGAATTCCAAGAATGTTTTCATCCTGAATAAAAACTAGGCTCATGTCTATGAAATGGGCCAATACCCTTCTGGGTTCTATACAGATTTTTGTCATGGTGCTGGTAAGTCTTTAACAAACAAACAAACAAACAAACAAACAGATCTGTCTCACTAGATTAGTCTGGGAGATCATTAAGGGCAAGGTAACTGATAAAGTGCTTGTATATTGCATAAGTCATTCATTCTTTATTATTCAAATGGATGGATGTGAACCCTCTCTGATAACAACATCACTTTTCTGCTTGTACCTTTCAGATCTTCACTGGACATGAAATAAAATTCTAAATATGTCTCTTGGAATTTGTAAAGATTTCTTACACATACACAGAAAATACTAGTTATAAAAAAGATGATAAATTGGATTACTTGTAAGTTAATAACTTTTGTTCATTAAATAAAAGTGAAAAGAAAACCTATAGAATTAGAAAAGGTATTTGCAAAACATATATATGACAAAGATGTTGTAACTAGAATAAGAATTCATATGAATCATAAGAAAAATAGTGACAACTCAACAGAAAAATGAGATAAATACTTGAACAAACGTGCAACAAAAGAGAATATCCACATGGCCAACATACAGATACAAAGAGAGTCAACCCTACTTGTCAGCAGAGATTAATTAAAGCCATATTGCACCACCACTACATCCATTAGGAAGACAAAAATGTAAAAGCAGATGGAATAATGCCATGGTGAGGAGAGCTGTGGAACAATTTAAATGCTCACACACTGCTAGGAAGTGTTCAAATTGATACTAATTGGCTGAAAAAGTATTTGGCCCTATCTACTAAGGCTATACATATACTCTAGCAGTCTTACCCACAGGTATATACATTCCTTCCCATCAAAATACATATTATATACAGACCAGATTGCAAGTATAAGATTGACCTTAGCGGCACTGTTCATAAATATGCCCAAATTAAAAATTACTGCCAATCAATTGTAGATGAATAAACTGTTTTGTCACTGTAAAACGAAACATCCAATGGCAATAAAAATGAATTCAATCACAAGAAAACTATGGTCAAATCTCTAGATCATACTGCTAAACAAAAGTTACCATGAAAGTGGCTACCATGTGATTTTCTTATACTACATCCAAAAGCATGCAAAACTAATCAATGTTGTTAGAAATCAAGTTAGTCTTACCCTGGGCAGGAGTGGGCCCATCATGACTAGGAGGGGACAAGCAAGTGCTTCTGCTATTTTCTGTTTCCTGATTTAGGTGCTAAGATATTAATATGTTGGGTATGACAGCATTTCTAAAATGTATGCTTGTGGTTTGTGTAGGTGAGGCTTTCTTTTTTCTTGAGGCTTTTTAAAGTAATAAAAATCCTAACTTCCAACTACCACCTACAAAGCCCTCAGCTTTTCACAACCTCCCCCTGAGACCTCTTTTCCACCCTATCTAGTTTTTCCCTGCTGCGGGGCAATGGCGTTTTTTACCTTCTCAAATACACAAAGCTCATTGTCACCTAAGGTCCCTCATGATTCTTTTCACTCATTCTAAGCATTCTCCCTTCTACTCTCACCTAACCACTCCAATTACTTTGCACCCGAGCTCGGATGCCTCTTCTTGATTACCACTTTCAAAGTAGGTTTCTAGCTACTATTTCCTAGCATGAGCCTTTGCTGTCTTCTTTCAAAAGCACTTCTCGCAAATTACATTATTTTATTTGTCTATGTCATTTTGGGAGTTGTAGTCCTGGTTAGAATACTAACTTCAAGATGATACAGACTATGTCAGATTTGTTCAACAAAATACCCTAAACTGGGATAACAACCCATCTCTTCTGTCCAGGACTATTTCAATTTTAAAACTTATAAAATGTCTGTATCCTGGGATAACCATTAGTCCTGGGCACAGTGAGATGATTAGTCACTCTAGTTAGAATGTTTCCTTCTGCCACTACAGGGTAAATACCTAATAGCTGCTAAACAAGCAAATAAATAAATAAATAAAAACAATGTGTTGTGCATATATAAAAAATGGAACAGAAATGTAACACTTGTTTGCCAATACTGGTATAGGAAGAAAGCAAAACTAGTCAGGATTTTGTAATGTGTTTACAGTATTTGATTATATAGTGATGTGATTTTATAATGTGTCTTAAGATTTCAGAGCTTGATTTGTTTGTAGCTCTTCCCCAAGACTTCTTTTACTTCACAGGAAAGAACCTGCTGAAAGACAAGGTAATAGGCACTGCCTGCAAACACACTGGTCAAAACGTTTCATTTAAATGATTGTGCTATGCTGGCATCCTAAGAAAATAGAAGCCCTTCAAGAAACTCATTATTATTCTGTCAGGTAGAGCAACTTTTCAACCTCCACAAGCACTGGGGACAATTTTCATTTCCTTCTAATGTGTCCCTTTTGGAGTATAGTTTCCTCAGCAGGTGAGAGCAACAGTTTCTGAAATTGAAATGATAACCTAAGTGTTCCTCTCTACAGTTTTCACTAAAGCCTTTTGTTATAACCTCCCATTAGAGTGACTGCTTCTTGACTTGGTATTCTTTACTACTTGTGCTTAGGAAAGAGATCAGCAAGCCAAGTTCAACTGAAATGAAAGAGCAGAAATATTTTCATAACTGGGAGGTTCAAGTCAATCCAGTGGGAAATCCCAGGTCAAACAGAGCTTTGATTACTTCTCATTTTTCAAGTCTCCAAACACAACACTAAATGTTCAGTGCTCCATAATTTTAAACTGGTTTTATCAGGGAAAGCATTTACAAACAGGTATATTGTATTATCATTATTATTATTGTAAATTCTTTATCATATGTGGTTGACCTTATGATTTTACAGTATTTTTCAGTTAAAGGTTGTATACATTTCTTCCGTCACTGATATTGGATTTAACCATTTGACTTACTTTAGTCAGTGGGATGTGGATAGTGGCCAACAGTTCTAAGCCAAGACCATTAAGAGAGATCACGTATTTCCACTCATGCTCTATGCTCCAGCTATTACCATGAAACACACACATGCCAGTAGCTCACAAGTCTGAGAAGGATGAAAGATATGTAGGAAATACCTGCATCCAACCCACAGCTTCAAGTCAAGCTCACTGGAGCAAAGGTTGAATAAACCAACTTCCAAACAAACGAAAGATGCATGAAAAAGAATATGAATGTTGTTTCTAGGCACTGAGTTTTGGGGTGTTTTTTAGGCAACGTTATTTTGATAAAAAGCATTTGATTCAGTCGGAGATACAAGATGACTGAATAAAGGTACCCAGTGCTGATCTCCTCCACAGGAAAAACAAGGACAACAAATGAGCACATTTTGAGAAGAGGGACTAAATGAGAGCACTGGATCTCAGTGAAGGCGTAACAGATGGTGACCTAGAAAGAAGTATAGAGTAACATGTAATTGCAACCTCTTCCCCCAGCTTAGGAGTATGGTACTCACTACAGGGAAAAGCAAGTAGTAGAGCCCTAGCAATCCCCAAAACTGTCACTGACTGGCATTTCTAACTCCAGGACAGTTCTAAAGTCCTTACAGGCTTTGAATTCATCCTGTCCTAGAAGTGACTAACCACGCAGATGAACAAAAGCTAGATAAACTAACTCCTGACCCATCCACACAGGCATAAAGTGGAATATGCTAATACAGACCCAGCATCTCCCAAAAATCCTTAAGACCTCAGAAACATTCCACCATGCTTAGACAAAAGGTTTCAAACACACCCATCCCACTAGACTAAGGGGTGCAACTGTGATCCAGAAACAAAAGTCCATGCAATACCTGTATTCTGGGTAGTAGATGTGCTAGTGGAGGATGGACTATGCCCAGGAGAAAGGAAATTGTCAAATTCACTTTATTTTGGGCCTAAAACTTGTCTTCCAATATTCCTCTCTTCATTGGTGTTGCTCCTCCTGCCCTCTGTAGTGGTATCACTATCAGCATTAACCCCAGAGAGACTGAAGACAGGCTCTTCCCTGTCTTTTATCACTAGCATTGTGGATTCTTCCCCACTACCATCGAGACTTGCCTAAACAAGGCCCACCGAAGCCTATATCCATGCCAGAGCAGCTACCACAACTACAATCATCACTTACCCCCACGGAATCTGAGAACTTGCCTCCCTACTGCTCAAACCATTGGCACTTCCAACCCAGACTTTGTCACAATCAGCACTCACTACCTGCATCTCTGACATCACACACACACTGTGATTCACATTCATTGCAAAGACACACTACTTTCTCCACAAATTTCTGCAGTCTAAACTAGACTGCAATTCAAAGTATCACATACAAACTACTCTTCTGTCCCCATTTAGAACTAAAACCAAGTCACCAGCCCAAGTGATACTCTACCACCCATCTAAAGGAAAAAAGAAAGAAGTCTGTTCTTATAAAAATTACTCCACAAAATTGGAAATGGTAATGTTATATCAGATAAACAGACCTACTTAGGAGCTCAAGACCCATGATAAAGCAAAGAAGCAAAATACCTCTAAAGAAATATAATAATTCTTTTTTAAAGTTCAAAGCAAAGGAAATCTACAAAATGCCTGAAAAGGAATTCAAAATAATGATCCATAGTAAAGTCAATGAGATACAAGAGGATATAGATGGACAACTCAATGAAATGTGAAAAACAATTCATGATCTGAATGAAAAATTCAACATAGAGAAATTATAAAAATAAATCAAACAGAAATACTGGAGCTGAAGAACTCAGTCATGGAATAAAAAATACATTTGGGAATGTAAACAAATTAAACCAAGGAGAATAGACAATTTCTAAACTTAAAGACAAACCTTTGGAAATATGCACACAACATAAAAAGGTTTAAAAGAATAAGAGAAGTTTATGAAGACACAGGATGCCATTAGGTGAACAAAAATGCACATAATAAGCCCAGAAATAGAAAAGATAGGAAAAAATACTGAAAACCTAATTAATGATATAACTGAAAAATTACCAACTCTTGAAAGAGATATGGACTTCCAGATCAAGGAAACTCAAAAGACCCCAAGTAGACTCAAAAAAAAGATGCCCTCTCCAAGGTATATTAATAGTTAAACTGTTGAAAGTCAAAGACAAATTCTAAAATAGCAGGAGAAAAAGATCAAGTGACACATAAGGGAATCAGTACTACACTAACAGAAGATTTCTCAGAAAAGAATTAACAGGACAAAAGAGAACAGGAATGGTACATTCAGAGTCCTACAAAAACCTTTTAAACCAGAAACGTGATGCCAAACAAAGTTATCTTTCACAAATAAAGAAGAAATAAAATATTTCCCAGACAAGCAAAAACTTAGGGAATTCATCACCACCAAACCGGTCTTCCAAGGAATACTTACGGGAATCCTACCTGTGGAAGTAAAAGGTTAATAAACACATCATGAAAATATATGTAAATCTAAAATTTGCTGTTAAAACAGATGTAAAAATGAAAAGAACCAAACTTTGGCAGTACAGAACTACAAAGATAAACAATAAAAGAAGTGAAAAACACCACCCCAATAAAACAAGTTGAAAAAGATTCCTGCCAAATTAAAACAAAACAAGAAATAATAAGTGAAACATTCTTACCTATCAGTAATAATCTTGAGAGTAAATGGATCAAATTTTCTATCAAAAAGTATAGAGTAGTTGAGTAGATTAAAAAATAAAAGACTCAACTATTTACTTCCTACAGGAAACTTATTTTATATCTAAGGATGCATATAGACTAAAAGTGAAGGGGTGGGTAAAATACTAAGCAACAGAAACCAAAAGCAAGTGAGAGTACCTATACTTACATCAGATAAATTAGGCTGTAAACTAGTATTCATAAAAAGAGAAGAGGCAATTATATAAATGACTAAAGACTCAATTAAGCAAAAGGATATAACAACAACAAATGTATATGCACCAAGTACTGGAGCACTGTTATGTAAAACAAATACAGAATGGCCAACTTAGTGAGATGCTGTCCCAAAATAAAACATAAATGGTGTTAGGGATGTAGCTCAAATGTAGGATGCTTACCAGCATGTGCAACACCCTGGGTTCAATCCCTTCCTATTACTACTATTACTGCTGCTGCTGCTGCTACTACTACTATTAGTACTACTACTACTACTACTACTACTAATAATAATAATAATGATAATAATAATTGGGGGTTTTAATACCCAACTTTAAACAAGAGGCAGATGTTCCAGATCCAAAAAAATCAACAAAGAAACACTGGAATTAACCACATTATTGTATTTGTCAGCTTTCTCTTGCTGGGACCAAATATCTGACAACCATCACTTAAAGAAAAGGCTTATTTTGCTTCATAGTTTGAAAGATTTCAATAAGTGATTGGCTAGCTCTAAGTCAAAAACATGATTGAGGAGTATGGGAGAGAAAAGCTGTTCAATACATTATATCTAGGAAGCAGAGAAAGCAGGAAGAAAGCTAGAATGAGAAGAAAGGGAAGGGGAGAATAATATACTCTTCTAGGTCACACTCCAGGGACCAACATACTCCAACCAGGCCTCAACTCCTAACAGCACAATCACCTGTAATTTGTGAATGGGTTAATGTGACCCAATCACCTTCAAAAATCCCCACTTTCAAAAACATGAACATTTGAGGGGACATTTATTATCCAAACCATAACAACTATAGACCATATAAATTTAGTAGACATCTACAGAATATGTAATCCTACAACTACAAAACACATTTTCTTTTCATGATTATATGGAAAGTTTCTTCAGCAGAAGCCGTGTGTAAGGCCACAAAACAAGTCTCAATAAACGTTTTTTTAAAAAATGGAAATCATCTTTTCTGATGTCATGTATCTTTCTGACAGCAATGAAATAAAATAAAAATCAAAAACAATGGAGACATACAAATACATAAAAATTAACATACTCCTGAATAAACAATGGGTCACTGAAGAAATTAAAAGAGAAATTTAAAAAATTCTTGCAATAAATTAAAAGGAAAACATGATGTGCTAAAACCTAAGAGAACAAAAGTGGTACTAAGAGAGAAGAGGGCAGCAGAAATAAATAACAATATCACAGAATAGTAAGATTTCAAATAACCAACCCAATTATTACATCTAAGGACCCAGGAAACCAAGGGGAAAAAACCTTCAAAATCAGTAGGAGAAAAATATTATAAATATCAGAGTGAAAGTCAATGAAGTAAAATCCAATAAGAAAATACAAAAGATCAGGGCTGGGGATTTAGCTCAGCGGCAAAAGCGCTTGCCTGGCAAGCGCAAGCTCGTGAGTTTGGTTCCTGGTACCGGAGAAACCGCCCCCCGCAAAAAAAAAACAAGAAAAAAAAGAAAATACAAAAGATCAACACAAGTTGTTTCATTGAAAAGATAAACAAAACGAACAAATATTGAAGTCTATTTTTAAAAATAAAATTCAATAAGTAAAATTAGAGATGAAAAAGGAGACATTACTACTGATACCACAGAAATACAAAGGATCATAATAAACAACTATGAACAGCTCTTGGATAACAAATTGGAAAACCTACAGGAGATATGTCAATTTCTCAACCATAAAATCTTCCCAGGTTAAATAAAGAATGTACAGAAGATCTAAACAGACCAAAAATAAATGAGGAAACCAAAGAATTTAAAACCTTTTCCATCAGTGAATAGTTCAGGACCTCATAGCTTCACTGCTGAATTCAACAAAACACTTAAATAAGAAATAATAACAATTTTCAAATTATTACCAATAAATGAAAGAGAGAGAATTCTTCTCAACTTATTTTATGAGACCAACATTATCCTGATGTAGAATTATCCTGTGTCCAAAGACCTACTATAAAAAAAACCTGCAGATCAATATTCCTGCTAACTGGAGATGTAAACATTCTAAACAAAATACTAGTAAGTCAAATTCAAAATAAAAAAGGTTGTACTCTGTCATTAAGTGAGATTGATCCCAGGATCGCAAGAATGATTCACACATGCAAATTAGTGATATGGTACATCACATCAACACAATGATGAACAGAAACCAAGAAACATCTCAACACAGTAAAGGCTATTAGTGGCAAACTCATAATCAGTATTGCATTAATTGAGAGACCCCAAAAGTGTTTCACTTAAAACCTGAAACAAGTGTGTCCACTTTGACCACACTTATTCAAGGTAATACTGGAAATCTTTACCAAAACAATTAGGTAAAAAAAAAAAAAGAAATAAAAGCATTCACATTAGAAAAGAAGAACTCAAATTACACCTGTTTGCAGTTGACATAATTTTAAATGTATGAAATATCCTAAAGACTGCACTGAAACACTACTTGAATGGATAGACAAGTTCAGTAAGGTTACATGACACAAAATCAGCACGTAAAAAATGTTGGAGTTTTCTACACCAGTGATAAACTTGATAAAAATAAAATAATGAAAATTATCACAAGCAAGGTATGGTACTACATGCCTATAATCCCAGCACTCTAGAGGCTAAGGTAGGAAGATCACAGCAAGTTCAAGAGCAGTCTGGATTACATAATGAATTTAAGACCAGCCTGAAGTACATAATGAGACCTGTTTCAAAGGAAAAGCCAGAAAGAGAAAGAGAGTGAGACAGAGAGAGAGAGAAAGAGAAAGAAAAATAAAGAAAAGAGAAAGAAGGAGGTTCCATTCACAGTAGCTCTGAAAAAAGTGTCTAGAAATAGATTTAATCATATATCCCTACAATGAAAATTATAACACTGGTGAAAGAAACTAAAGAAGATACACAAAAATAAGAAAAAAAATTTCCATGTTCTTGAGTGGGAAGAAATATCATTAAAGTGTCAATACTGCCCAAAGCAACCTACATATTCAATAAAATTCCTCTCAAAATAGCAATGACATTTTTCACAGAACTAGATAACTAAAATTACTATAAAACCATAAACTACTCTGAAAACCAAAGCAGTTCTAAGAAAAAAGAAGAAAACTGGAGGTATTATAATACCAGACTTCAAAATATACAGTATTAGAAAGCTATAGTAACAAATGGTACTAGCATAAGAAAAAACAGACAATGAAACATAGCAGACTGCCTAGAAGTAACCCCCCTCATCTATGGCTGACATTTTCAACAAAGGTGCCAGAACAAACTTTGGAGAGGGTATAGTCTCTTTAATAAATGAATATCTATATTTAAAAAAGAAATTAGACTCCTAACTTTCACCATATACAAAAACAGATCAGAGACTTAAATGTAAAACCTAAAACTATGAACTATTAGAAGAAAAAATAGAAGACAGTGACATAGGCAATTTTTTTTATAAAACCTCAAAAGTATAGGAAAAACTAGATAAATAGGATTACATTGAACTGAGAAGCTGCTGCACATCAAAGGAAACAGTTTACAGCATGAAGGAACAACCTACAGAATAGGAGAAAATATTTGTAAACTATTCATCTGACAAATGATTAACATTCAGAAAAAGGCTGGGGATATAGCTCAGCAGCATAAGCACCTGCCTGGCAAGTGCAAGGTCCTGAGTTTGATTTCTGGTACAAAAAAAAAAAAAAAATCAGGATATATAAGGAATTCCACAGCAAAAAATAAATGATAATAATAATTCAATTAAAATTGAGCAGATGATCTGAATAGGTGATTCCTAAAACAAGACATAGAAATTTCCAAGAACTATATAAAAATGTTCAACATCACTACATTATCAGAGAAATGTAAATCAAAACCATAAAGAAATATCACCTCATACCTATTAGAATGGCTATTATTTAAAAAGACAAAAAATAAATGCTATTTAAGGTATGGAGAAAGGCAAAATTTTTAAGCACTGTTGGTGGGCACATGAATTAATGTGACCATTATATAAAATAATGGAGTTTCTTAAAAGAAATGATATCACCATATCAAAGAGACATCTGAGCTCCCAGTGTTTATTGTAGCAATAGTAACAATAGCCAAGACAATGAATCAACAGGATAAATGGGTTAAGAAAATGCATATATCTACACAATGGAACATTATTCAGCCATAAAAAATGAAGAGCTGTCAATTGCAGCAATGTGGATAAAGTGGAGAACTTCAAGTTAAGTGAAATAAGGTAGTCACAGTAAGACAAATTTGGCATGTTCTCAGCCTTCTGTGGAAGCAGAAAAATTTCATCTCAGAGAGGTAGACTAGAATAGTGGTCACTAGAAATAGGAAGGAAGCAGGGTGGGAGGAATAGAGAGGTCAGATAATGGATCTAAAAATAAAGTTAACATTAATTTGTTCTACTTTTCTACAATGAGAATATATAATAGTCTATAGTAGTATATGATATATTTCAAATTAAGTAAAAGGAAAGAGTTAAAATTTTCCCAATACAAAGAAATTATGTATTTGAATCCTGGCATGGTGTTACATCACTGTAATCCCAGCACTTGAGATGCTGAGGCAGGAGGATAACCATGAGTTCAAGCCCAGCCTTGGACACGCCATGAATTCAAGGCCAGCCTGAAATACATAGCCAGCAATAACTGTCTCAAAAAAAATTAGTTGCTATAAATATTTGAGGACATGAAAATGCCTATTATCCTAATATAGTCATCACATGTTCTATACATATATTAAATTATAATGTTCACCATATATATGTACAAATGCATGTCAAATAAAAATGGAAGTAAATAAAATAACCTAAAAATTATACAGTGAAATGTCTACCTATGACTTGAGGCTTTTCTCAATCTCCAAATGAAAGTGAACCAAATTTAAGAACTCTACTATTTTCCTCCACAAAATCCATAGCAACTCTTGGGCAACAAAAGTCATCTCTAACCAAAAGATATTTTTGGTAATTTACTATGTCCAAGTCATAAAAACACAGGGATAAATACAACAGTCTCTCAGCCTAGAAGAGCTTGTTTGGGGGTTGTAGAAAAACACCTAAAACCCCATTTTAATATTTGAGGTAAGTGCCAAGATTATAAAATTCACACTGTTCGATGATGGAAAGTGATAACCCCATTGTCTGAGACAGATTATTTTCCAGAAGTAGAGGGTCACTCACTGAGAAGGTGGAGAGAAAGCAAGAAAGCAGTGATGCAGGCATGGGGCCATTATCTAGCAATGAGTGGGTGCATCTCCGACCCATGCAGTGGCAGGACGTCTAGTCCCTTTATTTTAGGCAGTTAAGCTGGGTAGAAATTAATAGCCAATCAGACAGGGACAGCCCTTGAGAAAGTTCAGGCAAAAGATGAGAAAACATCAAAACTGTGGCTAAAGGTTCATCTGAAGAAGGCAAGGCCTTGAAATTAAACTCACAATGGCAGACTTGCATACTTCCCTAAGGGGTGAATGGAAGTTTGAAACTACATGCATACTGCAGTTGGTACCATCCAGTCCATTAAGTCTAGATATGCATTAGACACCTGGATAGATGACCAGAACAACTGGCTCCACCCCTCCCCAAAATATTCCTGTTTTGGAGGGTTATAGATAAGCTGAGGTTAATGGTGCAAGTTATATGACCTTGCTACACATCCCACTTTGCTACTGGATCAATATTAGCTAACTGTCTATACTTGTAATCTTACTGGTTGATTATAGTTTGACCAACCTTGTACCTACATTGCAACTTTTCTGTATAAATCACCCCTGACAAAGGGACTCACAGGTAACCCACTTTCAGGGCCTCTCCTATCTCTCAGGAATTGTGGATACATAAACCTTTCCTATTGTTTTTTGGAATTCATTCTTTGATTTCAGGGGACATGAATTTGGCACATCCGATGTCTAGCAGGTCAGAAGTTATATTTCTCCTCTATCGCCTTCAGCTCTGAAATAGTTGCTGAATGGCATTTTAGATAATATCTCTTGGACAAATGGGAAGTGATTGTGTCCTGACACTAGAGATCTGCTTCTCTTCCAGTTAAGAGGCAAAAGAAGAGATGGTTAATCCTGCTTGTAAAACTTCAAACTGCAATTATTTATAACTGCTGTTTGGCATATTTCTCTTTTTAAAACAAGTGTACTGAAGTATATTTTACTTACCAGGAATTTTATGTGTTTTAAGTATATACAGTTCAATGCTTTTTAGTAAATTTACAATTGCATAACATCATGAAAACTGATATAAGAAAATTCCCATCACCCCAATAAATATCTTTTCTATCAGTTGTGGTTGCTTCTGCCCCCATACCCAGAATCAGCAACCACTAACTTATCATCTGTCTCTATGAACTATCATTTTTGGACATTTTAGAGAAGTAGAATTCTACAATATATGGTCTTTTCCATCTAGTTTCTTCCACTTAGCATGTCTGTAAGGTTCATCTGTGTTGTATGTCTCAATTCATTTTGGTTTTAAAGAATATTATTTCTCTTTACCATCTGCATTCTTGCCTAGTAAAAATAGATGTGACATAAGAAAATTACATAGTTTCCACTTTATACATTTATAGATTTACAGTGGCTCCTCAAATTACAACCAGCCTTATATATGAATGACTGGGGTTAGGGCCAGGATTTTAGGTTTAACTTACGGCCAAAGTCTTGAGCTATAAGCTGAATGCCGGCCACTTCTTATGCTGTAAACAGAGACTTGCAATGCCAGAAAAGCATATGTAGGTATATGTAAGCATCAGTTTGAACCCAGATGCACATGTTTATGAATGTGATTTTGGTCAGAACTTTAGAAAACTACTAGGATTACTGCTATCAAAATGGTCCCTGAAAAGAAGCTAAGGAAGGAAGGAAGGGAAGGTGAAGAAAGCAATCACAATCAGAAAAAAAAAGAAATGATGGAGAAATATGAGTGTGACATTCATGGAACCAGTCTCACTAATATGCCTGGTGTGTCAAAAATCCGCCGTCTGGACAATCTTACAGAGAAAAGATTTGTATAAGGAAAACTAGTGTTGCTAAAGGTGTTGCTCAAATTAGTAAATTACAACCAATGTGTCTGATGAGCTAGAAATGCTGTTATTAATGTGGATAAACAAAAGGTAGATGGCAGGTAATAGCCTATCTGAGTCTAATTTGTGAAAAATCTAGGGTTATAAATGCAGATATCCTAAAGCGTAATCTATCGACATAATAATGGTGAAAAATTTCATGCCAGTAATGAGTGATTTCACAATGTTAAAGCAAGAACTGGGGTTCATAGCATAACTAGGTATGGTGAAGCAACCAGTGCTGATAAAAGGGCTGCTGAAAATTGCATACACCACTTCAAAACAATGACAGGGTGTTATAGTTTGGAGTTTTTGCAAGGGGAACAATAAAATACAGCACAAATATTTTATAAGATTATTTACAATAGTTACCCAAAAATCATATGCAAGAGAGTGCAGGAAATCTGTCCACACACAAAAGACCAAAGAATCTATCTGAAGGCCTAGATCCCACAATAATGACCTGTATGAGCTCAGCTGAAGACAGCGCCCCGAACAATGCCTCCCACAAGACCAACTGGAGGCCTACAGCCCATGACAATGCCTCATGCAGGCCTGGATCTGCACTGGGAAGGCTCAAAGGTCAGTGGTGGAAACTAGAGAGTCTGTGCCAGTGGGATGAAGGGTCTGTGCTAGCAAGCTGAGGGATATGAACTGGAGCCAGGAAGTAACGCTCAAAGGAAGAACCAGAGCTCTCCCAAAGGTACCACAGCCATCCTCAGCAACAGTGAGGTTCCAAGCTCTGATGATGAGGAAAGAATTCCCATCAGGAAAGCCAATGAGACAAGCTTCTCCAAGAGACTGAGCAGTGCACCATCTTCCCCTCTGGAGCCAGCAAGCAATGCTCAAAGTGAGTATCAGAGTTCCCCCACAGTGAACCTAAGCCAGTCTCAGTGACAGCAAGGTTCTGAGTTCCTCAGATGATGAGAACAGCCGAATTCATCAGGAAAGCCAACATGACAAGGTCCTCCAGCAGAATAGCCCAAGAGAACCAGCAGCTCCCTAACAGTTTCCCAAACAGCTTCTACCAGCTCCCAGCCTCAGAACTTCTTTTTCTTCAGTTCTACCTCTTATGCTGCTGGCAGCAATCCTCAGGTGGGTCTCCCACAACCAGCACCATGCTGGTTAAGTTTAGCTGGGTGTTACAAGTTGATTACCAGCTGTCATTCCACTACACAGAGGTATTGCTTTTACTCTCATTAAGTTTTCAGCTGTAATGAAAATGGAATTTTCTGGAAAAAAAATGCTCAGGAGAACATACATCACCCAGGAAGAGAAGAAAATTCCAGGCCACAAGCCTATGAAGGTAGACTAAACTTATTGCTATGTGCAAATGTAAGTAGTGATCTCAAGATAAAGCCTCTATTAGTTTATCACTCGGAGATCCCTGAGTGTTCAGAAAACATAAAGTCATGAAGAATAGGCTAGGGGTCATGTGGAGATATAATGCAAAAGCCTGAGTAACATAAGTACATTTTCTTGAGTGGGTCCAGGAGACTTTATGTTCCACTGTTAAGAAATATCTAGAGAATAAAGGTTTACCAGTTAAGGCTCTCCTCATCAAGGACAGTGCTCCTACTTATCTATGAGATTAGGAAAAACTGGCTGAGGAAGTCCTATGGTTCTTTTGTGTTCCTCCCACCTAATATAACTCCTGTGCTGCAGCCTATGGACCAGCAGTTTATGTCTAACTTTTAGGAGTGAAACACCATGGAGCTGTTCCAAAAGTGCTTCCAGATGGTTTCAGATACATATTTAACCCTTAAAAAGTTCTGGAAGGAACACTACAACATCCTTACCTGTGTGAGATTAATTGAGAAATCCTGGGCCAATGTCTCTCTAAGGACACTGAGATCTACCAGGAAGAAAGTGTCTAAAATTATATAGGAGAGAGACTTTGAAAGTTGTGTAGAGGAGCCTGAGCCTTCAGTTAACCCTGTGATTGATGACACTGTCCCTATAGCAGAGTCCATAGGTTTGCAAGTAGACAGTGGATGTTTATGAACTTGTGGAGAAATACTTAAAAACACTGTCTACAGAGGAACTTCAGCAACTTCTAGCCAAACAACAGAGAATGACAACTCAGGAGCCTTCTGAATGGGGTGGGTATCAACGAGCAGAGCAGCAAAGTTCTTCTGAAATTAAAGGAAATCTTGGAAAAGATGAACAGAGCTAAAAAATGTTTATAGAGAAGATCCATCCAGAGAAAAAAACTGTTGTTGCATTCACTTGCTTAATGACAGTGTCATGTTATACTACAGAATAGTGTTAAAGAAAAGACAGAAACAGACAATCTTAGACTACTTTTTACTGTAGTTCTGAAAAGGTTGAGAGCTAGTGAACCAGAAGCAAGTCTTAGTGGGCTACAGATTCCCTCAAGGAGAGAAAGGCTGTCAGAGAGCCAGAACCCTGATGTTCTCATGGAAAGGGACTCTCCTTCCAAACAATAACTACCTTCCATCTCATCCTCCCTTCCTGAAACCCAAAGATGTCAACCTGAATGGTGAGTAGAGTATGAAATTATTGTTTCTTGTAAATGAGGTACATTTTATACCTTTTTGGTGAACACACTAGAAAAATTATTGGAGTTTCTGGTAAATTATACACATTATATAACCTTTCTTATTACGAAATTTTAGTGAAGGGGTGCTTTGGGAGGTTGGAAACACATTATGGGTTTTTCCATTATTTATGGAAAAATTGTCTTGACTTACAACCACCTTGAGTTAAAATCAGCCTTCAGGAATGAGTTGAGTTCATAAATCAACAGTCCATTGTAGATTATCATACAATTAAACCTACAGAGTCTGCTTGCTGCGAGAAATAACATTAATTGAAACTAAAATGGGCTTTAGTTTCCACTTCTCATATTTCTTATCACACTAATAAACAAAGAATCCAAATTCTTGTTGTCTCAGAGAATACTGCAAGTCTTTATTACTCCTTTAGATATTTTCCTAACCATAGATAAGTATTTCTACTTTGATCTCTCTTTCTTCCCCCAGTTCCTTACCCCCATACTCTCAACCCCATTCCTTTGTGTGTGTGTGTGTATTCTACTAAATTTCCAGCTAGTTAACTAAAGATTCTTGAACTTTTATAGTAGGACAGAATGTTATCAAATAAAGTTTTATTGACCAAGATGATAACAATTATCTAACTAGACCAAATACTGTATACTAAAGACTTATACAATCCAACTGTTCAAATAATACCTTCTAAATAATTATCAACAAAAAGGAAACAATTAATCTCGATATGATTGTATTGCAAGCCTTTAAGTGTTTTACTTGAGCAGTCCAGAAAAGCTGTGGTTGCTTAGTATTCCATCACTGAAACTAGATCATCAAATCAGCTTGTGACTTAAGGCAATTTCAATGCATTTCCTTTGTTAAAATCCTGGAAAGAAAAATTTGAACTACACGTAGAACAGAACTTTGAGTATGTAATCAGCCAAGAAAATTGTCCAACTTAATGGGAAATCATAACAATCTCAAAGACCCACAGCATTTTCAATCCAGGAACCATCTCTAGCCCTTCACTCAATGGACACTTTCAGATTTGCATGGCTATTTCAGGACCCATGCTAAAGGGCACTATCCATCTTGCAATAGTACATGAAGGCCACCTATAACATCACTATGGTGTTCTGAGACACAATGCAACAGTAAATATCTCCATATAGTTAGTACAACTGTGCTGAGAGTTTTTTAACTTTAATAATCCATCCCAAGAGGAAATGAGTTTGCAGTGCTTTGTCAGAAAGTCTGAATAGAAAATAATCAGAAGAAAAAGAAGGCAAGATTTAAATTAAATGAAATTGAGTTAAACAAAGAAAAAGGAAAACAGAAGCTTGTAATTGTAATAAATCTTGTCAATTAGAAGCTGAGAAATACTAGATGGGAGAAAAGAAAAGGATAGGAACATAAAACTCTCAAGTCATCTGAATCAAGTATGCTTCTCTTACAGAAAACAGGGTTGCAAGCAACACAAAGAACATCCTACCCAAGAATCTTAAAGTCACTTATCTCTCCATGCCCACAATCTAAGGCCACTCAGAAAACCCAGGGGCATGAGCATTGTCCCATATTTTGGAAAATGTGCAGCTCTTGTAGAATGAGTTGATTTAACCATATTCCTTGGTCCTTAGAGCATTAACATTGTCAGTTTGCAAAATGCCATTCCCTTACCTTTTCTGTTTTTAAAAGCATGTTTTAAATTTTATTATCTGTCCCCAAAGTACCTTTCTACTCCCCTTTTAAAGAACTAAATGTGGTAAAATATACACAAGTTAAAATTTACCATTTTAACCACTCTTCAGTATAGTTTACTTGTGTTACATATATGCACGTTGTTGTGCAACAAATCCCTTGAACTCTTTCCATCTTGAGAAATTAAAAAGCTACACTGACAGGTTTCTGTTGCCTGTCCTATGCCCCAGATCCTGGCAACTATGCTTCTGCTTTCTTATTTCATAAATTTAACTACTATAGATAACTGATATGAGTAGAATCAAATAGTATTTGTCTTTTTGTGACTGGCTTATTTCATTTGGCCTAATGTCCTCAAGGTTCATCTGTGTTGTGGCATGGTTAGAAGTTTCTTCTTTTTTAAAGTTGAATAAATATTATACTTCATTTTCTTATCCAGTCTCCTATTAATGGATACTTGAATTGTTTTCATATTCTGCCTAATGTGAATAATGCTACTAGGAACACTGATGCACAAATAGTTATTAAGATCTATGCTTTCTATTCTTTCAGATATGTACCCAGAAGCACAATGCTGGATCCCACATTAATTCTACTTTTTATTTTGTCTTGTTTTTTGAGGGGCTGTCATACTGTTTCCCATAGAGGCTGTAGTATTTTAAGTTCTCATCAGAAATGCAAACATTTGAATTTCTCCATATCCTCAACTTGTAATTTTTTATACTATCCATCCTAATTGGGTGAAGTGATTACTTATTCCATTTTATTACCTTTCTTTTTCTTGTTTCATGATCCATTAGCAATCGTTTAATGTATTTATAGTACATATGTAAATATGTACTGTTATTTGTTCTGCAAATATTTTTATTCCTCATAGACACATTATGTTACCTATTTCATTCTGTCTCTTCCAATTTATACTAAGCATTAGCTTTTTAATGTCTATTCATATCATTGTGTGTGTAAGTCTATATCTTCTAATTGTTGCATGATATTCATGTGTAGGAACCGCATTTTGCCAGTGCTCTCCCCTGGTAGTGGCATTGCTTCCAACACCCTACCACCAAAAGCAATGCTGAAATGGCCATACTCTTACACATCCTCTTATGGGTCTGTGAGAGAATTCTTTGGGCCATGTACCCAGGAGACTACTAGAGTATGGGGTACACATATATTTCATATAATTTAGAATGTCAGATTACTTCCTGAATAGATTCTGTAGTCTACATTCACCACAATATAGGTAGTACTATACATCCCCATCCAGATTTTACATATTTTCCAGTCTACATTAATTAATGCACTTACATTGTCTATTATGAACTTTTTTATAGTGTTCAGGCACAAGCTCAGGGCCTTACACATACTAGGTAGTGATTCTACCATGGAGTTATGCCTCTGTCCTCTTTCCACACTGATTAATACTCCCTATGGAAAACCTACTTGGATAATGCCCTGGACACACTAAGGCTCATGGGTCCCTTTCTTTAATTCCCTGCCTGTGCTTCTGCTGTATTTACCTGTTTAGATAAGTTTATTAATAAGTAATAGGATGTTTTTTAAGCTAACATTAGCAGAAAAGGGGGAAATAACATCTATTATGACTCAAAAGTATGAACTGGGGAACAGTCAGAAATTGAGGTCTTTTTCTTTCCCTGTCTTATACCCTCTTTTCCTCTCACTCCATCTCTCTGGTATTCTCTTGTCATACATATTAGCTGCCCCACATCTTCTGAGCTTCAATTCAGAAGGTTAACTAGTAACTACACATTCCAACTCCAACATCCTGGGGTAAGGACTGATAGGTCAAACTGACCACATGACAATTGCAGAAGGTAAGGTCAAACCAATAGGGTGACCTGGTCAAACTACAGCTTAAAGGTTATATTAATTTTGTGGTAACTCTAAGAAAAGGAGACTCAAGATTGTACTAGTGCCTTACAAAGTTTGAGAGGAGAAAAAAACGGCAAGTGGGTGACTATATAAAATTTATGTGGAATTTGTCTTACTGCCTGACAATACTTTCTTTGTCCTCTCAGCCGGATATCATCTCTGACTCTTGGAACAGCTATAGGTCTTTCTCTTCTGAGAGTAGCCTGATGGTCCTGTCACTGTCTCCAGTATTTGGTGAATAGGTCTCATTCCATGCAAGAACTAGTTTCTGCATCCTGACTCCAAAGACACTGTGTCAAAACCTGTGGTTCCTGGTCCTTCACTACAGCTCAAAATGATAATAGACTCAGTCGTTTTGTAAAAAGCATCATTTCTAGGAACATATTTATTAGTCTCCATTATTATACAAATCTGATTCCATGTTTTGTGTATGTTAGAGAGTCTATACATATTATGTATATTTTACTTTCACATGCACACTCACTAAGAAAAATTGTTAATATTGTTGAGTTCTCACTAAAAGCCAGGCTTTGGGTTAAATGCTCAACATTTATAATTTCCTTTCAGTACTTATTATCCTCCCACGTAATAGCTGCAATCATCATAATGACTTATGAGAAATTATTATCTCATGTATACAGTTGAAGATCCTGAGAAGTAAATGATTAAGTATTTTTCTCAGAGTTACAAATTTGTAAGTGAAAAGCTTAGACTTGAACATAGCTGTGCCCAACCTTTGTTCATCATCACAACATAGTATTTCATCTTTACAAGTGTGTGTGTGTGTGTGTGTGTGTGTGTGTGTGTGTGTGTTTGGCTTGTGTTTGTTGTCTGCTTAGGAATACGAGAGCTCAGAAGCCAGCAGTTAAATTCTATTTGTTTTACGTTGTACTTTGTGTCTCAGTTTAGACATATACCTATAAAAAGTGATAAATCTAGTGAGTAAAGATTCCTGTGAGCACAAAAAGCCAAATTTGAATAATGAAGGAAATCCCATGAACATAAATGCAACATGTGAGAAATTTATAGGAAGCACAGGAAAGTGTGGAAGGTCACAATATCAGATGAATCCAGCCAAAGGAGGATGCTTTTAGACTGTCTACAGCATCTTCTGAAAAACAGAGCACAGAACAAGAAAAAGAGAATCCCAATCTATAGGAAGGCCAATGGCTAATGAAATTGTAGATAAAGCCAGTTAATTTCGACTATAAGGACTCCTCCCTTATCACCTCTAGAAGTTGCTACAGAAAGGAAGTAAAAGGACAAAGTGAATCCAGAAACCCCATATGTGACCCCTACTTTGTCTACCATTAATGGTTTGACCATAGAAGTTTTATTTTACCTCCCTGAGCTTCCGTCTCCATATCCATAAAATGAGATTTCCCTTACAAGGTGCTTGAGCTTATTAGAAAGGATTTTTCATTCTTATGGGTGGCACACAGAAGGCATTCAATAAGTTACCATTATTATAGACAGAGGAGGGTAAAATTGGAGACTTTGCTGTACCTTTGTTAATAATCTGGAATCATAGACACAGTGCTGGGGCTTCTGGGTTCTTTGACTCTACTGAGGTTTAGAAATGGTGAAACACTCTCTGTACTCTTTCAAAGAGAAAGATTGTCCACTTCGTATGAATCTAGAAATCTTTAATATAAAAATGACCCCTAAAATCCCTTAGTTTAAATTGGCTTGAAAGAAGGGAAATGCCCATGAACTGCATGCCCTGCCCTCAGCTGATGCCACCACCCACTGGACCGACCCTATACTGGTGTCAGGAGGACACAGGTACTGTGAGTCCCACTTATAATCCCTGGATTCACCAATGCATAAGGTAACAGAGTAGACAACCAATGAGCTGACCTGATGCAAGAAGAGACTAATACTAAGGAGAACAGTTTCACTTTAGAAATGAAGTCACACCATTTCACAGTGACCTAGTGAAAGACTACTTTGGAAGATAGATTTGGAGAGGCTGAGAGCTAAATAGGGATATCATGGGATTTCCTTGGGTGCCAAGCTCAGGTCTGGAAGATCACAGGTCTTGTGATCTGCTCTGGGTGGCCAGATTCAAGGGGAATAATCATAAGAGTGGGCAGTCCTGAAAAAAGGGATATAATCTAATGATATGTTTGAGCTCTGGCACTGCTACCAACATCCAGCAGAAATCAGTGCTCTGAATTAGTATAGGTCAATATAAAGGAAGCAGTGAGAATCCTTTTTATTTTTGTAATGGGCTATTCATGAGTGGTTCCTCGGGTTTGTCAATATCCACTTGACTGGGCTGGGGATTTAGCTCAGCGGCAAAAGCACCTGCCTGGCAAGTGTAAGGTCATGAGTTCGGTTCCCGGTACCGGAGAAAAACCAAAAAAAAAAAAAAATATCCACTTGACTTTTGATGCCATTGTTGCCACTGACTAAACAACCATTGATAAGATAACATAGTAGTGGCTGAAAATTGTTTTTTTTCTTATGCCAATATCTGGACTGTCTGGGGTGTCATAATACTGTGGCTCACTCCCATAGAACAGGGTAGTGGGTCAGAGAATTTCCAAACCTAGCACAAAAATACAAATAACAGCAATGACAACAATAATAACAAAACAGAAACATGAAAAGACAAGCCTTCAAAATGCATCCCAAAACTCCCAATTGCCCCAAAATCATTACAGAGTACACTGAGGGAGATGAAATCATAAGCTCACAGCAGACAGGCCTGAAAGGACAGCAATGGTGTAAAATAGTTCTATGAGGTGTTTGGTGAATTTAAAGAAGATATATACAAATCACTTATGACTATAATGAAACAAATGATCAACAAGTCTAGAGAAGACACCAGTGAACAGCTAGTGGAACTGAAGAAAATGAATACCTAGCCTAAAACAGAATGGGAGTTCATAAGAAAGTTCCAAATAGAAATCCAGGAGACTAAAGACATGACTAAAAGCATGGGTAGCAGAAGTGACCAATGTGAAGAAAGAGTGTCAAACCTAGAGGACAGGACTGTCCATGCAAAATAATTAATTAATGAGCAATGACACTTTAAAAACAACAAGGAAATGTGAAAAACGGATCAAACAACTCTTAGATGACTTAAAGAGGACTAATATAATAGTAATTGAAATTAGCAAAAAGTCAGAAGACAAAACAGCATTTAAAAAAATCTGTTTATACAAGTAATAACAGAAAAGTTTCCAGACATGGAAAAAGAATTTAATGAACAGATAAGTGAAATATATAGAACCCTAACAATCTATGATCAGAAAAATAATAACTCCACACCCCTGGTTCAGCCACTACTATGCTATGGTGGTAATTCAAATGCCAGAAATACCACATAACAGAGTCTTGAAGGCTGCAAGGAAAAAGCAACAAATCTCTTATAAAGACCTATTAGAATTATAACAAATTTCTCAACACAAAGCTTAAAGGCAAGAGGAGCACAGAATAAAGTGTTTCAAGCAGTAAAAGAAAACAACTTCTGTTTAGTGCAAATTGATAGACATGGGTCTAGTTTTAGTGTTCAGCATGTGAAAATCCAGTTTTCCCAGCACCACTTGTTAAAGAGGCTATCATTCTTCCAGTGAACATATTTGGACCCTTTGTAAAACATAAGGTGTCTGAGTGTGTTTGTAGCTGTGTCTATGTCTTCTAACCTGTTCTCTTGATATTCAGGTCTGTTTGCCAATACTATGCTGATTTCATCACAGTAGCTTCGTTGCAGAATTTCAAGTCAGGGATTGTGATACCTCCTCTCTTTCCTTTGTTTCCCAGGATCGCTTTTGCTATTGTAGGCCTCTTCTGGTTCTAGATGAATTTTAGGATATTTTCTCTAGATCTGTGACATATACTAATGGTATTTTAATTGGGTTTGCATTGAATCTGTACAACAATTTTGGGAGTATGGCCATTTTCACAATGTTGGTTCTTCCTATCCATTCCACCCAGCTACTCTCCTTCTGGTAATCTTCTGAGAAGAATTAAAAACATCATACCAAAGTGATATATGTACACTCAAGTTTAGAGCAGCACAATTCATAAAGCTAAATCTTGGAAACAACCCAAAAGCCTATCAACCAAGAAACAGATATAATATGATATTTTTATACAACGGAGTACTACTCAGCCATAAAGAAGGATAATCTTGAGACTTTTACAGCTGTTGTGGTCAGGGAATAATACAGGACACATAATTCATACAATTATTTTATAATAGTCACCCAAGGAGTCATATACAAAGAGAGTGCAGGAAATCTTCCCACACACTAAAGACCCAAAGAATCCAGCTGAGGATCTGGATCCCATGGCAATACCCTGCATGAGTCCAGCTGAAGACCTAGAGCCCATAACAATGCCTCCCACAAGTCTGACTTAAGGCCAAGAGCCCACAATAATGTCTCATGCAAGCCTTTTTCAAGGATTTACACTAAGAAGGCCCCAAGGTCAGTGGTACAAGCCAGGAAGTCTGTACCAGTGGAATGAATAATCTTGCCAGCAGGCTAAGGGATCTGCACTGAAACCAGAAAGTGATGCTCAAAGTAAGAACCAGAGTTCCTCCAAAAAGTACCAAAGCCCTTTTGACAACAAGGTCCTAAGCTCCTCTAATGATGAGAACAGCTGAGTTCCCATCAGGAAAACCAGCATGGCAAGTTTCTCCAGGAGAACCAACAGTCCCCTAACAGCACCTTCTTCTCCAGTTCTACCTCTTATGCTGCTGGCAACAACGCTCAAGTGGGCCCCTCACACCCAGCACCACATTGATTCCATTCAGCTGGGTGTTACAAGTGGAATACTAGTCATCAATGCACCACAATCCATCCCTGGTCAACTTGATAACCATAACATTTCTTTAAACCATAGTCTCTAGGAGCAAATTTGTGAAAAGTTAAAATGTCTTGGTCTATTCAGATTTACATTAATATAACAATTGCATGTACACAATTCTTATTGCACTCATTTCTGCACCAAAAGCAAAATATTCAAAAAGTGACCAAAATTCGAGGTTAAAAGTACAATACTTTGACTAATTAACCTTATTACAAACATATCTAAATATGACATTAAAATGATATTAAAAGAACTAAATCACAGTCCTTGCTTCCCATTACCTTTTAATAAGGCATGGCAAGACTAAAAAAATAAGGATCTCTTGCAATTCAAACACACTGTAATATTCTCATTTAATTTTGCTATTTTCCTGTTTTAACAACCATGTTCTCCTCTATTTCATCCTTGTAATCCACAGCTCCACTAGAGTCTCCCCTCTGGCCACATGTTTCATATCACTCTGATGGCTCTTCGTTCTTAATTTCAAACACAAATCTTGCCAAAAGCTCTCAACAGCAACCATGCCACGGTCCCAACAGTAGACTGCACAGATATATTTCTGCCACTGAGCTTATATCTCTAAACATCAGCAAAATGAGGACCAACTTTCTGCCAAAGCACAATAAATTACCTGGGATTCAGCAGTCATGCAGTCCTTCTCAATAGAAACCTCCTGAGCTTCATCTTAACTAGCAGTATATCCACCAGTACTGATTTTTCAGGCTCTGACCAGTGTCTCCAATATAGTTCAGAGCATACAGAGGCTGCATTTTTGGCCAGTCTTTCAGAACTCTTCCACGATTAGGGATATAGCTCAGTGACACAAGCACCTGCCTGGCAGATGCAAGATGGTGAGTTCAATTCCTGGTACAAAAAAACAAAAAACAAAAAAAAAAATCCATAGAAAAATAAACCTTTCTGTGGGGCCTCTGTGGCCACTCCCCACACCCCTAGTGTGCCTGTGGGTGCTGAGCTGAACCCTGGACATCTTCAAGAACCCTGGTGAGGCACCCCATACCTTCCCAACAGATGTGTGAGGCAGGCAGAGCCCTGGACACCATCTTCGGCCTCAGTGGCCATTCCCCACACCCCTAGTGTGGCTAGAGGTGCTAGGCTGAAACCAAGACATCTTCATGAAGCACAGTGAGCCACCCCTATGCCTCTCTAGCCAGCGTGTGAGGCAGGTGGAGTCTCAGACAGCATCTGGGGCCTCAGTGATCACTTCCTACACTCCTAGTGAGCCTGTGGGCACCAGGCTGGACCCTGGACATCTTTAGGAACACCAGTGAGCCACTCCTGCACCTCACAAGCCAGCATGCAAGGCAGGTGGAGCCCCAGGCAACTTCTGGGGCCTCAATGGACACTCCATGCATTCCTGGATTCCTGTGGAAGCTGGGCAGAACCCCAGAAATCTTCAGAAACTCCAGGGAGGTGCCCCTGTGCCTCTTCCACTATTGTGTGAGGCAGGTGGAGATCTGGGCAACTTCTGGGGACTCAGTGGTCACTCCCAGCATGACCCGCATGCCCATAGGAGCTCAGCTAAAATCCAGACAGAGTCAGGGGTCTCAGGGGCTCCACCCTCACCCCTCTCCTGATGGTGAGGAAACCAGACTGTGTCCTGGGCAACATCTGAAGCCTCAGTGACCATGATCTGCATGCCCCCCACCTTGTGGAAGCTGAGCTGAACTCTAGAAAGCTTCAAGAAATTCAGTGAGTCACCCTCACCCCTCTCCCAGTGGCCTGGGAAACAAACGAATGCAAGAAAGGTTTTTTGGCATCTGGGACCCCACCTTGCCACCACACACCAGCACAGGAGCCACACTGAGCACTGGGAATCTTCAGATCCTCGCCTTGCCACTCCCATACAATCATGGGAGTGAGACTGAGCTCCAGGGAACACCTGGATCTTCAAAAATGACAAAAAAAAAAAAGAGCAAACTGCAATTTTAGACCTCTACAACATCCAGAATAAGTCCAAGGAGACATCAACACAGAAGAGCCTGCAAGTCGTACACCTGAAATTTCTGAAATGATAGCAACTGAAGTAAAGAAACAACTTCATCAGGCCATAGAAGACATCAGATCAGAATTAATATCTCACATAAAAAAAGAAATGGCAGCCATAATGAAAGAATTGTTCAGCATATTCAAAGAAGACATTGATAAGAAAATAGAGGAGCATAGAAAATTCATGGAAACCGTGAGTGAATAATATAGAAAAGAACTAGACAAAAGCGCCTGCCTGGCAAGCGCAAGGTCGTGAGTTCGGTTCCCGGTACCGGAGAAAAACCAAAAAAAAAAAAAAAAAAAAAAGAAAAGAACTAGAATGCATGAAACAGATTCAAACACATACCCAGGAAATTAAAATTTCCATCAAAAGCTGGCAATACTCCCTGAATGAAGCTGAAGATAGACTTTCAGACTTGAAGACAGCATTGCCACTAATAAACATAAAAAGAAGGATCTCTGAAAAACAAGAAACCAGAACATATCTAAATAACTGCAAGACAAAGAAAAGAAAAACGATGTCAGATTAATAGGAATCAATGAAACAGCAGGTGTCAAAAGAAATGACATAAAAAGACTATTTGCAGAAATAATAGCAGAAAATTTACCAGGAATGGAAAAAGAAACAGACATACAGATAAGTGAAACATGTAGAACTCCAATTAAATATAACCAAAATAAATCTACACTCAGACATATAATGATCAAGATCCCAGAAATGGAGCAAAAGATTAGAATATTAAAAGCTCTTAAAGAAAAGAAACAGATCACCTATAAAGGAAAGCCCATCAGAATCATGGAAGATTTCTTAACATAAACCATCATGTCAACAAGACCTTGGAATGAACTATTTCAGGTTCTGCAAGAAAACAAATTCCAACCCAGATTGATGTACCCTGCAAAGCTATCATTCAAAATTAATGGAGAAATAAAATATTTTCATGATAAAGAACAACTGAAGCAATACATGAGCACCAAAGCAACCCTACGAGGAGTACTAAAAGATAGTCTAGAAAGAGATAAAACAGACCACAACTTCAAGAACAACAACAGAAAGGAACCACCAAGCAGAGAAAATAATTAAACAGAGGGAAAAAGGAGAAAGCAACAGCAGGAAAATAACATGACAAAGATAAGCCAATATGTATCAGTTATAACCATTAATGTAAATGGTATCAATTCACCAATGAAAAGAAGCAGACAGGAAGAGTGGATCAAGAAAGAAAATCTAACTATATGCTGTATACAAGAAACACATTTAATTCAAAAAGAAATTCATAGACTGAATATTAAAGGATGGATAACAATACTCCACACAACGGGAACCCAGAAAAAAGAAGGTATAGCTATTCTGCTTGCACACAATGTGAACTTCAAACCAAGAAAAATCAAAAGAGATAAAGAAGGTCACTACATACTGGTGAGGGGAAACCTTCAAGAGGAACAGATAACAATCATAAACATCTGTGAACCAAACACAGGAAAACCCAACTATAGAAGACAAATTTTAACAGACATGAAAAATGAAGTAAGCAGCAACATAATCATAACAGGGGAATTTAACATACCATTGTCACAAAGAGGTAGATCAATAAGAAAAAAAAAATGAGCAAAGAAATAATAGAACTAAACCAAACTTGTGAACAAATTGACTTAGTACACCTTTACACAGTGTTCCGTTCAACAGCATCAGAATACACATTTTTCTCAGGTGCACGTGGGACATTCTCTAAAATAGACCATATGCCAGCATATCGAACATGCCTAAGTAAACACAAAGGAATTAAAATTATCCCATGCATACTATTGGACTGTAGTGCAATGAAATTAGAAATTAATAACAAAAGAAATTACAAAAACTCCATAAACACATGGAAATTAAATAAAACCCTCCTGAACAACCAATGGGTCACAGATGAAGTCAAAGAAGAAATTAAACACTATTTACAATCAAACAAAAATGTAAATATAATTTACAGGAACCTGTGGGGTGCACTGAAAGCATTTCTCAGAGGAAAATTTATATTGGTGAATTCTCACCTCAGGAAAACAGAATGAGCACAAATAAAGAATCTTTTGGTGCACCTCAAGCTTCTAGAAAAAGAAGAGCAAGTCAAACCCAAAGTCCAAAGAAGGGAGGAGATTATAAAACTCAAGGCAGAAATTAATGCAATTAAGACTAAAAAAAAAATACAAAGAATGAATGAATCGAAGTTAGTTCTTTGAAAAAATAAATAAAATAGATAAACCCCTAGCCAACCTTATCAAAAAAGGAAAGAAAAACTGAAATACATGCAATAAGGAATGAAAGAGATGAAATCACTACAGATCCTATAGAAATTCAGAAGACCATCGATACCAACTTTGAAAATCTTTACTCTCAAAAGATGGAAAACACAGAGGAAATGGACAGATTTCTAGATACATGTGAACTACCAAAGCTGAATGAAGAAGATATAAAAATCTTGAATAACTCAATATTAGCCAGCAAAATGAGAAAGTAATAAAAAACTTGCCAATGAAGAAACGTCCAGGTCCTAGTGGATTTACAGCTGAATTCTACAAGAAATTCAGAGATTTAAAATCAGTTCTTCTCAAACTCTTTAATGAAACTGAAAGTGAAGGAATTCTCCCCAAATTCTTCCTGGAGGCAAGTATTATCCAGATACAAAAACTAGAGAAAGACCCAACCAAGAAAAAGAGTGACAGGCCAATTTCCCTAATGAATATAGATACAAAACTTCTCAATAAAATACTAGAAAGAAGAATGCAACAAATCATCAAGAAGGTATGCAACATGACCAAATGGGATTCATACCAGGAATGCAGGGATGGTTCAATATACATAAATCAGTTAATGTAATACACTATATCAATAAAGCCAA